>NC_052020.1:25155969-25459969 GCF_015832195.1 Motacilla alba alba
CTGGACTGACTGACTGGCATGTAAATAGCACTGAATTAGCAAATCCAAGAGTGGATTCAGTTTCCTGTAATGAGCACCTTCCACTGAAAGCTGTCATGAATGTGCCTTTAAATGAGCAATCCTACAGATTCTGCTACATGAGAAAATTGAACTGCCTCTAAGGTGTCATGGGGCTTTGATTCACAAATCTTCACTGATCTAGAGATCACTTGTGAGGACAAAGACAATAGTTCTTGGGTTCCTACCCATGATTACCTTTCCCACAGGAGAGTCCACAAAACGTTTAGTGTATCCTTGTGTTCTCATTTGTGAGCAGATCAAGAGCAACCCTGTCAAGAAATACTTGGGGGTGCTGGTGGATGAGGGACTGAACAATTTACCTCTCAGCGACCTGGTAACTTACACTTGCAGCCCAGAAAGCCAACCATGTTCTGGGCTGCATTGAAGACAGCATGGCCAGCAGGGAGAGGAGAGGATTCTTCCTTTCTACTCTTCCCTCATGAGACCCCACCTTCAGTGCTGCATCCAGATCTGGGGTCCTCAACACAGGAAAGACAGGGCATTGGAGTGGGTCCAAAGGAGAGTCACTAAGGTGTTAGAGGGATGGAGCACCTCTCCTGTAAGAAAAGGCTGAGAGAAAATTGGATTGTTCATCCTGGAGAGGACAAGGTTTCAAGCTATCCATATTGCAGCCTTCCAGTACCTGAAAGGAGTCTACAAGAAAGATGGCGAGAGACTTTTACAAGAGCATATAGTGACAGGATGAGGGGGAATGGCTTTAAACTGAAGGGTGTGTTTAGATTAGATATTAGAATGGAATTTTTTCTGTGAGGGTGGTGAGGTACTGGAACAGGTTGCCCAGAGAAGCTGTAGATACCCCAATCCTGGAGGTGTTCAAGGCCAAGCTGGATAGGGCTCTGAGTAACCTGGTGTAATGAAAGGTGACCCTGCCCAGGGTAGGGCAATTGGAACTAAATGATCTATAGAAGGCCTCTTTCCAACCAGGCCATTCTACATTTCCATGATTCTAATCACTGCAGTTCACAGGTCAGCCATTGAAATCACCAACTTCCCACAGGCAAACAATAGCAATGGTAACTGGGATACTGCCTACTTTCCAGCAGGCAGTAGACCACAGCACGGGTATGGCAGACTGCAAAGGCAATGTCCTTCTCATAACTTTGAGCCCTTAAGCTGGGACAAATCCCTCACTGATTTATTCTTGTCTTTATGTTGGATACTGTACATAGTATTTGTGAAATCAATAAAGAGATACTCGTCACTGCCTGCAAAAACAATACAAAGAAGCTGCCTGTAATTTCAAAAAATAAGCCTGGATTGATTAGCAGTGCTAATCCTCATGTGAGATGCATGAGTGTGTCCGGGTGAAGGAAGCACTGCAAGTTTTTGAATGTGAACCAGCAGACTAAATAAACACAGTCCTCTCACCTTTTTAATAAATTTTTAACATCAATGTACACTGTACATGCCTCTTCCACATTTAACAGGCATTTAGAGCAGCACAGCTAAAGGAAGGTGAAGACTGTCTTAGAGGCCAGCCATTTGTTCAAGAAAATAAAGGACCCATGCCTTGTCCCACTTGCTACAGCTAAATTAAAGCTCATATAGAGAACTGAAGCAGGAAATATCACACAGAGCCAGAGAAAAGTATTGCTTGAACAAAGTCATGTAGGGAGGTTACCATCAGTTTCCCTTCTCACAATGCACAATACAGAAAAGATTTGAAATTCAGTCATATCCTGCTTGAAAAGGTCTTTGAGAATCTATAATCTGCCTTGAAGGAAAAAAGATGGGGGTGGAGAGAGGAAATTAGCGTGTGGTTGCATATGATAAGGCAAACATAGCTTTTCAGTGCTCCTGTGGTCCATGTTCTCACTGCCTCACAGTCTGCCTTGCATTTCCAGCTCCACTGCTCTTTCAGGCTGTATTGTCTACCAGTGTGGAAATGCTGGGAGACAACAGAATTCATTGTCTCCTTTGCCCAGCCTATGCACCTGGGTGTGTGGTCCACTAACTGATGTGCTCATTTCAGCCTTCATAAGGATCATATTGTTATCCAGTATCTGAACTTCCCCAGGAAACTACAGTGGAGCTTCCCCAACAGAAGTTGCAATGGTGGGCATAAGAAGGGGGCCATTCTGTGCTGTGAGACAATCACTCAATTGGTCATTGTTCAGAACTTCAAAATCTTAAGCAACTGGATCAACATGCTAGTAAACCTTCAGTGGTTGTAGCTTGGTAAGAAGGAACCAGACAATCGCAGAAGTCATGGGGCTGTCCAGGAAATCAGCCAGTTGCCACACCAGAGACAGGCCAGGAGACCAGTGTGAGAATGCACAACACACAGGTCACCAGGCAACTCAATTTGCTTTCTGAAGCAACAAGCAAAGATAGTGTTCAACCAGTTCCATGAAACAGCTTTTTAGAAACAAAAGCCATTTTCAAAAATGTTTCAAGCTTCTCTATCTATAAGCTAAACAGGAAGATCAGCCCATCACACATTTTGTCTCTTGACCTTGAAGCTATTCATACATTATCTCACTCTGACTCATGACACAGTCTACTGTGCCATATCCTGCTATAAATTTAATCTCTGTATTTACATTTCAATGGGAGACACTCAGCTGTCCACCAACACAGCAATATACATCCTCTTGTTCTGGGATCAGCTTCAAGTAATTAAATAGGAAAAGTTGATGCAGAGAGCAATGATTATCATGGAGTTGTCATAGTTGCCTGACCTGCTGCACATAAAAGCAAGCGAATACTATCACATTTCTTATACCTGCAAGTAGACATGCTTTAGTCTTATTTTCCACTGCCATGCTCTCTCTATACTGGAGAAGTTACCAAATCTTTTAAAGATCTTTGAATTAATTTGAACCTGCCCATTTTTATGCAAATATCGTACACAGCTTCTGGTTCATGATATTTAGAGAATGTTTGTAACAATTTCCTAATGGAGTTAGTTACATATTTTAAAATGTATCAATTTAGCATACAATACAAAGGAGATAAACACAATACAAAGGAGATAAACACTCAGCATCTATTAATCTCTCTTTTGCTGTTCTATCAACTCCAAGTAAGACCAACATTTTCAGAAGTTCTTATCTATTTGGCAGCAGGAATTGCCAAACCTTCTTCCTTAAAATTTTTGCAGCGAGAGCTTTGATAATCTTAGGCCATGTAAAACAGATTAACTGAAGGTGAAAGACAATTCTGGAGTCAACTCTGCCAGTCTTCTCAAAGCAGAAATAACACTGAAGCTAAATAAAATTACACAGGGCTTTGCCCATAATATTTGATGACCACAGACATAAGAGAATCTACCATGAGGACCAGCAAGAAGGCAAAGGTGAAGCTATACTACAGAACAAAAAGACAGATTTTTCAATTTTTCACACATTCATACCTACACATTATTCTCCTTTACATCCCTGTCTAACACAGATTCATTGAAGAGCTTCCACCTAATACAATCCCTCACGAGGTGGAATTTGTATGCAAAAACCACCATAAACAGATTTTCATCTCACCAATACTTGAAAACTTTAGATTTCACAACCTCTCAAGGTAGCTCTTCTTACAGCGCTGTCTTCCTAAAGGTACTTTACCTTAAAGTCTAATCCTAAAGTCTCCTTGTGAATAAAACTCATCATATTCTTACCTTATTAGATACCGAGGATATCTAATCTTCACTGCAGCTACCAGGCATACATTAACAATCATACTAATATATATTTATTAATTATATTTATTACTATATTATTAGATAACACATTATTATGTGTTATTGATTATATTAAATATATTAAATACTATTTATATAATATTCCTTTCTTTTCCACAGTTTCCTTCCATCTTTCTATATTTTCTACCACTCTGATCTCTCTCACATTTGTCTATCACTCTCAAAGCATGGTGCCAAAACTGGATACTTCTGTATTTGTATATTTGATTTTTCCTTTTTCTAACCATTTGTCTGTACTGAATTTCATATCATTGAATTTTTCTTCAGTCTACAAAGGTCATTATGAATTTTAATTCTGTCCTCCAAAAGGCTGACAATCCTTTTTGGCTTGGTATTATGTGCAAATCCCATAAGCATGCTTGTCCTCCCATTGTCAAAATAACAAATTAAAATATTGAATAGTTCTGGACTCAGGACAGATTTCTGATGACCACACTTGAATGTTCTCTCAGCTTGACAAGGAACTATTGATAGATTACTCAATCTAGTTTTTCCACTGGTTGTGCCAATCTTATGTGGGTTTTGCTTCCTGAGTTTGCGTACAAGACTGCCACACAGCACTGTGCCAAGCCTTACTTAAAATCAAGACATAACAGCTGCCACGTCTACTTGTCCTGTAGGCTGACAGCATGAACGCTGCTGGTTCAAAGCTTTGGTAATAATTAAGTTGCAAAAGAAATCAGTTTGGATATCAAGTTGATCAGAAATGGTCAGTCACACAGATACCCACGGGTTCAGCTGCTCAGCATAATGCCCTGCAACATTTCTGCCATAATTTCAGCCCGAGACCAGCAGGGAGGAACCCTGCCTCAGACCTGTTTGCCTCCTCCCCATGCTAGACACTCACTGCTTGTTGGGAAACCTCTGTATTGTATCCCACATACTTCAATTTTCTAGTAATGGTCAAACTCTAGGCTCTCACTTTGAAACATGGGAATTTGGAGTTCGGTGCCCATGAAGCTTGTTTGATGTAGTGGCACTGAATATCATCTACCCTGCAGGTGCAATTTCAACAAATACTCATGACACTCCAAAGTGGAGCAGCTGAAACCAAGGATATTTAGGGGGTTGACAAACAAGAGTCCCATATACAAATATACATACAAATACATATACAAATATAGGTATTCCCTCTTGAAAGAAAAAAAAGGGAAATTTCTTTCATTGTACACCTTGTACTTCACTGTGGAATACCCTTAAAATCATAACCCTAACTATAACTTTTACATATACATTTGTATTTACCCACTTCACAGTCATATGAGGCACCAAGTACAGCTAAATGAAACTTCAGTGGTTTCTAAATACAAGCCATATGCTCAACCTTTCTGACTTCTACCAGATTCTCCTTGGGTTTTGCTTCAAAATAATATGCAGATACTATTTGCATGTAAATTATGGTACAACCCCCTAAAATAGGACAGCGTTGAAAACTGAGTCTAGGACTCTCCAGAGATTACTGAAATTTAAGTGAACATTCAGATGCACTTTACAGATGGCTTAAAAAAATGTCAAGTGTCTTAAATATATCAAGTAATATTTGCAGTAACACACCCTCAGTATCTTCTCTATTTGTGCCATTTCCTATTGCAATTCTGCAAACATGGCTGTAACCTGACATTTTTGTGCTGGCAAGTTTAAACCAGTAATTTAAATTGTAACGGAATACAAAGCCAGCTGAACTGCTCAGGGTTCAAATTTCTCTGTAAATATTGCATGTGTCCAGTTATAGCTTAAACCATGATGTGAGGACAGTCACATGGCATCAGCTGTTTATTGTCACCTGCACAAGTTCCCTGGGCAGAGCTGGTGGATGAGCCATGTGCCTGGCCTCTGTATCTCACACTTGGTTACCATGGAAACTGCTATAAAGCCACAAATTGTTCATCAAAATTTTTTCCCCTCTTAAATTAATGGTGTGGTGCATCTCAAAACAGGAGAAAAAATACAAGTGAGAGAAAAATACAAGTGAGAGATTTCATTCAGGCAATTATGTATTTGAATACTTTTTGAAGTGTGGAAAACAGTAGTGATGACATCGTTTTGAAAGAAATCAAAGATCTAAAATAATAAATGGCTTAAATTAGCTAGATCTTAACTGAAAATTGTTGCCCCAGGATATACTTTAGAACAGTGATTTGCCAGCACTGGAAAGTGACTAATTCTTGGAAGAGCAAGTTGTGAAGATCCTGTATTTACACCCCTGTCTAAATGTTTAGGTAATAAAGGACAGATAGAAACCAATTAAGACTGCAACAGGTGTTGATGCACTAATTAACATTAAACCTGAAAATCACATTTTGGACCAAATATGAATGTACTAAAATTGTGCTTTTTCCATACAGGTATTAATCGGGGCTGAGAAAGCCTTTCAAAAGAAAGTTGTTTGTACATTAAAAGGCCTGGCAAAAGCATCCAAGATGGAAATAAAGAAGCACATCGATGCCAGTGAATAGAGCTACCTTATTTCTCAAAAAAAAAAAAAAATAAAAAGTGTTCAGACTCCTACCCTGATACATCCAAACCCATTCAGGAAACACTTTGGTTTCCAAGCACTAGACTGCCCCATGCAAGAGCCTTCCCTGTCCTGACTCTCCCCAGATTTGTTTCCTTAAACCCCTTTTCAGTCATCTCTCTCACTCTTGTGCTTTCCAATCCACCCTCCTAGAAAGCCTCCACATCTTTTGCTGTCTTACTCAGAGATTGCTCCTTCTTTTCATCTCTTTGAACTTTCCAAAGCATTCAGGTAGATGACTCTCAAAACTGGCTCATACCTGACAGTTTTTCTACTTCATCTCTCACCAGCCTCTAGAGTATTTTCCAGTCTGCATAGACAAGAACTTGTCTTTGGACTTAAACCCTTCCTTCTGCCAAGCTTCTACCTGCCATTGGGAGTCAGTGTTGTTTTCAACAGCTGGCTGCTGCATCAGCCAGTCAAGCTCTCCTCATCCCTGTCTCTCCTGTAGGTTCCTACCTGGAAAATGTTTCACTTTCTCATATGGGTTACACACCTTAAAAAAAAATTGCACACACACCTGACCACCTCAAAACCCAGGTAAACTGAAATTAAGATAAAGGAAATACTAAAAAGAATCCTTAAAGAGCTTTGCTGTATATCTAAGTAACAAAGTATTAACTAAAGAGAAGAAGGGAAAGAAAGGATCCTTCAGTCTGGCTTGAGATGGAATGAGGGCAGACATTTGCAGCTTTTAAACTTTCTACTGATCACCAGTGTGACATTCTCACTCTCCATTAATCCCTATGAAAATGTTTCCACTCAGTCTAATGAAGCTTGCCATGCTTCTTCTTCACCCTTGGTCTTCAGCTACTGCCTGGTATTGGAGCTAATGAGAAAACCTTTCCCGTGCACATTATGTAGGAAAGCTTAAGCACCTAATGCCATTGCCGAAGGATGCTCTGTGGGAGCTGCTTCCATAGGCCTTCCCGATCCCTCCTCTCTAAACTTCCACAGGACAGAGTATAACAAAGGGTGCGTTACTCCCAAGCACACATCTAAACACAACTTAAGGGATTGTGGCAAATCAGCTCTGGAAATCATCTCATGAAATAAGGGGTCTTCATTTCTATGAGCTTAACCTCTTCCTGATAGGCACAAACCAGGCAGGAAGGAGGGTGAAGCTTTGCAAAACAGCTGCGGAGGGCTCAGGGAAGAACAGTAGAATTTTTGATTGTTAATGCTCTAAGTCTCCTTTTGCAGCTCCGGAGAGACTCCTTGGGAAATTACTTCATGGATATGACTGTGTTTGTTTGAAAACTCTCCCAGTGAGAGATAATTATTTCTGCAGCCTGATAAAGGCAATGTAAATTAATCACATTATATCACTACTTAATCCTTAATAGATGCTAGTGCAGGGGAAAGAGAAAAAAACCCAAACTAACAAAACCTCTTAACTCACAGAACCCAGTATACAAGACTACAGAAGTGCCCCATACTGCAGCTAATTAAATATGGCACTGGATCAGTTCTAATTGATTTAATGTCTTCCTTTTCCAAATGAAAGTATGAAGTAAAAACAAGAAGCCAGGGGAGGTGAAAGAAGAGAGGGCTGGCGGGGAAAAGAAGAATTTACAGCTACTATTTATTCTTATGGTGTATTCCTCCAACACCAGGATAAAATTGTTACTCTTACTTACAATACTTTTCAGCAATGTCTTTAAAGGCTTCTAAATTTTTTAAGAAATGGGCACATTGCAAGTTCAACTTGAGGACATTGCAATTGAGCCCAATAATTATTTCAAGCTCCAAATCTCATCTGTCCACACTGTAGAGTAGGACCTACACGGATCTGAAGTGACAAACACATGGTCCTGTGTGAAACTCCTCTACAAAGTGATAACACAACTTGCATTCAACACATTGGCAATTCTAACTGGAATTCTGATAGGAAAGATTTTGAAAGATCATGGCCAGGATAATGATAGGATTTTTGATCTGGCCCCTCCTGTGCTGTGCAGATACCCTTGAATGATCCATATGAATGGGGTGGGTCCAGTAACAGAAGACAAAAGTGAACACCAAGAACACACTCCATATTACCTGTATGCTGGAGATCTGTATTCAGATGGAGAACACCTTGCCAAAAGCAGATAGTTAATCCGGAATAATAGGCAGACTAAAACCTTCCTTCACAATTAAAAGAGAAAAGGAATTTATTTTCATTAAGCCAGACCTTGCACTGATCAATATGAGCTTATAATTTACACATCCCCTTTTGCTCAATAATTATTAAGCAAATTAGAAGACAAGAAAAGCTGCTACCTGGGTAGACAATTACATCCTAGTAAACAATCTGTGCTTGGGATTCATCTTTTCCAATTTTTCTCCACCAAGATCCCATGCTTACTGCTGACCATCTGAGTTCCTAATGAAGAACAGCAGCATTCCATCTTCTGGAAGAAAACCTTCCAACTATAGCCCTGAAGAGAAATGTCGTTCACAGCCATGTGTGAGTGATAATCAAGCCTGAGAAAAAGTGAAAGAGAATAAGAGGATAAAGTTAAAATTCTTTAGGAGTCTTCACTTAGCTTACTTGGACACTAGTGAGAATCATTCCAAATTTATGTTCCCTTTCTCCATTTCCTTAACTCCATATTACTGACCTAGCGTAATGACTCTTTCCAAGGCCTGAGTGTATCATCTCAACCCCTTCCTTCCTCCATTTTTTTATGGAGAAGTCTCAGTTCAAACATTACAAAGATAACTGATGTGCCAGAGCCTCATGCAGATAAGTGCCAGGAAATCCTGCTTTCCCCAGAGAAAGCGGGGCTTTGGTCAGCATCTGCATATGCCTTCAAATCGTGCTGTATAGGAAAACATAAGGTTTATGTTTGGGTGATCTTCATTTTCAGTCTACCACTATCAGTTTGGAATCGGGGGGGGGGGGGGGGAGGTTTGTTTTCTTTCCCCTCCTTTTATCACAAATGGGTCAGTGAACTTCACAGCTTGAAACCTTGACAGGACCATCTGTTCTTCATTAAAAGCCATTAATGACAGTGATAATGGCGCTAATTAGGCTGCATGCAAACATACACACGCTTGAAGGGCTCCAGGGCTCCAGGCAATCAAAGATCCAAATTGAACCAGCTGCTGGCTGCTGTACACTATTGATGAGCACTAGGAACCCCCACCCCATATTGTCCCAAAGTACAGCTACAAGCAGTCAGCATCCCACTGGACGCGTGGAGAGGGTTATTCTCACACACACATGGTTCAGGGTCTTTTGCCTTTGTTCCTATTGTACTTCCACCATTTCTTCTTCACTGTGTGTTAAGAACAATTGGGAAACACCATCACAGCCTGGAAGCATGGGTTCTCCATCACCATCTGCTGGTTTTAGTTCTCTGGTGCATAGAGATATGTGTGTATGCAGGGCTCGCAGAACATCACCGTGCTACACCTGCAAACCATTTCCAACAAATCCACTGACTTGTTACTTCTTCCACATCTGACTTCTGGAAGTCACTTTGTTATTCCCTGCCTTGTTTTTTTCAGTCTCTCAAACTGCAGACAGAAGCACAGCACAGGCATATGTCACAGCTGCATCGGAAATGTTGGCATGTGAACAACACTCATGTGAACAAAATCTAGAACTTGGATCTACACTAATAAGAGTTTCCTCTTAATGTAACTTCTCCATCAAAACAATCAAATGATCCCCAAAAAAACTGATCTATAGAAACACCATATATTGCAGCAAGGCCTGCTGGATCAAGTGGGATTCTTGCATGTGGAAAACTGGAAATCTAGGCTTCTACCTCTGTAACCATAGGTAGGTCTTTTTCCTGCACCTACCTTTGGGAATTGACATTTGTAAAAGAGAGATGATGAAACTGACCTTCGTTGTAAAATGTTTTGAATTACATTCAAAACCAGTATTTTATAATAAAGGATCAATAACAGTACTTCTGGGAAATACATCCAGGCACAGTCTCCTGACAGATGTATAGTGTTCTTCATGTGTTTATACTAAAAATGTAAGGTAGGTAGTGTTCAGGTATGCACAGCAACGAATGAGGAACACACAGAAACTGTATCCACTCAACACATTATGCATGCAGAGCCAGTGCAGTTTGTGAGACCCTTCAGAGAGCATTCACTGTGGATGCACTACTGGCGCTGAGAATACACCACAGCAGGGCTGCTATGCAGCTGGTGGGAAACCTGGTATTTCAAACTGCCCTAAGGCCAGACAATCAATACCAGGTTTTAAAATGAGCTCAAAGTGTGGAACAATCAAATGCCTTGATGAGGTTTTGAGCCAGAACTGAGAGAAGAGAGACCCACTCACTCTCCTGTAGCACATGTTGCTTGGAGGTGACTATTTTAGCCTTGCATCCCTGATCTCTGCTAATACCAAAAGCCTGAGCAAGGCCTCAATACTGAGAGTCCTCTGAGACAAACCAGACTGTGGCCACTTCTCATCTGCCAAGGAAACAGCAGCACATTGTTTATAATGAACTAACAACTCCAGAGATGGGAATAGAAAGCAGTGGCCAGGACTTCCTAACTCCAGTGAATCTTCAGCCTGAGGGACAGGGACTTCTTGGGAAAAAATAAAGATTCTGAGAACAGATCTGATAATGTCCCAGCTATGAGACAAGAACCACCTAGTACCCTGTTTTAAAATACTGGAAAAGTTCTCTCACTTCTTGTATTACCATATTTATCTTACAGTCTTACATTTCACCTGTACCATCTTTCTGACAGGGGCCATTTCTTCAGCTTTTTTCTGATTAGGCTGTAGTTTCACAGCCTTGCAACAGAAAGTCTTGAATAGACTAATCCATTCCTACCACTCTTGCATGATCATAACATCATATCAGCCAGGCTGACAAACCCCTCTTTTCAATTTCAGAGAATTCATTTTTGGATAAGAAGTGGTTTCTTAATATTACAGTATCTGATAAGCAATGTTACAAAGCTATAAAACACCTCCAAGCTGGTTTGCAGAAATAGCCAGTAATGAGATGTCTCTCCTGTAATAACAGGCTGGTGTACAAAACCCACCAACTGTGGAAAACCTGCATTAGTACAGCTATAGAAAAAAAGCAGCTATGCAATTTCAAAAGCAATACACCACCACATTATTGCTGCTTCATCAAAAATAAAGTTTTGCTTTTACATTAGACTTTATTTTTTAAAAAACACAAAGTGTTTTTAAATCACCTGAAAACATAGCCTGCACTGACAAGTCATCTTAGAGGACAGTACTGTACGCATTTTTCTCACAGCTGAGTACAATATGTTGGCTAGAATCATTCCTTCTTAAATATGAAGCTCAAATAAAACTGATAACTCAGTTTGAAAATCTTCATGCTCTGACCTCTGGGTAATGCTAAATAGGCTTTTTTTCCTAAACTAATTCTTTTAGCAAGAAAAAGACAGGCTGTGTCACTGTCTCTATGTTTTAACAGCATGGGTTTCCCAAAATGTATCAGTGTCATTTATTCCAGTGGTAATTTTGTATGCCCTGTCCTTCTTTAAAGGTACATCCATAAGGCTCCGGGACGTGTTTTCACCACACACCATTGCCCCGCTCCCTCTCAGCCCTGCCCCAACCCACAGCCATATTTCTTTATAGCTGGATGTTAATAAAAAGGTGTCCCTCTCTAGAAGCAGCTCACTACCCAAGCAGGTGGAAGGAGGTTATCAGGATTTAGGTATTACCGCACAGTGACCTGTGAAGGTTATTAATCCAAGAAGAGCAGTCATGAGGAGCAAGAGCACAGGAAATGCCTGTGCCAGAGCAGAGCCCTGTCACTGTGCAGCCTATACCAGCTTTCACATACTTCTGTTCCTCAATTCCCTTCCTTCCCCAGAGGGTCAGGATGCAGTTATGCCCTGGCCTGTGAGGGATGTCCCCCAGCACACAGCAGCAGAGTACAGAGGGCCTGATTCCCCACAGGCAACAAAAGGCAAGGTGCATGGCCAGAAAGACTGACAGCCCTTGCTGACAACATCAAGGACACAGGAGCAGTAGGGAACATCTGTGTGCCAGGTGAGAGGCGCTAAGCAAAGAGAGCTCTGCAACCAAACCACCGTGACACCTCGTGCTGAAAGGAACGGACCTCAGTTCTGTCCCTCTGGGGCTGGGGTCCCAGCTGTGAAGGGGCAGGGCTGGCTTAGGAGGACACTGGTGGATTGATGTGTCAAATTATTGTGATTCTGGGCCTGGGGGCTGTCATAGGACAAGCTACACAGATCTTAGTGATGAGCTTTTCCTCTGAGTCCTGAGTTCTGGTGTTGAGAGCACAAACATGAAGAGCTGGGGAACAGAACTTAATGCTGTCATAGGACAACTGAGCTACCACACAGGAGAGTGCTGAGGAGCAAGCTCTCCATCTCATCACTGTAAGTAATTTGTGAATTTAGGGCTTTCAAACAATTCATCTAGTCAAAACATATCTGAAAATTCAAATTGACTAATGAAAATATTACCAAAAATGCTTGGTTTTATTTTTTTTAATTGACTCATTATTCACAAAAAGATTCCACACAGTTAAACTCAGTGCTTGGTTTCTCCCATCCCTTTTCGTTTTTGTTTGACTAGACCACAAGCACCTCAGAACAAAAGTTTTCTTTTCCCAGCCTTCTCTGTACCACTACATGCATTCAACACAATCTGGAGAGCTCCTGATTCTGACAAAAGTCCCCAGTCACCTCTCTAATTGAAGCATCTTTATCAAGAAGCAGAAATTAAATGGAACCAAAATCATACCCATTAATCTTGCAGAGATTTGAACACACTGAAAGTATAGACTAGAAGGATTAGGTGTTAAAATTCCTGTGGCAGAAGAGACTCCGTGATAGCCTCTTACAATTTGTGTGTGAATTTAATATTTAACAGGAAAGTATGGCTAGGAAGCACTGCAGAAGCATAGGATTCCTTTCAAGTGTATGGGAAAGCAACTACCCTGTAACACTGGCCAGGGTTGCCATAAGCTCAGGAGGCATTTGGAAACAGCTCACCCAGGGGATGCCCCCACTGAGTACAGCTATCAGATGTTGAGTTCATTTTCACCTGTACTCTGAGACATTCCAACAACCTGGCAACTGCTTTGCCATAGCACTGAGCTTTAATTAATTGCCATAATTCTGGCTTTCATTTCAGGTTTTGGTTGGCAATACAGGAAACCTGAATTTTGGGTCACTCATACCAGGTTAGCAGTGGCACAACAGCAAAATGCAGAATACTGGAATGGTGTGATAACACTCTGCAGGTTCACATTTCATACTGCTGAGACCCAGCAGGGTAAGAGACATAAACCACTCAAAGGGGAACCACAGATTCAGGCTCAGAGCTGGCTAAGAGAGACATAATTCATTCAGCTTAGAGCACAGATAGTGTGCACTCATTTTAGTCTGAACACTGTACAGATATTCCCCAAAGTAGCAAAATGCCTATTCTGCTTGCATAGGAAAACTTTCCTCCTCCTGAAGGGACAGTGTAGCCATCTATACAGAGTCTAATGAAACTAAGAAGGGAAGGCTCCTGGCAGCAGGAAAGATTCCAAAGTCTAACCTGCTGTGATGAATTAATGCCGTCCTAGAAAAACTTGCTGGGCTGAGCTTTCAAACCCTTTCTCCTCAAATATCTAGGGTGGTGTTGAAAAATGCATGTGCCACCATCACTGAGAAATGGACAACTTTTTTCCATTTCGCTTCCTTTTGCTGGGTAAACAGGCCAATCGCAAAGTCAGCAGCCATGGCAATTTCTGAATCAATATTTATCAAGCCCTTCTCCAACTGCTATTTCATGCCTCATTGGTCAGAGAGCATCCTCTCCAAGTGAGCCAGAAAATCCTGACCTTGCAAATGACAGAGGAGCTGCTTGAGGATTACAAAGTAGAGCAGTTCCTCTAGCTAAAGAAAAAAAAGAGCAATTCACATGGATATCCTCATGGCATTACACATTCCTCTTCTGCCCTTTTCCTTTCTCCCTTCTTTCAGCAGCAGACCTTGAAGCTGAAGGTTCATTTAAGAGCCCTAAACAAACAGCTTGTTCATTAGCAAAAATCAAGCTACACGTAAATGACATTAAAAGCCACAGATACCCTCAAGGGAATCTGGTTTGCATTGGGTTTTTTTGTCTGTACTTCTAATGACATAAAAGATGGATTTCTTCCTGCCCCTGCCCTAGGCATAGTAAGTCAGTTACCAATTATTCCATCAAACAAAACCAACTGCACCAATTAGGTGGAATAGACTGACAGAAAGGTGTTTGGGGCACAAGGACACAACCCCTCCATCCTGGCACTCCACAGAGCAGGCTACAGAGAACAGAGAAAAATGGGACAGGCCAAGTGCTGTAAGATCACCTCTGGAAAAACAGATGGTCAAAAAATCAACCAAAAGCTCAGGGACATTTGAAAGGAAAAAAAGCATTGCCCTTCCTAGTCAGAGGAAATAACTTGTTAAGAAAACAAATATGTCCATGATCCTTTGAAGAGATGAAGTGGTGTTATTTACCAGCACAGCCTCTGAAGTGTATGGACTGCCTCCAGGAACCACTCAGGCAAATCAGCATGAACTGTGCACTTCAGTCCAGAGAGGATTCGCGGTGCCACACAATCTGGTACCACAACATGTCTCTTTGCTGCAGCTTGACATGCCTGAGGTTTTCTGGGAAAATACATTTGTACCTGAACATCTCATCAAAATATACACTGAAGGGGAGGTATCATTCCAGCCAGAAAAGAATGAAAACAAACACAATCAAAGTGGAAATGGGAAGGATCCAAGAGGAGTCACTGCTCTTTAAGGTTTTTTATTCTCAAGCAGAAGAGAAGAACGCCCCCAAGCACATTCCACACAAGGAAATTGCATCTTCAAGTTTACTTCTAGTCTCAAGCTAATCAGAGAATTTCTGGAACTTTGACTATGGTAGTGTAAGATGCCTTAGGCCTTCTCTGTACAAGTCCTTTATTCAAAACAAAACAACAAACAATAGGGATGATTTCTGTGCAAATTTTGCTCCCACTAATCCCCACTACTCTTCTGGGAACATTTCTCCCTAAACAGTTTGTCTTAACTATTTCTCCTCTTCTTTTGGGTACAAGCTATTATAAAATTGCTTGTTTTATTTTCATCATTTGTGTACAGTCTAGCAGTTACCTACTTTGCTCCTTGCAGTGTTCCCAAATTGGTCCTCACTGTTCTGCAGTCTCTCTGACTATTTTCTGAACTCTACCCAAAAGACCATATCATCACATTTTAAATATTTTGCTGGACTCTGTACTTGAAACTCTCTCTATTCATTCAGACAGCAATTTTGCTCAGGGGAGTTTTGTCATGGAATGTCATTTGGATGGCAGCTCCAAATTGCATAAAATAACATATCTTATTGGTATACCTCAATCCCTGGGAAAAAGCCAGTGTGCACACCCAAGCCCAACCGCTTCAGCTGGCACTTTGTTCCTAAGGAGACCAGGCTGACCACTCTCAACCCCTTTCTGAACAGGTTTATTTTTTTACTTAAGTCATGTTTCATATGATCTCCCCTGTTTGAATCCTGTTGCATTGACTTCTGTCCAGATCTCAACATTTTTTTTGCCTTTGTATTTATGTGGCATTCAACACCACTTTCCACATTAGCAGCATCAGTGAACTAATGGGCTTTTTGTTGTTTCCCCAGTCATTAGTCAAGACCTTGCACAGAACAAGCCCTTCAGCAATACTTGTGCCTGCCCAGGACTCTGCTCCTCAGCCTCATTGCTGCTATTTACCATTTCCCTATGCAGACATCCCCCAGTTGTCAGTTTCAGGCTCCCATGCCTTTCCCCGTTTTATGGAGGGGCACACCAGAAGAGCAGGATGCTCTGTGGCCAGTAAGGGATGTGTAACTGGCCAGCTGGCTCCAACCAGACTGAGCAGACACGGCAGAAATAGCAGAGCTGTTGTCTCAGCAGAGACACAAATAGATGCCCACTTCTCTTCTACTCACTCCCCAGTTCCCACAGAACACCCAAGCTCTCCATACATTTGATTTCTGTTCTGTCACACAGTTTCAAATTGACTGGATTGCAGGATTCCCCAGAACTCCTTCCTGAAGGAGCTAGTCTATCAACATGCTTGAGCTGGAATGCACTTGTGTGCACTTGCAGAAACAGTCACTTGGGAGTCAGTCATGGTGGCAGATGCACCTAATCAGGACCCTAAAGGCTGAGCAAGAGCAGTCCCTGCAGTTTGTGCTGTATTTTCTCATCTGTCAAACAAGAGAAAGAAGCAAACCATTTCAAACAGGCAGCAAGTTACTCAGTGCATTAGTGTTTATGGTCTGCTTCGAGATATGCTGGGCACAGGGGGGAAAAAAATCTGGGGAAGAGTCGGCAAGTCAAGGATCAAATTTTGAGGCATCAGCTTTAAAAATGTTTCTCAGGGTTCATTCCAGGCCCCCTTCTGTTCAATATATTTATCAAGAATGTGGATTCAGGAGTTGAATGCACCATTAGAAGGTTTGCTAATGGTACCAAACTGAGAGGTGTTGTTGACTCCTGAAGGACAAGAGGCCTTGCAAGGGAATATACCTAGATACCCTGCTGTATTCAGCACTGGTGCAGCCTCACCTTGAATATTGCACATAGTTTAGGCTTCATAATTTAAGAAGAAAGTGAAGGTCCTTGAACATGTCCAGGGCATGGCAGCAAAGTTGGTGAAGGGGCTGGAATGTCCTGAGGAGCAGCTGAGTAGTTTGGGCTTATCTAGTTCGGAGAAGAGGCCAAATAGTGACAGCGTCGCTCTCTGCAGCTTCCTGAGGAAGGCTCAGGGGGGAGGTGCTGAGCTCTTTTCCCTGTGATGCAGAGACAGGGACATGTGGGAATGGCTCAAAACTGCACCAGAGGAGGTCTAGACTGGACATTAGAAAACACTGATTTACCAAGAGATTTTGGTCAAACCCTGGAACAGGCTTCCTAGAGAGATGTTCAATTCCACAGCCTGACAGTGTTCAAAAGTCCTCTGGAAAATGCCCTTAATAACCTGCTTTACTTCGGTCAGCCCTGAATTGGCCGGGAAATTTGATTACTCTGTTCTGTTTTAAACAGCAGGATGCACAGGTCACAAAAGCTCAAACAAGCCTTTCAGGTTTGCTGTGCCACCTCAGCTCTGAGACAAGAAGTTTCCTCTAGACAAGTAGGCTTGGCTGGCATAACTTCCCCAGATGATTCAGAAACTCTGACTAATGTACAATACCACCAGTCATATTTTCATTTTGTGTACTTGGCTTCCTTCTCCACCCACCTCTTCAGAAAGGACTGATTTGCTGCTATATTTCACTATGAACTCCTGTATCCCTTTTCACTGCTGGTGCCAACCAAGTCCCTCAAACAAGGCTGTTGCATTTGACCTTCAGACTCCATGAGTCAAACAGTATGGTGTGACCAACTCACAGTCTGCCATTCATGGGCACATCAGTGATGAGGTTACCCAGACTGCCAGCTATATAACTGAGGCATCCTAAATAGCTTCCAAATCCAATCAAGAGTTGTAATATATTGGTGACTCGAGAGAAAAAAAGCCTTTTGCGTCTGAACAAATTTACTTCTCTCTGAAATTAAGACCTTCTGATTTCAATTTCACCTCCTCTGCTGATGCTAAAATGAAGCTGCTAAAAGCAAAGATGACGCTCAGCAATGTCTTTTTTGGGCTAGGCAAAACTTCGTAATATATCAATGGAAAAACTTGGCACAGCTCATTTGTTGGACACTGTGAAATAGGAGAGCATTTTCTTCTGTCCATTTTCTCCCATCTCAGATAACGTCTGGCACAGACATGTTTCCCTGCTGTAGGCCAAACATGCTCTTGACAGGAACCACAGGAACACACACTTCTGTGCTCTCAAGCAGCACTACAGTGAGTGTGCCTTTGAAGGCAATGTGGAAATTGTATGGGCACATGTAAAAGTGTGTGGAAAAGGGTGGGAATCAGTTGGCCACACCACATAAACAATCAGGTTACGAGCTGGGTCCTGACATAAAGGAAAAAACTGGTGAAGTTACATATACTATGATGAGAATAATTGGTAAGGAGAGCTTCCTTAACCTCCTCACACATGCCTTTTCAGAGTGCAGCTACTGTGCAGAAAGATTTTGCTTATATGACAAGTAGAGGGTTTTTTAACATGGATACACAAGCACACAGAATCCAGTTACCTGTGACATGCTTAAAGCTGGACTGGCATAGTCTACACATTCCTGCTACATTCATGCAGTTTGCTGTGGCTGTAGTTTTACAGTAAGGGGGAATGAGGGGCCTCACAGAGAGGTGGCCATATAGGCAGCAAGATGAACTTACCCAGAAAAAGTATTGAGAGCTGCATACCCTCCTGAACAACCCAGAAACTAACTAATTTCCAGGCACAGATCAGTAAGCAGTTCTGTGCAGAGTACAGCAAATGACAGACATACAAACTGCAAAATATTATTTGCAGCCTCATTTTGGCCTGCCATGAAAGGGGAAAAACAAACCAAGACAATATTTCATAATAAAAACTTGTTAGAAACATCCTGAGGCAAGGAACGGAGCAAAGACTAAAAGCTTTGACAGCATTTAGACTCCTGGTTACACAAATCTCTTCTAAAATAAAGCAGTCTCTAGAACAGATAGTCAAATCAGACAGTGACAGAGCAGTAGTTTTAAGTTCATGGTCTTTCAGATGAGACATAAAACCGGGTCCTGACCTTGTATGATCATTAAAGACCTCATAACACTTTCTGCAAAAAGCCGGTTCTTAATCCCACTGGCCTGGAGACAATCCAATTTAGGTAACTACCTAAATCAATCTTACAGATTTATCTAAATACAGCACTCTGTTCCCCAGTCTAAAATAGTTTGTGGCATTTCTGTGTGCTGTAATATACTAAAAGGGTCCTCCCTATCTCAGCATTTGATAAATTGATCTTTTTATATGCACTCACTGCCACTCCTACAAGGGGGTTATGAACTTCAGTATGTGTTAAGGAACTTGGACCTGCAAAGTGCACTGGTGTCCTAGTTTCAGCCAGAACAGGGTTAATTTTTTACAGTAGCCAGGAGTGTGGTGTGGCCAGACCCTAATATTATTTGATACCACCTCCCATCATCATCAGGGTGGAGAAAGGGACTCTGGGTAGTAGGGAAGAGCCTGTTGGTATTTGTCCTTTCTTTGTCCTATACCTCTTGTTATTTGTAGGTATGATATTTTATGAAAATCCCTTTGCCAGGATTTTCTTCTCCCGAGAAGCTGAGAGGGCCTCAGATTCAAGTGTAAACAATTTGTTATCTGCTACTGTGGAATGCAGCAGGTGCTTTCTTGATTGGTCAATGTGGGATGTTTTTACTTGGTGGCCAATCGAGGAAGCAGCAGCTCTCAGACTCTCTAAGATTCACAGAACTTTATTATTCATTCTTTTCTATTCCTGTTTTGCCTTCTGATGAATCTTTCTCTCTGTTCTTTGTAGTATAATTATACTGTAGTCTTTTAAAAATATAATATATATCATAATATAATAAACCAGCCTTCTGAAATGGAGTCAAGATCTCTCCTTCGCTTCACCAAGTCCAGACTGCCCTGAAGACGCACAACAATAGTTATTAATATTGCTGCTGCTCCTGTTTGTTTTCTTTTCTCATGGCTGTTTCCAGCATTGTTCTTATCTCAAACCATGATGTCTGCCTTTTGTGCTTTCAATCAGAGTGGGGAGGAAGGGGAACAAGCAGCACCTGGTTTGGGAGAGTCTCAGTGGGAGCAACTAACTGTTGTGGTTTAGGAATGGTACTCGAACAAATGGAAAAGGCATTTATTACCATGTGCAGCACAGTTCAGTTTCCATGAAACCCTTTTCACACTAGAGTAGCCAGAAATTAGATGTTCCCAAATTTTGAGAGCTAACAAATAAATGAAAAGAGCAGAAGAGCAGAATGTTTATATACCTGTGCCACTGAATAAGCCTGTGGAACAATATTCACAGGGGCAAGACTGAGATAGTTGGATATTGCCTCAATTATGACCACTGAACACACATCAGCGGTCAGCAGGTGAAACTACAGGAGGTCCAAACCACTAAATTGTCAAAACATAAGGATAGAGTTCTTTGATAGGCATCTAAGGAAACACAAGTCCTTCCTGAGCAGAGCTTCCAGCTTCCACCCAGGAGGATTCATAACATGCCCTGTTTTCAAAAGTTCTTTATAAGTAGCACCACAAGATGCCCCAAAACTTCTCGGAGTGCATTCCATATGGAAATCCATAAGAGTGGATGAGAGAGCAGACAAAACCAAGCACACACACATCAACTGTGCTCTTCAGTAAGGAGTTAGCCAAAACAGTCAATAATTATCTCTTAGAGAAATAAAGCAGCAATAAAATCCTGAAGGCACACAGTTCAAGCTACAGAAGACTTGAAATATTGATGTAGTGAAATAGTGTGGATTTTTACTGTAATAAAAATGTAAGAGGACAATCACATCTGTCACCAGAAAGATGAAGCTTTGAGAGACACAGTGTTTTAACATGAGCACACATAAGAGTGCCTCTGTCAGGGTGCCTCAGTCAAGGTTTATTTTGAATTGAGCTATCTGTTCCCACCTGTCAAGGCAACTATGTTATTATTTTGCAAATGAAAATGAAAGCTTGTTATCAAAGCATCACTCAATTACGGTTACTTACAACAGGTACATCACACGATCCTTTGGTTTACCAAACAGAGGCCATGATTCCATTCCCACTAAGATCTAAGACTGGATTCCCTGGGAAAAAGATCAAGGCTTCTTTGCAGATGATTACAGAGATGTTCTCACCTCCATCTTGTCAAAGAAAAACATCCAAGGTTTCTTCACCAAAAAAAGCCTACTAGGCTACCATTTTCCTGATCTTCACTATCTATTTTCCTCAGCAGTCTGACTGTGTAACCAAAAGCCAAGCTCAACTTATGCAAAAGGATCCAAGAACAAGTAATATCTCACGGTGACACTTGCTTCTTTGATAAGCCTACAGATCAGGAGCACACAACAGCTTTTTTAATGCATGCAATATTTTCCTGGTAAAACAATTATGCACTGGAGTCAAAAGAACACAACCCCACCGAAGCCAAGAGAACACCAGCCCAATAGGACTCTCATGCTCACTCTTTCTTGCTCCTCTCACACTGGGGCAAAGCTCGCAAGCAAAAAAGGCACTGGTAAAGTTTAGCTTGTAGCATACAGTAACGAGACTGTGGGAATATTCTCCAGTTACTGATTTAGTACAATTTGTTGGAAGAGTATGTGGTTAATAAAAAAAGAAGCCTGAACTAAGCCACAAAATACATTTATCACATTCTGAGAACATTTATCCTACAACAGGACAATTTTTCATAAATAGTCTGGTGAGGACAAACTAGAAAATAAGAATTCCATTTTGGATACAATTTTGTTAGTGACATGAAAAGTGGAAACCTCAGAAAATCTGGAAAAGCTTTCACATTATAAGTGCTGTTAACACAGTAATTGGGGTCTACCACATAATGAAAAATTACCTTAACCTCAGGCTATTTGTCTTTCTGAAGTGTATCATATTTTCTCCATGACGATCCGGGCAATTCCTTATCCACCAAATGGTCCATCCATCAAATCCATGTCTCTCCAGTTTAGAGACAAGGATGTCATCCGGGACAGTGTCAAATGCTTTGCACAAGTCCGAGGGGGTGATGTCAGTGCTCTTCTCTTAATCCACCAATGCCATAACCCCATCGTAGACCGCCACATTCATCAGGCACCATCTGCCTTCAGTGAAGATGTGCTGGCTGTCTCTAATCACCTACTTATATCTCATGCACCTTAACATTGTTCCCGGGAGGATGTGTTCGTGGCAAGGGTTTAGTCTGACTATAAAATTGCATTTTCTGTTTAAATAGAGGCCAAGAATCCCATGCTAGCTGTAGACTTATTGCTTCTTTCTTCCATTTGCAGCCAGCATAGGAATCACCAAAATAAGTAACTACAGACAGCAGTAAGCAAAAGTTGTTTGTTCAAAGGGAAAGTTAAGTTGCAAAATTGAGAGGCTGCATAATCACATCTTGGTAGCAGAAGAAACTCATACAAGAAGAAAATTTGTTGTCCCTAAAGCAATGTTTGCAATAATATACTAACTTTAGAGGAGCTCTGCAAAATGCAGGTGGGCACTTGCTAACTTTTCCAACAAAAAAAAGGTTGGCCTTCATGGCACCAGTGTACACTGAGAATGCAAACCTCTGACTTGCATTGCACAGGAGCAGTTATTTAGCCAGTGCTGAATACGAATACCCAAAGTTCTGCATCCTAACTTTAACTTGCAAATTGTAGTGCTACCAAAAAATACAAGCCCAGAGAAGGCTATAAAATATAAAACTTGCTGATAAGAGCTCATTGCAAGGAAGCATGGTCAGCAAGCCCACATTCTCCTCCATAAATATTTTAAGTGTTAATAGGACAGTACCAAAGAGAGAAAGACACTAAAAAGTATATTTTACATCTTCTTTCCTCCCACTTCTCTTAACAGTGGACAGACAGGAGGAGAGCAATGGCAGCTCCTGCCCAAATAATTTCATCAATCCAAACATGATCAATCTTACAGCAGACAAGAGGAACAAAAATGAGCCACCATCTGTGGTGTCTTCTGGGTGGCAGCACAACTAGCATTTTCTGAGTGAGCTGACACTCATGTCAGAGACAAGTAATGCATGATGGTTTTAGGAAACTTTTGTATCATTCTAAATTTGTTTTTTATAATCTAAATTGAAAGATACATTGATGCCAAGACCGGCAAGCTGCTTTTTTGTGAAAGATACTAACAACATACCTTCCCAGGGGCTGTCATTGTATCATCATGGTGTGTTACACCCCTCTGAAACTGCAATTCACTGCCAGCAATGCCATACCTGAATTTAATTCAGAGCTCTTTGCACTTCCTGCTCCTTGGAAGATATTAAAGACCCTCCCTGAACACGCATTGTGCTGAAAGCTGCTAAGAAAAATCCACATGCACTGAGGAAACCTGGAATACTGTTTTGGAGACACTTATTTTTTGAGGCAAAAGTTTACCATGGTTGAAGCAGTAACAGTAAATAGTAACTTGATACACAAGCATCAGTCTCCCTTTGAGAAGACATATCCAATACATTAATTGCTAAGTGTCATCAAATATCTGACAGATCAAACCCAAATGGTGTGCTGTGCTTACACCAGACGGCAATTTGAGTCTTAAAAGTGAAGTTACAGACTTCTTTGCTGTAAGGTTTCCAAATGGGCATGTTGTGCATGTTATTTATGGACATCTGCCCAGACCTTCAGATGAACAACTCAAGAGATGTGAGCTTCCACCTCAAACTCAGTAACACCTCAGTTCTCCAGTTTAACTGTTGAATTACTGATTGCTTCTGCAAACAGCCAAAAGAGTGAGAAAAGCCAACAGGGAACTAGAAGTTACTAGAATGGTGGAAAATTAAAAATAAAAAGGCAAAGCAAGGGAAGGAGAGTCAAGTGAAAGACAAGAAAGACAGAACACCATGGAGTACTGAAAGAGAGGGACACTGAAAAGAGAAGAGGAACCACAAAACTCCTCTCAATCTGAGAGACCCAGAAGCAAAAGCCAAGTCCCCCTACAAGCCCACCAGCTCACTCAATCCTTGTCTTTGTCCCTGCCCAAAGCTTCAGACCGGTCACTATGGTCAGGGAACAAGGTTGTGCTGCGACAGGATCTCCAGCACCTGCACTCCTGTCCCCTCTATGTTACCACAAGGATTGGGCTTCTCCTGCCTCCTTTTCCCATAGCAAACAATCCTGCCAGAGCCCCCTCGTTGCACCCAGGGCCCCCAAACCACTCCAAAGAGAGCCCTTGCTGAGGGCAGGATGGCCGCCAGGCTCAGGACTCGGGCAGGCCTCCCTCCCTCCTTGGGGGAAACGTGAGGCAGCGCTGTCAGCACAGACCCAAAAAGACAACGACCAAATCAGTCCCAGCACAAGAAACACGTAGTTTAACTTTACCAACCTGATCCATAGCCCTTAGCCAGGCAGCCACGCTCCAGAGAAGCAGATAAAAGGCATGAAACACGGCATTTAGCTCCCGTGGATGCTGCTGCTGGCCCCTCGGGCGCTCCCTGAGGGCTGCTGCTGCTGCACCCAGGTGTTCCCGGTTACCTGCCCGGCCCCACAGCTGCTGCCCCTCAGCAAGGGCTCCCAGCACCCAGATTGCCCCACAAAACTTTCCTCCAGCCTTAGTCATCAACTGAAAGCTCAGATTTCAGCACACACTGTCATGTGTGGTACTTCTACATCATGTAAGCCCTGTTTTTTGTTGGGGCCAGGACAAGCTGCTGCTTTGTAATGAGGAGTAACGCCGCTGGTCTGGTTTGTAACCCATGTTGGATTAGGGAAGGGGGATGCAGAGGGTGGGTGCATCAAGCTTTCCCCCATGCCTCAGACTTGGTTCTGATGTCCATACACATTACTCCCTGGGAATATTCATCATCCTGACTGGGTTTACGAGCTGGTTACTCAAAAGTCAACAGCGTACTGCAGAAAATTGCCCAGGCACAGACTAAAGGACATGCATCTGCTCTCTGGAGTCATAGGTGTCTGCTGGTATCTGCTGGTTACAAATAAAGAACTGGACCTGAAGATGGGCCAGATGTTGCTTGGTCTAACATGCCCTCTGTTCATTTAACCCGCACAGAGCTATTGCTGGGGTCAGGGGCGGCTGGAGACTCACAATACAGCCATGCAGTGCTTGCTGCTTCAGCACTGTCCTCAGGCAGAACTGGAGCTCTTGGTGCTGCACCAGGCCAGAAACCTAAACGCAGCATTGTTGAGCTGGCTCGAGACTCAAGATTATCACAATAAAGACAGGGAGGGGAGTGCACTGTGGCAAACTTATCTCTGCTTAAAATCACCACTTAACCATGCAAAACACAGCAGTTCTGTGAAGAGGGCTTCCCTGCGCATTCTCCATTCAAAGGGAAGAGGGGAAGCCAGTTTTAAAAACTAGGGCAAAGGCCAGTAAATGACCATAAAATTATTTACACAAGGAACACCAGAAAGCCAGCTTTGTGAATGTAAAGCTGATATGAGCTTCTGTAAGCCAAGAGGAATAAACATGTTTTTGCCTCCCAAATATGAGCATCAGCTGGAGGCAGGACCACTTCATCAGTGAGAAATTTCCAAGAACTTTGCAGAGCTAGGAAGAAGTAAAAGCAATGATTAACATAACTTTCTGCTCTACTTTATGTCTGACACTAAAAGTAACGTGCTTGTCTGACCCACAGTGTATTTATACATCCACATCTTATGGCTTGCTTTGTCCATGACTTCATCAGCAAAAGGTGTTTTGGGTTTGCTTGGCATTAAGTGGCCAGACAGAATGCATTAGTTTAGAAATGGATTATTAAATTCCACTGTCAAACTGAAGTAGTCAGTAAATACAGCAGAATGAAAGTCCTTCAATTATATAATGCTTTATGTGTACTGTTAAAATGTTCCCATACAGTATGGTTTCAGTCCTGCTTTGATTTCTTTCTTGCCTAACCTTTTACTTTCTTCTGTCAGGCCTTGTCCTACCTCAGTGTGTAGTACTGCCAGCTACCAAGCTGCTTACATCTTTTTGGAATCATCCCTACTCAGCAAAGTGAGCCAAGTCACCACATATGGATTCTAAACTCCAGGACTTCACTCACACAGTTGAAGAATCACAAATCAACTCAATTTCTTCTAGGCACAAAAGGACATGCTTCCAAGCTGATGGGAGAACTCTTTCTTCCCTTTCAAAATGCAAAGGAAAATTCAGTAAAATGCCATTAAAGTCATAGGATGCAAACCTGTGACAGCCCCACCCTCTCACCTGCCTACTCAACAGCAATGCTAAAAGGATTATCTTCAACTCATCTTCAGTCCAATCAACCATTTGCTTTTAAAACCACATTCCTGCTGCCTTCCAGCACATGATAAATTTGTACCAACAGAGATTCCACTGGTATCCACATGGGACACCACCAGTAGCTTGGATGAAAACAAGCATATTCTAGACACAAATGACCAGAAAATGGGGTGCCCTTTTTAGGAATTCAAAGACAGGCAGGAATTTTATAGTTGTTGTTGCTGATTTTGTTGAATTCTGATGACAGATACCAGACAACATTACGTTCTTCTGAGTTAGAACCACTTCAATACCAGAAACCTATTTGTGGGTCCTATTTCAGCAGAATTATTTTCTTCTCAAAGAAATCTCAAGCCTTCAATAAGGAGTCAAGAAGTCACAGCCACTTTTTTTTGGACAGTTTTAATTTTCTTCATCTCCTCACTTACCATGACCAAGACTGGATGAACAGAATGGGCATGCTTTGGTCCTGTCTCAGACTGCATTCAGCTTAAGTTTAAACCTTACATTCACTGTAACATGATTTTTCAAAAATGCTCCTGCTGTCAAAGCACTGCATGGTTCTTAGCAACCCACCACATAAAATATTTAATTCTCCACACTTGCTCCAAAAGTATATGCAAAAATAAAAAATGCAGAAAATTCCAACAATGGGTAAGGGTGGTTGGTTTTTCTTCAGGTCCCAATAGCACTGAGGCTGCATTTAAACTAGCTAAAACAATGCCCTCTAGTGTTCTGTGGAGAAATCCCATACAAAATTGCTGAAAGCCTTAAAAAAATTCATGTACCATCTCAAGTGACAGTCGATATTTCGAAAGCTTACAGCTCATATGCAGCAGTCTTGGAATTTTCTGTGTACCACTGTGCCTGCAGAACTATTTGGGATCTGTTCTTTTCCTTCTCTCCACTGCTGATACTTGCAGCATAATTTCAAATACCATCTGTGGACAGTCCTCCCACCTGGAGCATGTGTCAAATCACATCATACCACCCTGCACCTTCCCCAGGTACACACAGAATTTCGTACACTGACCCATCACACAGGCAGGATGGAATTTTTGGCTTGAGGAGCTTTCTTACACAGCTCCAAAGTTAAAGAGAACTCTTTGAGGCAGCAGCTTTCCCAAGATACTGATGAACTACAAACAGAGCTATCCAAATTCAAGAAAGACACAAACAAAGTATTCTCATAGTTTAGAAACACTCCTGCAGAGCTATCAAAATATTTATTTACATCCTGTACACATTACAAAATTCAACTTTGCATCCCACAAAGGACTGGAAGAGGTTTTATAACTGAAGGTCTGAAAAGAAAAAGGTAAAGTTCCTGAAGAAGGCTGCTCTTAAATGGGCAGTTAGGAGTCCTTCAATTTTACCATCCATTGCTCAGAAAGACAACTGCTGGGTTCTCACCCTCTAGACAGATTAAAACTTGAATGATTTTGATTAAACTTTTAATCACATCAAATCCTTTTAAAATAATGAACAACAATAAAAAATCCTGTTAGACTACTGTGCTTTTGTTATTTTACATGACACTGACCTGCTGCAGATAGAAACCACAGATCAAAAGGGAAGCCAGAAAAAAAAATTGGAAAGAAACACCAGTTCTGCCCATTTCCTATCAGAAATATGGGGGGACAAAGATGAAACTGGCTATTTTCTGGCAACCTAAGGAAGGGGACTGGTACACTTAGAAAACTGTCAATACAATGACAGCATCAGTCACAAATGCCCTAAGCCCTATGTGATTATGCAGGCATTTGAGGAAGCAGCAAGATTTGACTGTCAGGTGAAAGAAAGATCCTGTAATACGGCTGTACACAAGGTCTTTTCCAAACTCAATGATTCTTTGCTTCTATTAAGTTGGAATTTGTTTCTTGCTGAACAACTTCAGTCACACAAGTGGGCCTATTAACAGTGATTCTTACTCCTGCTGGGACATTCACTGGAGCAAGGTTAATACAGGCCCGGTTTCTTCAGAGGGAAGCTAGCTTGGCCTCTTTGATTAGTAAAGACAGAGGCTGAGCTCTTCAGACCAGGTATCACTCTGCACCTTCCAGAGGAATTTATTCATAAGAACAAAACATCAGAAATCTCTTTAAAAAGTTTTGCTCCTAGAAGTCAAGTTCTGCAAACAAAAGCCTGGCAGAGTGACCAAGCAAAAATATAAAGAGAACACCCAGTGAGAGCATACACCTAGAGGAAATTCTGGACTTGATGCGGCACTTGTAATGAGCCTTTTAGGGCTTTGTATTTGCAGCCCTTGTGTCTGAGGCTGCAATTCAGAATTTGGCTGTAGAAGTGGGATCAAATTAGATATTTTTAAAATTAGGTTTGAGCTAGGAAACTCTACTTCAAAATTCAAATTGCATTCTTCTCAGAGGACAAACCAATACATATTCTAACTAAACAAGCAGATACTTTTTTTTTTCTCTAATGAGGGGTGCCTACTGCCAAGCACTCTGGCCTGCAAAAAAAATATTTTTGATCTTGTTATACATGTAACCAAATTAAGGGAGAAAAGAAAGCAGTTTAGAGACCATCTGAAAGACATCCAAGGGAGGATATTCAGTGTTTGTACCACTGCACTAGGAACTCCTACTTCTTAGAGGTCTGACACAATACATCTGTGTTACTGAGTGTTTGCACAGAACACTATCTTGGAGAAACTGCTTGTATGTATATGTTAAAAAAAACCCTCTCAGGATCAGATTCCTCCCTGTCATACTGTCATTCTGTTTGTAGGGAATAGTGTGAGAAAAGGAGCATTCAAAATCCAAGGTACAAAAAAAGCAATGGAAGGATCTGGGGAAAACAGACATTATCTTGAGAACTCAGTTTCCAGCCTGAGTGAACAAAACAGCTTTTCCAGGTCCTTCAGTTTATTTAACAGTCCCGTGCCTTTCAGACACATTCGCACCTCCTCTGGGAAGAAGCAGAACAACTTGAAGAAGAATGGAGGAAAATGCTCCAACATCCACCAGAGAGAGGTCACACACATACATGCTGTCATATCTTGACAGCATGTATATTCTGCAGGGCTGGGAGCATTCTACTAGTGCTTCACTAGGCAAAGATGCCAAGAATGTCCAGGTGAAACACTAAAACCATCTGAACTGAAAGTAATTTCATCACTGAAGTATAAATTGAGCTTCTCTATTCTTCACCTTGGCCCTCTTCTGGCACAAGTGCTTTGCTACGAGTCTGGTGCTGGTGCATTCTCTGTAATTTCTTTCTGTGTCACTATCTGCAGGTACCTCAGTCGCATGGGAGGGAGCTGCTCATAAAGGTCAAATCCCAAAGGACTCTCTGAATTCACCAATCTGTAGTACAGCAGGTGCTTTTTCAAGTTCTGAAAAACAAAACAGAAAGGTATCTAATCTTTTCCACCATCTCCAACACAACACAGCAAATCTGCAAATAGTACAATTCCATCATGCCCAAGATATTTAATTACATCATTTTCAACAGAAGAGCTACAAAAGGCAAGTTTCTTCAACTAAAATTAATTTTTTTTGCATGAGATTTCCTCTTCGAAACACAACTCCATAGTCTCCTCAACAGCCCCTCACAATGACTTCTTGCCAGAAACTCAAGTGGATTTTTGAGTGTGATCAAGTAATTCACCCCAGACACAAATCACAGAGGGCCAAATAACCCAGCTCTGTCCCACAAAGGATAGATTTTGGCTCCTTGAAGAAAAGAGAAACCTTATATCTGTCCTGCTCTTTTCAGGGGAAGCATCCAACTAAGAGTTAAGAAAGATCAGTGCTAGCCACCTATTTATAACTGTGCTACAATCATCCCTCTAATATCTCTAGCTATGCAGATATAATGCTGCTTGGACAAGAGGCATGGAAATACAGTACAGGAGATTCATCTGGGTTCCAATAATCTCAATGTTTTGAGGTTAATTACTAGAATAACTGGTTAAGTGTACTTACAGATATTGCAGGCCAAAATCCTGCTGCTAATCTCCTCTCATTGTCAAATTAGCAACATAATTAAACACAAATTTCAAAGCCAAATATAAGTCTGTAAGAGTACCACATATGGAAAACTTAATTCCCAGCAGCACAAGCTGAATCTTGCAAATCCTACCTCATCCACCAACAGCCATGTCTTTCGCAGCATGCTTTTCCGAGCAGCATCTGTCTCCTGGGAACAAAACACATACTTTCCTTAATATGGTGCAGCAACACCTTTGCCCAGGGGCATACAGCACTCCAGGATGACTTGTTCATTATAATGATGAGCAGCTTGTTCCAGCAGAAAGTGCTTGAGATGTCTTATCTAAACCCTGCCTTTTCCTGATCTGAATCTCAGCTGACTTCTCAACCTTCAGGTAGACTTGCAGATCAGAGGTGAAGTCTTGTTAGCACAACTATTCACTCATGGAGGCCTCAAGGCCATAGGAGGGCTTCTGCTTGGTTACTTAAGCAAAGTCAAAGAAAAGAGTACTTTGCACCTTAAGATTGCTAAGGCAGAGGCCAAATCTATTACAAGCTCTCTCTGGCTGATCACCATCCTTATTCTTTCTGCTTATTCTTTCCCCCACACCACAGAACACATAATTGCTGACCTCAAAGATTTAGGCAGGGCTAGCTACCATTAATGAAAGTGCATTAGGGTAAAATGAACAAAAGCTGCTGCCTTATATGTGGATCCTCAAACAGCTGACATGTCCTCAACACATTTGCTTACAATCTTTGTTTTCGAGTCCCAAAGGTCAGCGCTTCATTGCAAGGCACTCTGGGCTTACAAGGAGAGCAGATGCAAAACCCAAAGACTGCAGCCCTGAAGCTCTGCTACCCATTACCCACCTGTGTTGTGCTTTCTTGGGAGAAAATAAAACTGTTCACATGAGCCACGGCCACCACGTACAGAACAGGGCACCAGGTGTGGCGCAGTGCACCAGTGACCAGCGTTCGGAAGTAGAGTCGCAGGAGATTCAGGTTATCCTCAGGAGGGGAAGTGTAGCGCTCAAGAGGCACAGGAAACTGCAACAAACCCATCCAGAGGCAACATTACAATTTTTGTCAGGGTCTAAGCGGTGAGAGGAAGTTAATGACTTCTAGAGTGCCCTTTCTTGAGCACGCCTTCGTGTAACGCGATGTCACCCCCGCGGCATGACCCCCACTTGCAGCAGAGCTGCTACAGCCCACCCTGACTGATGTGATGTGCCTTGACAAAGTGTTGCCAAGACCTCTTCAGCTTTATGGAGAGATGTTTTACTGGTCCTATCACTGCAGCTGATTTTTGGCACAGATAAGAAGAGCACTTATAAAGTAAGAAGACAGAGTATATTTGACAGCATTGCTAAATTCTATCTCTTGTGCTCTGCTCACTCAAAAGAAACAAAGTCCAACACTTGACAGACCGAATTTTCTTGTTGTTACTCAGCAGAGCACAACTCCAGTATAACTATATGCAGAAAGATGGTTGAGAGGGAAAATGACTATTTGTCTACACATGAGCAAGGAAAAAATTCTCACCAAGGTGTGAAAACACTTATTTAAGGGAAAGGTAATTGCTAGCAGAACACAGGGTGCAACCAGCCCTTCTATAAATTAGAAGGTTCTCAATTGCTAATCCAAGCTAGGTTTGGGACAGTTTCCCGTGAAGACTGAGCAATTTCACAGCTCCTGCCCTCCACATACACACACAAATCAAGGTGGGAGAATCACAGGCAAGAGCCCAGTAACACAGAAATACATAGTGACAGGCAATCACCATGAACCAGGATTACCTGCTGTAATGGCACTCCCAGCGCCCGCAGGATATTTGTGTGCTCCCCAAAAACAGAGAGACGCAGATGAACACTGAAACGCTTCTGTAGAGGTAGAAGAACAAACACTCCAAAGAGTGGATCTCCAAAGGACACGCCCTCAAATTGCTCCAGGAGACTTATATAGAGATCGTGGAAGGATGCCAAACCAGGGAGAGGAGCATCCAAGTTCAGGGAGTCCAGGACCTTGGGTTGACAATACACAGAGAGAAGGGCAGTTGTGTAGCGGTGGATTGGTGCTTCTAGAAAGAGGTCACTGCCAGTGAGGAAGACACACATAAGCCGTGCAAGTTTGGCAGCCGTTGGGATGCTCTGGAGGATTTTAGAACGCCAGGTTTCCAGCAACAAGACCCACTGCAGGTTCCAGGTCACAGTGTTGATGAGATCAAGTGGGAGAGAGTTCAGTATGGCCCCACGTGTCTCTGCATTTGTCACTTTGTTGTACAGGCTGATAAGTGGAAAGAATGGCCAGTCTGAAGGCAGGATGGGCCCTCTGACCTCAGGAAGCAGCATTGACTGGATGAGGTAATTCTGCCCTTGGTAGGATGCCTGAGAACGCATAAGGGTGGGCTGCAAGTGGACAAAGTTGGAGAGGTAGCAGGAACGAATGGAAGGCAGATTCTGGTATGATTCTCTCAGTAGGGCACCACGAGTAATCTTTGGAAGAAATGCTGCTGCAGAGCCAGGCTGTGCCAGTTTGGCACTGGTGCCCAGATGCAAAATATCAGAAAAGTCAGCTGCTTCTGGCCCACCAGCTTTCCCTTCACTGTAAAGACAAACAACAGTTTAAGAAACAAACAAAAAAACCCTGAAATGCCAAACAAACAACATATCACATTATTTATCTCTACAGTCTTCCTGGAACAGGAAGAGTAGTGCAGGCAGAGCACTCAACACCTTCTACATCATTGACCTATTCTAATACAGATGGCTTGTAAAGCATCAGCTACCTTGGTACTTAGAGGGAATTCACAGAACTATGTTTGGAGTCAGCAGCACTGAGGCTGTGCCACGAAAACCCTCCATAGAATGCAGTCTAGCGTGGAGCCTGAAACCCCTTATCCAGAGAGGCAGCCTACTTACTAACACAGACATGAGAGTGTTGAGAGGAAACACTGCCTATCAGATAAGGCCTACACAAACCAGTAAGACAATTCTCAAAACAGAAGCTTTGCATCTGACAGTGGCAAGGTCAGGGGGGAGCCATACAGACTGATAGAAACTGTGCATGTAGAGAGTGTTTGTCAAATCCATATGCCACAATCCAGACCAATGAGACTCACTCACTGTTGACCCAACAAAAAAACCAAAACACCACCACACAAACAAATCCACTAACAAATTTTCCTCCTTTATGAAAAAAACATAGTACCTCCTTGCAGCATCTTGGTTCAGCCTCCTACAGGGATACACCATGGCTAATTTCAAAGATGAACAAGATAAACTACTACCATCTTCTTGCCCGGACATGAGAGGATTCATATTTGAGATGCTCATGAGTTCTTCCAGTGTAAAGTGGAAGACATGGCATTTGTCAAATCAGCAAACTTGATTAATATGGGTTTGAGAAAGATTCATTGAGCTTTTAGGCTATGTCAAATTCTCATTTATTTTCTAGACTCTCTACTATCAGGATGGAAGATGCTAGGCCTTAGGGAGAATCACTTCTGTCAAGAATCACACAAGCCTTGTCACAGGAAATCAAAATAAATTGGTCACATTTCTCAACAGCGCTACATCAGAGAAAAATATGCAACCACTGTGCTTGCCTGATTAGAAGGCTCCATGCCAGAAGAATATGCCAGTGAGTCAGTAAAATTTAACTACAGGCCCCATTAAAGGCCAAAAATTATGACAAAATCTCAATGCCAATGTGTTTTCTCCATTTTCCCCATGTTTTCCCATGTACCAGACAAGAAAAAGGAAAAAATGCAATGCTTACGGAAGAAACTCTGGATTAAAGGCAAGATCCAGTAGGACCTCGTGAGCCAGATGCTCACTCCCTGGCAACAGACGGCTTAGCAATGCCATGGCAACACAGTGATGGAGTGAGGCATGCTGGGTGTAATCCGGACAAGTGCCTGCCTGTACAGGAAAGAAAACAACAGATAAAAGCATTTGTCAACAAGACAATCAACAAGACAGGAGGGTCAAACAAGACACAGATCTCGCTGCAAAGTGAAAGACTGGGCAGACTGAAAGAGCTAGCAGCATTCATACCAAGAGATATTTCTGCTTCCCCTGACTGTCTTAGATAGTCAGATTTTTTTTTTAGCAACACAGTTGAAAACTTTGTTCTTATTTTACCCCAAAGAAAGGCAAAAATATAATTTTTCCACCCAAAGTATTTAGGAACTAAATCCTCACATCAGTAACTGGAAAGATGTTATTTGCTAATGGGTCATAAATGTCAGCAGAAGAGTCACCAGACCTAACTCAGATACAACAAAGAACAGGGACATGAAGACCAGCTGCCAGTGAAGTCAGTTCCTTGGGGGAAAGAAATGAAAGGACTGACAACGATACCATTCTCTGAGCCAACGCTAACACAAAGTACTGCAGGTGATATTCATGGCGCAGGATCCACGCAGATGAGGGAGTCACAGAGGGAGGTCCAGTCTGCCAGCTTTGATGCAGATAATCCTTCAAGCCTCTGAAGCTCAGCACAGAGCTGTACTATAAAGGAAACACAAGTGGAGACAAATAATATTAAGGCAGTTTGTGTTTGAAGGAAAGCAAAACACAGCCCTATCCAAGGCCCTCCCCTACCTACCTCCTCTCAGATGACAATTCCTGTTGGCTACTCCAAAAGTCGTATTTAAGAACAGCCTAATAAATATCTGCTTTTCCTCCTCAGGGCTCACCTGCATCCATCATGACCATCCCCATCACAGATAACTAACAGTCACTGCTTACATTTTTCATAGCGTTCTGTAAGGCAGAAATCTGGCCAGTGGCTTAAAGTGGTTTTCCCTCATCTGGCCAGGTATTTCCATTCAGCTAGTAGCCAATCAGCTAATTCAACAAAAGGTCACACAGGAAGGCTTTGAGAAAGCTTATGCTACATATTCCATCTTTCTAGGGCTCAGACATTTGCTCTTTAGAGTCTGAAACCTTCCATGACTCACTCATTCTAAAAATTCAGAAAAAACCAAAGTAGGAAGGACCCTCTTCAGTAGCACTCATTCTCTTCTTTAATATTACCCCATTTTTCTTTGTTATATATGCTTCAACCGTGCTTTTCCTCCACTAACACTCAAGTTTTATATTCAGCTTAGCCAAACAACAGCTATTCAACTCTTCTCGACATTCCTTATAAATACATCCTTTAAGCATCACCTGCTCTGTAATTCCAACTTCCTGGTGTCAACTGAATATTGGAATTCAAAGACAAGATATTTTTCTGATCCTCATCCCACTTGTTCTGAAAGTCATGCTGCTTCTCTCTTCAATACTACAATATTTTTAAAATAAAAATGCACAACAATTTGCTTTTAACAGTCCTTCTAGCATCTCTTATTCCTGGGAAGGTACAAATACTAACCTGTCTCACAAGTATATCATTGTTCACCTAGAATTTACAGTGAAAAGGTTTATTCTCACCTTGCTGGTCAGGCCCTTGTGAATGTGAGTGATGTTATTGATGAGAAATAAGAGGGCAGTTAGGAAGGGGAAAGGTGACTTGGAGCCAACCAGACTCAAAGGAGGTTTGCCTCCAGTACAACTCAGAGATGCAATGCAGCTGACAGATTCCGGTGCTGGGGAACAGGACAGAGGGTTGCACAAAGCAGAACATGGCCTGTGTGAAGAAATAAAGAGAGAGGGGTCAAAAGCATTCATAATGCTGAGGAATTGTCTTGTTGAAATGTTGCTATCTATCTGAACTGTACTACACATCGCAGTAAAATGGAAGCCCTGAAGACAGTGAAAGCAAAAAGCCAGTGTCTCAGATGGTACACCAAGCACTACTGCCATACAAGCTAAAGCCAGGGACCTGTCAGGAACTCTTCAGCTAAATTGGTCATGATGAGCAGAAATACTGATGAAGTGATGCGCCTCTGATGTCAAATACTTGAAAGTGTTGGACCTTTGATTTTAAAAAAATATGCTGTTCCCCACATACATACGCACACCAGGCTAATAAGGCTCCCACCCACTCAAGACATTTCAATAACAAACTTGTAGGCAACACCAAAAAGCCAGATTATATCTAAAATTGACTTTGCAAAAATGCTGCCCTTTATGTGCTAATGAAATGCCTATTTTTAAACTGTATTCAGAAAGAACATAGCTTTAACGTACATGGACATGACTGTGCAGACCATTTTTGTCGTGTGTGCTCTCTGCAGGTGAAACTACAAATTCCCACACCAGCAGTGCTTGCAGGGCCCAGAGTAGATACATCATGTCTGTATAGGTAAGACCACTACAAAGAAGAGTGATCACAAGCAAGCTGCTCAATAGTAATGGGGTAATATGGCAAACCCCATCAAAGATTTGTATCATTACTCTACGGCAGAAAAAGAACTGCTTAAATGCATTGCTCTTTCTACCACTGGTATTACATGTAGAAGATGCATAAACACATATGGGGCTCACAAAGTACCCTGAACTCCTGGACCTAAACTGCCCAGAAAGCTTAGACAAAACTCTAAAAATATTAGGGCAGAGATCAGCTGACTCTGTTTTTTACCAGCCAGTATTAAGAATAGCAAGAATTCTTGTGGATGAGTTTTTATAGCCTGACCAAATCCACTGTCTTCAGACCACCACGGCAGGCAGAAAAGGGTCTAATGAGTGCTTTTGTGTTGGAAGCTCTGGTGCCAACAGCTTCAGAGCTCAGTTTCAGTCCCAAAAGAACATGGGCCAAACTGTTTGGTGGCCATTCAAACACCACTTGAAAACAAAAGTTTCAAGTGCCCTTTATATCAGATGTCGTCGGAGGCAGATGGATGCCTCTCTGACGGCAAGTCAGGCTTTTTAGACTCCCAACTCCAGAAGATTAATCACAGCCTCGTAAGAAGGCTCCCTCTACAGCAAAGACAGAATATCTGCAGTGCTGAACTGTTCCCAGAGCCAGAGCTTATGTTATCCAAATGTCTGGAAGAAGAGTTTGGTATCTGTTCTTGCCCTTCTCTGCAGGAGTTTTCAAAGCCCTAGTGAAGCTCTACAGGAGTTTGAGGATTTGAATCTAGTTAAATTCTTTCATATAAGCAGCACCACACAGAGCACATGAACAGTACATGAACACACACACTCACCTCATCATGTAAGAGCAACTCAACTAATGCTACTTGCGCTATTTTTTTAGGCCAGTGAAACCAAAGAAGAATCAAAACAAAGAGTGACTAAAATAATCTGAAATTGATATGAAAACCCCAGCTACATGGCAAAGCAGAGATGCAGCAGCACCAGTAGAAAAGGAGGAGCTGCAAACCTCTGCAGCCTTTTCTGTGAGGGGTGAGAAGACAAAGCAGGGTTTAGACACAGCCCTACTGCACTCCAGTTCCCATACCTGGGGCATATTGCACAGGGAAAAGAGGAGAGGCGAGGGGAGAGCTGTCACACAATACAGTACAGAAACGGGGCTCCCTTAGCTTCTGATAACAGCATCTTAGCAGTGGAATGGTTTTACCTGAGCAAGTCCCACATGCTGTCTATGGCTGGCTGGCTGAGAAGGGGCTGCAGCACCTCAGATGTCAAACGTTCCAGTTCCTCTAAGCAGTCAACTGGATTGACCGATGGCTGTAAAATACATGGAGAATGACAGGAAAAGAGAGTGAATGACCATAGCATCCAGTGATAGCAAAAAGACAGACTGAATTATTTACTTCTCCTGTGTTTATTACCTTTTTGCCAGACCCCATCATCTACATAGTGGTACTGCTCTAGGTTAGAGCTGGCTTCACTGCTCACAGTGTGGAAGCTGAGAGCTAGCACCTTAAGGTGTTCTCACACTCAAGTATTAAAGTGCATCCCAGAAATTCTTAATTGGCTGGAAGCAAGATATGGGATCCTTGGAATCAAGATTCCCTAAATTAAAACTTAGCTAGACTCTCCTCTCCCTACCATCTACATGTTTCCATTTAAACTGAAGATGACACAAAGGTTATCAGATCTATCTTGGGAAACCTGAGTGGCACCACGAGGGTCTCCAAAAAAACAAAACACTACAAATCAGCTGCATAAAGTGTGACTGACCTACCCATCAAAGCATGACTGTGGATGAACACTGCACAGAGGAGGAACTGTGGCTTTTAGAGAAACATCCAAATTCTTCTGACCCTGGCAAGCAATATTCCAGGTTGAAGGAACATGCTGGCAAATTTTAACACTTTTTATCTTCATTAGAATGCTGCTTTGGGATACAGAAATACTCATTTCCTTTACATAAAATCTGATTTTCCCCCAGGTGAAATCCTCCTCCAGAAATCAGTAAAACCTTTGTGAAGATGTTAACCTTAGTTTTTAATAGTCTAACAAAAATATTCCAAGAAGGTCCCAGCATACACTAATCTAATTACTATACAAGATGGGTTTTTTTGCACTAATCTATTCAAACATGCTATGTACACTTTCTTTTTTAATCAGCTAACTACAGGTAGATGACTGAACTTCTCTTTAAGTGGAATTCAAAAACCCAGCAGAATTCAATGACTGAGAAATTGTTTCATCAGTCACTCTTCTGGGATATCTGTAAAAATTTAAAAGGAGCATTTAACTCTTGCTGTCCTGGTACTCTAACGCTCAGGACATCATCACAGCCTGTAAAAGGTATACCAACCTCCAGGGCCCTGAAGACATCTTTGAGAGATACTGGCAGTTTTCACCCCAGCCATAACTAATAAACTCAGTTGCTTTTGGCAAGTTTCAGAGGAGTCGCACGAGTGTGAATAACTACAGCCATTAAATTACCCCCATACCTTCAACACAGCTCTCCCAAGTTGGAACTCAGGCATGTCAGTTGGGCAGTAAAGAGGAAAATTGCATTTATCTTTAGAACATGAATCTTTAAGGTAGCTAAAGTGTAAGACATTATTCAACAGCATCACACTGACATGTCACCTTCAGAACACTCACTTTAAAAGATGATCATATACTACAACTGTGTGTTACAGAATTTGACCTTGAATGTCAGTGGTGCAACAAATAAATTTATCTTTATTATTTCCTATCCAAAGTTCATATAGCACGACCCTTAACACTCAATCTTCCACCTAGATGATTGCAGTGTAGGTGTCCACATGTAAGCTCTCAGACCAAAGCAAATGCAAAAACACATGACTTGATTTATATCACTAGGAAAAATGACAGCCAAATAAAATTACATTGTATTTGCTTCATGCTTTGGTGCTCTGTAGTAAATCAGAACAATCACAGCACTACCACATACCTTGATTGAGACTCTGATCCCAAAGGATGAAAGGACAAAAAAGGAAGACAGATATTTGGCACTGCTAACGTATAGGGTTAGCAGAGTTAAGTGACCCTGAATGTCATGCAGCCTAGATATGAGCTGTGGTCACAAAATCAGTGCTCAGCTTGATGCCTTAATATCCATCTCTTTCAGTACTGCCTGTAAGTTCCAGTTTTCAGCAGTAATACACAAGCTGATGCTGGTGAGATGAGAAGACAGCCTGTATTTTCAGGCCTTACCTGTTGGCTGTAAGCTCTGTAATAAACTCCCAAGAAGATCACACAAGTCGTGGTTAGAGGCTGGAGAGTTTGCCAAGTTTCTGTCTGGGATAGCTGCTGAAGCATTTTTTTCAGACTTGTCTCAAGGAAGGGCTGTAAGCCTGACACTTGACTCCATGCTACTGGAGGAGGTGGGATCAGTTCACTATCTTCTGAGTTATTGCTGAAACCCAGTGGAAGAATGACACAGGATAGCAAATACACATCAAACAACTCTCTCTCTAAATCATCAATTTTAACAGAAAGATGTAGTCTAGAAAATTCTATCCAATAGTACAACTAGAGGATCCTTGCATAGCCCCACAACCCAGACCACATAATTTAGGCAGAAAGAATAAATGTAGAACGTACTTTAAAAAGCTGAAGTTTCTTCTCCTGCACTACGCTGCCCCTGAGCTATGCTCTAGCTTTACCAGCAATGTTACCTCAGTACTCACCTTTAGTTAAAGAGTTTCTTGCTTCCTACCAGAAAAAGTACCTGTGTTTGCAACAGATCCTACTGCTTTGATGTCTACCAAAACCAACCACCTCTTAATCCTGACTCATCTTGGTTTCTGCAGAGAGGTTCTTTTCTTAAGACATTTACATTCTTTACTCCCAAGAGAAGTTCCAAGCAGATTACTAGCTCCTTTCAGCAGGGCATTTGGCTAACAGTGCCCTTTATTCCCCCTGGCTTAATGCAGATTTTGACTCCTGCCTCTGGCCATGCTAGCAGGCATAGCTGTCAGACCAGACACCACTTCTGACCTTGTGTCAGAGGGAATACACCCCACCATGCAGGGGCTCACATGTGGGACAGTAAACAACTGAAAATGAGGGGAAAAAAAAAGGTGATAGCCAGGTCTCCAAACCAAAGAAAGGGAAGATGGGATGCCAGCTACTGGGATGCACAGAACGGTGATTTAGAGAGCCTACCTGCTCAACTTGGCCTGCAGCTCAGCCGTGTATCCTGCTGTTTGTGTCACATGTGTCAACAGAGTAACCACTGCTGCAGCTCGCTGCACAGACAGCTCAACCACAGGGCCCTTCCCACTGAGCAACTCAGGCAGGGACTGCAGTATCTTCACCAGCACAGGGTAGAGATCACTGTAGTATGAAATACAGAATAGATATCGTTGGAAAGGGTCTCTGGAGATCATATATACTTCAATTCCCTGTTCAAGACAGGCCAGCAAGACCAAGATTGCACAGGGATATATCCAGTCAGATTTTTAATATCTTCAAGAATGGAGAGTTCAGTATCTTACTGTGCAACAATGCTCCAGTGTTTGATCACCTTTACAATAAAGTTAGTAAAGATTACAGTAAAAACACTTCAGTGGAATTTCCTATATTTCCATTTGTGTCCATTGGCTCTTCACTATCCACTGGAAGAATATGACTTTATCTTCTTTACACTCTCAAATAATTCATTTATAAAGATTACTAAAATGTGGTTATGAGAACCATCACCACCGACCACAATAATAAAAATAAACTGAAATAGAAAAAAGATTACAAAGGAAGACTACTGCTATTCCAATTTCGTCTGAACGGGACCTACCTAATACTCTACCTCCAAGCACTGATTATCTCTTGAAAAAGCTACTTTGATTTTATTCTTGCTAAGGAATAGTTCTTAGATTCTCAGCCACACTTATAACCTCGCAACTTTAAGGAATCTCCTACTCTTTCTTTCCTCAACATTATTTACACTGCTAAAATAGTATATACAGTTTGTACTCTTTCTAAACCAAACATCAGATTGTGCCAAAGAATACAAAATGCTGCTGTGGATGAGAATCTCCCTTCTGAAACTCAATACCAGCCTCCCTTTTACTCCACTTTAGAGCAACTCCACAGCCATCTCTCTTCTTCCAATTCAATGCAATTACAGAGAGCAGATTTAATGCTTGAGGCAGGTCAGACCTACACCAGGTGCAGACCTTGGCAGTCAAGCACAAGAACTTGTCCTGACCTGAAGTTGATGCATCATGCAGTTTGTCTGCACCAGTCTGCCCTACTCAGTGTAGTGCCTGCTACCCACAGACTGCCCCTAGGTCAAGCACATTCAGTCCTGGGTGTGCTGCAAACCACGAGCTTTGATGTCATACAAGCACAAATTATTCATCCCTTCCAGGGTCAAAAGATGCAGCCCTAAAAAGCTACAGTGGTCTCCCACTGCAAAGCAGAAACAGCAGAATAGCTGAGCTTAAACACAGGAGATAGTGAACAACCACAAGAAGGCAATAGAGACAGCATGAATGCCCTTAGAAACTGAGTTTTACTGCAGGAGGCAGGAGAAAGTGAGGTGAGACACCCTGAAGGGAACAGAGACTGAGCCTGGAGAGCCCTCTCCGTGCCCCTTTTTCACAGGGTGTCCGTTGCCTCTGTCGTGCCCTCCACCGCCACGTCTCCTGTACCTGTAGAGGTCGCAGGCCTGCCCGTAGCCGGCAGCCACAGCCCACAGGCGGAAGGCTTCGGTGCTCAGCCTCGTGGCTTCCTCCCTCGGCAGAGGCACATCCAGAGGCTCTTCAGCGATAAAGCGACTTAATCGACTCTTCATTTCAAACTTGTTAAGCTGTGAAACAAACCAAGGAAAAAGAAAAGGATGAAGAACAAAAATAAGGGGCATCAGCTGCATGCATCATTACCTCATTGCTCTGACACACACAAAGAGCTGCAGATTTCAATTCAGCTCATTCTGAGCTCTTCTTTCACTGCTCAAATCTGCTCTTATTTTGTGCAGTCTTAAGGAGCAGACTACAAAGGATCACTAAATGGTCAACGGCTATTAAGAGAGAACTATTCCTGGAAGAGATGCCTAGGGGTACCTAATCCATTCCTAACACAAACCAACTACACCTAAATAATTTCTGATGGAGGTTTGTCTGCCCCACACACACTCCTGTTTTGGACGCTCTCTGCAGCATTTAACTGATTTTTTAAAAATATATATAATTATCCTTCCTTAAATAGTCATAAATACAACTCTCTTAGTCAAGCTTACATGTAAAGATGTATTTTGTGAAAAAAGATGTCTACAAAAGTACTGAACTGATGCTGACATTCTTTTGGGGAGGTCACACTAGATGGGTTTCAGAGGTTCTACAACCTAAGTCTTTCTATAATTCAGTGTTTATTTTATGCAAAGGGTACCTCCCGCCTATTACTTTCATAAGGTTAGAGAATTTTGATGCCTTGGAAATGTTCTGAGGATATTTTGGTATTGAATTAAGCATGACATGACTCATTTGCAGTTCTCTAGAAATAATTTTTATCCTCCCCTACATCTGGGTATTTTTACTTAACCATAAAAAAGAGCTTCTCTTTCCTTCTCCCACACATACAAAAGCTTCAATGTGCTCTGTCTAAACAAATGAGGCAACAATGTCTTTTTCACAGCACAAGGACATATTATAGGTAATTTAAATTTCAAATGCTTTAGAGACATCTTGTACGGAAATCAATGCACACCAGCAAGAAAGCAAAGGAGCTGATGAGTCAAAACTATAAATTCTGACACCTCTTCTACAGAAGAGAGGACAAAGTCAAATTACCTTCCAGGAGAAAGATGGAAGAACTTTGCTGTTAGCTAAAATAAATTCCTACATTGATGGTTTTGATTTAGTTTTTTATTATCTTCCACTCCCACATTTAATTGCATGCAACAGAACATATGAGAGTGTAACAGTAGCAAAGCCTGAGTGTCAGGAACCTTCTAAGCAATTTTTCCACATCTTGAAGTACCTGGAGTACATAAAACCAGAAGCAGAAAAATATCTGAATTTTACTCTCTTATGTTCCTAGTATGACTTAAAGTCTTTAAACATCCCACTATCCATCATTGTTCTCTATATTTTACAGCACAGATTGGTGTTCTGTTGACAGTAGCATTTTCCTGGGTAGCAATTTGTTGGGTGCTGTTAACAACACTGAAACAAAAAGCCTATGAAGTGCTCTTTGCACTGTAATGGGTGCTGCTCTTGGTAGATTTAATGCATTTATAGCACCAGCATGACAATCTATACGAGGAAATGCAACTATCTCTGAAGTAGAAAACCTGCCCAGAAGTTAAAAGGAGTTGAAAACACAGATAAATTATCACAGAGTTATTAAGACAAATTAATGGCAGGAAAGTTCAACCAGGGTTGTAAAACACAAGAATAGTGATTATGTCTCAGTCTTATGCTGCCTATCACTGAAACGCAGGAGTGCACAGAGCATCACACATCAATGCATGCTCTAAACATCAGTTCGTGGTCAGTATGACCCTGCTGGGCTCTGACTTTCACATGAGTGCATTACACAAACCATAAAAGAGAAGAGTAAAACTCGAGCCAGCTCATCTACCATTGTGCAGGAGAAGCATCATTATTATGACGCTGTCAACAATTCCTTCAAAACACACTAATGCACCTTCCTCACCCTGATTGCTTCAGCTTCAGCTCACAGTCACCTCCAGTCAGCTTTCTGTCTTTATTTAGGCAGTAAGGCATAGAGAACCAAGGCCTATGCAATCAGAAAAGCTCTTCCAGGAACCACTCACCAGCCTGGCTGTTGCATTTCGGCCTCCAGATGCCAAGACCCTGATGAACTTCATAGCACTGGCGCAAGCAACTCCGTGGAGACTGGTAAGCAAAAACCCTGGTTCCGCCACTTTGGGATCCCACTGAATAGGGAGGAATTCCCTGACAATGGTCTCAATCAATCGAGGACAGTCAAGCAGCTGCAGAGAAATAGCAGGAAGCACAAGTAATTAAAGGTGTGCAGGCATGCAGACGTGCAGAAGACATGCAAAACAAACAAGTTTGTCTCATCTCCTTGCCATAACCTCACCTGATCCTTCTTCCCTTTCCAAACCTTTCTCTGTCATTCCCAAGCTCTTATACAATGGGAGATTTACCTGGCTGCATGCTTCAGTGGAGTGCCTTGCTATATGGGTGAGGATGTGCAGTACATCCAGGACTACTGTTGGAACAGGTCGCACCACCTCTAGGATGTACCTCAGCCGGTGCTGGATCCTTGTCTTCAAAAGTCCCTGAAAGGTGTTAAAAAAAAAAAAAAATCTGTAGAGGGTCTAAACAAGTGCTCTCTGTACTTCAATTGCTGGAAGCCAAAAGGAGATTGCTAATTTTAAAACTATCTCTGAAGAATATGTAGTCATGAAACAAGTTTCTGTGTATTTGCAAGTATGCTGGCAAATGAGCAAGAGTTATCTGAACAGAGCAGAAACAACTTTAGATCTGTTCTGAATCACGCCACTGGAGGGGTTTGGATACCTGTGTTTTTTACAGTAAAAAACTCTAAGTGACAGGGAAATAACCTTCCCTATAAAAGACTGTTAAAACCTATTGCTGGTGAAAAAGATTCTCCTGGTCCCTGAATAATTTTGACCAGACACCACCTCCAGCTAATGCAGCACTCCAAGAGTACCTACCACATCAGAGAAAGCTAACAGAAACAGAGAACAGACATAAATTCCTAATTTGCAGAAAAAAAGAGATACATAGGCATTATATGATTTTTTTTTTTTTTTATGATCAGTGGCACTGCCAGGAAACAAATTATCAATTTACGTAAAAGTGTGATGCATTCCTGATTCTGGGAAAAGGCAAATCCATAATACCTGCATTCATATTACTGATACTTTTAAAAATTTGCAGCCAAGCAAGCTGTAGCTCTAGGCCTGACCAAGTGCAGCAGCTAGTTTAAATACTCCTTTTCCAACTGTGTGGAACAATTGGGTTGTAACAGCCAATAAGCAAGCAGGAAATGGAACTGCACAGCAATGGGAATAGAGGGGAATTTTATCCCAAATACCGTCTAAGTTCAGGCCACTCAGAACAAGCTGAATTACTCTGAACCATGACACAGTTTACAGAATCACAAACTGATCTCCTGTCTATCTACCACCCTTTTGTTACATTTTTTAAACAGTGCCACACACCTAGCAGAACACATCTGAAATCATGAAGCCTCTAAACAAGACCAAATGCCTGAGTAGAGTAATTCATGCACCCAATGATGCTTTTAGACCAAGTGCTGTTCAAACACAAGCTCAAGGATTAAGTGATGTGATCACAGGTTTTAATGACTGCAGCAGGCAAGAGAGGTGCATTGGCTCCACCAAGGCCGAGATTGAGATAACAAAGATTACTATTTTCACACCTCCTATAAAAATACAGGATTAGGTTTAAAATGTGGGAGGAATTCATTCTGAACACTGTAAAAATCTTAATCTGAGAAATGCAAACATGACATTTGGGGAAATGGTAAATAGCCACCTTATGTTAAACAAAGAAAGAGTATCGCTGTACAAATCTACTACTTCTGAACTATCTAGCAGTAATATTCTAGTTTAACTTCTAAAAGTGCATGTAAATATTTTAATAATGGCTGGAACCTTTTCATTTTTAATTCAAGTAAGTGAGCCTGAAAGTCATGTCTGTATGCAGTCTTTCAGGACATCTTATCAGGTCATCAGTGTGTTTGCTGTTGAATTCCCTAGCGGAAACTGAGATATTAATAGTACTGAAATCACAGAAGTCAAGTCTCAACATTTCTAGAGACCAATAAAATTATCCTCCTGGTAACATATGACAGAAACACAAAAACTAACAGCCAGGAAAGAGTTCTAATTCTTGTTCAGAATGTTCTTGTCCAGCATGCACAGGAGGGTGGATGTTGCAACAGCACATACAGCACTGTGCTGGGCCTATTTTCATAAAAAGATTCTGGGTCTAACTCTGTGCTTACCTTTACAACATCATATCGGGCCACATCTGGGTCTGGCTTGTTTTCATCCCTTAAGTTTTTATTTTGAGATTTCTCTGTTCCATTTAACTCTTCATCTTCCTCCTCTTCTTCCTCCTCATTGTTAGGGACAAAGGGAAATGCAGCCATCCCTTGGTACCATGAGAAAGTCCAATCAAGATATTTCTATAAGGGGTGTTAAAGCATACAGAAAAAATTCTCATAAAGAAAGACAAAAAGACAAAGACAAAAACTTTTCAGGGATGCTTTTGAATATGGAATGCTTTATTGATTCCTATATAACCCCAAGAAAACGTGAAGACAATAAAAGCTATTCTAAACATATACAAGTAGAATTCAATGCGTCTTCAGAAAAATTATTTTGGCCTTACATACACATAGACTTGGAAAAACCCTGAAAAAGAATTACTGTGATGTGAATTACATTTACTACATAGCTAAGAGAAATTTAGTTCAAGTGGAAAAAAGTAGGATTACAAATAAGTAAATAAATAAATAAAACAACTACCAAGGCTCTAGGCATTAAATGGAAATTTAGTATTTATTGGCTTCCTATTTTTGGACCTGTGTGGAACTTAGGTCACAAATAACACAGAAAGATCATGCAAAAATTGGTATGATAAAGACTGCTTGGTCTATTTGTACATGTTTGCTTCACTTTTGTTTGAACATCAGCTTAAGCAATTAGAAAAACCTCTTTTTTTGTTCACAGTTGATGACAGTGTCAGGTACTCTCAAGTTCTAGGGTAACAGCCCAACTAAGGTAATAGTTCCAATTCTTCAGAGAGGGGATTGCTCCCAAAACAGACCAACTTCCCCCAAAATGTTTTAGAAAATGAAAGACAGCCAAATCAAAAGCTTGCACTGCTTAATAACTGTTATAATTTTCTATTTCCTGCACCCACAATCAGAAACAAACACCACATTAGACAGAAAAGTAGTGGTAGACTTCAACTGCCAAGTACCAAGGAAGCACAAGCTGTTATCAGACATTAAAAAAACCCCCAATGCAATATGAACCAAACATGGTGAGTGAATGGCATGGTCAGAAGAGGCCTGACAGCAGGGGATGAAGCCATGAGTCCATCTGGAATACAGAGTTTGGGACTATAGTCTTCCTTCCACCAAGAGAAGGAAAAGCATTAAGATGAGGTAGCTGGGTCATGAAAGGAAACAAAAAGTTGCTTCTTTCCCACAGCCATTGAAGGATAAACAAAACCTTCAGATGGCATGATTTTTATGTGTGCTGATCTTCTGTGTTTATAGCGTGGATAAATCCTATTTGTCTTACAAATCCTGGAGCAGAAGGCCAGGTTTTCAACCCTGTCCCTTTCTCAGAGACCTTCTGAACTTCAGCAACACGAGACTCTAGGAAGGACTCTGGGTTAGAAAATATACTGACACAGCATTCACAGTGCTGCTTCTGGCAGCAAGAGTCAGCAATCCCCACTTACACAAGACATCTCACCATAAGCTTTGATCTGAAAAATCAGAGCACTGCAGACACTTACAAACCAGAGTAACACCAGAGGAGAGAAAAAGTACATTAAGAAGCTGATTCATAGTACTAACTACCTATGATGGGTGGGCAGGACTGCTCTAGCAGAATTCCATTGGGCTCACAGATAGAAAAGTAGCAAGATGTGGAAAAAGCTACCTACTCCTTCATTTCTCTTGCCTCCCACTAGGGATAGCTCTACAGGCCTGGTAGAAGTTCCATGGAACTTCTACCCCATCTCTTCCATCACCAGCCCCTTTGCAGTCCAACAGAAAAGCAGCTCTCAAGGAAGGTACTCAGAAGACAGTCTATATCAGACTGCTTCTGTCCAACCAGGAGTACATCTTAATCTGGCTGCTCTAGGCTGTCTAGTAGCCCTGAAAATCTAAAAGAAGTCAACCTTCTAACAGGTGAAAAGCATCAGTGAGAAAATAAACACACGAACAGGCAAAATTAGGTACATATCAGTGTGACAAAAACACGTGGGAACAGCAGAAAAAGGACAATGAGAGAAAAAGAAAACAGCATTATCATGAGGCATAAAGGCAAGCACAAAGAATATTTAATCTGTTAAGAAGCAGAAAAACTATGAAATAACAAAACAACCTAAGAGAATATATTTAAAAAAAATAAATTCTACATATACATTAGTAGTGGCCTGATCTAGATTGCAAAGATATAAAAGGAAGAAACTCAGCAGCATGCACTGAATTTAATCACAGGGCAGAGGTAATTCAAACAGTGTGAAAAAAAGATACCTGAATCCCTCAAACTGGGATAACACACTCCATCATCTGTCTCAAAGCACAGCAATGACATTCTACTCACCATTAAGTTAACATGTCCAGTAAACCTTTGTTCAAGCTACTTACCATGTCTTCTCATTCTGATCCCTGTAAACAGCTCAGCATGAAATGAAACCCAGGTTCTGAATTATTATCTTACCTCATCATCAAGTGACACCAGCAGAGCCCGGAGAGCACCAACAGATGCTGCCATGACATTTTCCACTGCATCATCCAGCGAGAAGCGCAGCAAGAAGAGAAAGCCAGCATCAAGCAGCAGACGCAGAACGCTGCCCTTCAACGAGGAAGCAAACTCTCCAGCCCTGGCCTGGAAAGTGCCAGACAGAGCCAGGGTTAAGGCTGCGTCATCTCAGCTGGATACATTTCTGGGCCGTCACATCTCAACACTTTACATCTTTGCCTCTTTCCACTTCTACTGTAAAGCTGCTAAAATGTGTGAAGGTTATTCTTCCTATAATTTATCCTCCATTCACTCTACAGAAGAACACACCTGCAGTTCCTTAGTGCAAGAAACCCTTCTTTCTAAAGTCTGCATTCATCTTTTGACTTCATCCTGTTCTGCCCCATCATCCTTCTCAAAACCACCACGTTTCTCCTTCTCTGTTCCAGTGCCATCAGAGGGAATGTTAGCACTTCCCCCAAAAGTTAGGTAGAAATGTGCACAGAAGTATTCATTTTGCTTTTTCCTCTTGGCACACTGCTCTATGAGTAGGCTTGGCTCTTTCTCACCTCCTACAGAAAATGCACATCATGAAGCTGGCTCACACAACAGGAGTGAAAGGGTCAATGCCAAGAATAGGCTTGTCACAAAAATAACATTTTTAAAAAATCAACGTGCATCCAAATTAACAAGAGAACTGAAATTGCACCACTGTTGCTGAACAGCACCTGAAACAAGCTGTTGGGAAAACAATACTCTGGAACTATCCAGAGAAACCACGTCAGTTTGCTACATCCCAACACTTAGCTTATCTAACAGTAAGGATCCTCAGTGGAACAGAATGCCCTGTTGGTGACTTTGCTCATCTTCACTGAACAGTAGAAAACAAACAACCAGTACCAGATAATCTGGGCCCTGATCCACCAGAAACTTGAGTTATGGGGAGAAATTCCTTGAAGTGACTTACCCTTTGAACAATATGACCTAAGACCTGTAGAGCCAGTGTCCTCTGTTGTGTAACTTGGCTGCGAGACAGATGAAAGAGCTCTTGCAGAGAATAACCAGCTCTCTAAATGGCAGGGGGAAACAAAACAGAAACCAAAAAACACCCTCAGCTACAGCTAAAAACAGGCCCCTTAAAATAACATTACCTGTAACACACTGCATAACAGAAGATAGAGAAGATAAATTGCAAGTCAATGCTGTTTGCCACTTTGTGGCAATTGCAGAAGAGATTCTAATCTTAGATGTCACAGGAGAAAATTGAACTTCTTAAGCAAAGGAAGGATGTGCACCTTTTTCAAACACCACAGAACTTTAATAGCATAAAAGAGAAAAAGCATCAACAGTTTTCTGGAAATAATGCAGTTCAAGCATGCAGACACAACTTGTCTTCAGGAGTTTGTTTCTAAAGAAAAATTACTACACTTCTTAAAGGGTTTTTTGTCACTAAAAAGCTTGATACAAAAGGAATCTACCAAATCAAACACAGAAAACAGAAATGTGAGTACCTTTTCTATTATATTACACCTACCTACCTCTGCCTCCTCTCCATGGTGGTGCAAGCCTAGATGTGTTGGCAAATCAGCATCTGCAGGAATCAATTCTCCTTTTAAACTGAATCGAGCTTGCATTCCCTATAGCAAAAGGGTGGAGGGAGAAAACTATTATTTCTATCACTGTCCACTCAACTCATCTCTTAAAATAACACTTTTTACATCACCTGCTGGAAGATGACAGTTCAAAAACTCCTCAGGCCTCATATTCTTTAAAAAAAATATATAGTCCTATCTTTCCTTTTTTCTCAGTTTTACACCTGTTTCATCCCAGATTACAATGGCTAGACTCACTTCCTAGCTCTCCTGAGTGCTACAGACTGAAGTGATCCTGTATCATCCCATCCTGTGAAAGAAAATGGGGAATCTTTCAACCTGATGAAATTCCACATACTGAGCAGCCAGAGGACTCATTTTTGAACCCTTCAAAACCGTTACTGCCGAGAAGCATGATCCAGACACAAACATGCAAAGTATCAATTTCTGCTCTCAAACCTTTTTGGTTTTCTTCTGCCGAGGTGAGGGCAAATCTTTCATCCACTCCAGCTTCTCAAACTCTACATTGTCCATGTGAATCCACTCCTTCCTGGGCTTCACGGGCAGATCATCATCTTTGTGTGGGAAGAAAGAAATGTCAGTCTTACCTTTCAAGGCAGTGATGAAGGAAATGCTATTCCTTCTTTGCCAAGCGACTCGGCTTAAAGACTGTATCAAATACAAGATAATGTAAAATAAAAAGAAAGCCATTTTCAAACTGACTGTTGTCTGATGCATAAACATCAAATGTTTAAAGCTATTTTCATCTTTCATGAGAGCAAGAAGAGGAAATAGACAGCATTGCAATGAAATTCAGACATTGCTAATTTAGGAGAAGTTGAACAGAAGTCAGGACACAAGCAAGGCAAAATTATCAGAACCAGTGCAGAAAAAATACTATCAGCCCTACTTTTGAGAAAGCAAATTAATAACGTGAAAGGAAGAGAGTGTTAGGGGGGACATGAAATTGAAAAGTACTAAAGCAGAGTCCCAGCAAATTATAGGAACCCAGCAAGATTTTAGCCTAGATACACTGAAGGCAGCTCAGTATTTGTGCTTTGGTTGCATTTGGGATGCTGCTCTTCAGTATCCCTCCCCAACAGCTTGAAGAGATCAGCTTAGGAAAAAAAGATCAAAATGGCTGAAAATTCGCACAGCTTTCCAGGGACAGCTCAGTGGGGAAACTGGACAGTTGAACAAGAATTTCAAAGGTGCAAATACTAAAGGAAGAAATTACTAATTTAACTTTATAAAGAGCTTTGACTACAAGAATTTGAGAAACAAGACATTTGTGCCTGACATCACAACAGTTGCCCTAGGAAAGACACAGATCAGTATGTGGAAGAATCTCACAAGAGATACAACCAGGAAAGGTAAGGGTTTGCTACTAGGATACTACCCCAAAGCAGAATAAGAATAGATGAGCTAAATCTTTGCGATCTCAAAAGAAAGCACATGTAAGGACAGTAACAGGCAGTCTAAGGGCACGGAAAGCATTAGCTTCACTCCTGCCAGAGCAGCCCAGAACTCATCTGCATTGCAGCTATTAATCCTAGCACTCTGGTCTTCTCTTGCAAGGAACAATGAGTCCCACAGAGATGCTCTTCTTTCATCAGATCTTTTCCTGCTGATAACTGGCCTGAAACTTAACCTTTTACTTTCTTCCAATTAGCAGATAAACTTTCAAGAAGGGCACTCATCCTCTCCAGAATGAAGCTTCACCCTTATGATCAATGTGGTATTGAATTAGGCAAGGAAACAAGCACAGAGTTATCTTGCTCAGCCAGAAAGCTGTTCTGCAGAATTTCAGCCAAAGGCTCAGCATGCATTTTAACTGAAGTGAAGGAAAAAGCATCTGAAATGTACAAAAGTGGAATGTTTGTGGGTGGTAGATGCAACATGAGAGGAAATAGAATCAGAGGAAAAACAAAATATATTGACATTTGTAATTTAACGAAGTGTTTTACATATTAATCACTAAATTGACAGGACTGAGCTAATCATTTTATGAATAAGATTATGCATGTTACTAGAAGCCCTTAGCACAATGATCTTGTCAACAAGAAAAGGTGGATATATATTTCAAGGCATCAGCAGACTGTTACTGAGAAATCCCTTTACAGAAGCACAAGCTGGCAGTGTGAACGCAACATTTGCACTGAACTTTCTCAGACTTGGGTTACATTAAAGGCTATCACTCAACCTCTTCACTTTTTGCTTTGCTTCCCCATTTTCTCTCAGTGACAGAATTAACTTTTCCATTTGATAAGGTTACAAGTTGCTGGATAAAGGTTTCACCATCTTGTTTCTAATAAACAGTAGCCTTTTATGTCCTTAGAGAGGCAGGTTTGACTTTTGAGCAATCTTATTGCTTTGCGTCATCACCGGAAATTCAGTGTGACCATTTCTGCTGGGCTATTCATGATGCATTTATTTCTGAGTATAAACAGATGCTGAAATTCCAACAATAAGTGCTAACGTCAAACTAACTTTTACATCTCCTAATGGCCAAGATGGGCTGCAGGCACAAACTAAGGTATTGAAAAGGCTTCCCTTGTTTTTTTAACTGTGTTTCAGCTCACCCTTTGCTGTTCCAAATATCCTGGAAAAACTCCTCTTTTTTTTCTGTGCTGTCTTCTATAGCAGGCAAAAGATGTCAGCACACAATGTTTTAAACACTGAGCTATTCCCAAGAGCATTACTATTATTACCATTACAGGCTGAACAACATGCTTCTATTGCTCCCAGGAGACGTAAAGTTGTCACTTGACCTGGTGCTACTTGTGCACTCAGTTGTTCTGGGACTAAAAAGAACTAAAAATAGTCCCTTTAATTAAGATGGATTTGGGGAAAAGTAAAACTTGGGGAGAAACTGCAAAAGGACTGTTCAGTGAAGTGTCTTCCTCAAAAAGAGGCTGAGCTTTTCTTCTCCTGCACATGTACACACACATATTCACTGACAGACTCATCCCTCTCAGCAAGAAAATGGTAAATTCTTGTTATCTCTTGCAAACATCAAGCTGAAATCCCAAAGTGATTCAGAGATTTCTTTAATCACTCTGCAGGTTACACTGGAACACAAAGGATGCATTAGAAGAGAGGATCAAGAGATGGAGAAAGGCAAAAATTGACATGAAGTTGCAGGACAAGTACGTTAGTAACAAAAGTGTGGGGAAAAAGACAATGGAAGCTTAAAAATCACAACAGAGAAAATGAAATTGCTAAAGAAAAAATGCAATGTGGAAATCAACAATAAGAACAGAAGCCTAAATGGAAAACTATTCCTTTCTCTGCCATGAGACTATATGAGGTTGCTCTAGCTACTGGAGATAAGGCAGCTTTCTCCTCATACAGGCACATATTGAGCATTAAAAGATTCTGTCATAAGTGGCAATAGCTCTGTAGCACTCCACAAAAAGCAGGACATTCTACACCTTAATACTTCCCCCTCCACCCAAAGCACAAAGAAAAGAACTCTATCCTGGGAAAATCACTGGGTGGCTTCTGAGATACAAGACAGAGTTGGGCCATCAGGAGCAGTGTCACACTAAGACATCCATGCTCTATATGAGCAATTTCCCTGAAGAGAAAGTGATTGTCATCTCTGTGCTATCCTGTGAACAAATTGTGAACCCTTACCTACCCAACACTCTCTTGTCTCCAACCAGCACCAGTTAGAAGAAATTATTCAGGCACCAGCTGAATCTCACTACTACACTCTTCTGTTTCCTTGTTCACATGACTGAACAGAAGAGCAATGATGCCTAGTTTAACACACATCTTCCCTTCAGAGGCCTTAGAATACACTTCAAAAAACAAGATCTCCCAATGAACAGGCCACTTCCATTACACAGTGTACCACCTTTCTAATCCCTGGAGCCCATCTAGAGACGTCTTTTTTGAACCCAAAATACATATTTTTTAAATATAATGATAAAATTCAGATTTGGATCACTACAAAGTAGATTGATGTAAACACCACACAAATCTTACATTTCTGCTCAGAAAATTAACAATATGCATTTTGTTTCTTACCCATGATTTCTACCTTCATATTTTCTTCCTTCCTTACATGTTCTTCCAGACCTGACTCCTGCATGGAAAGAGATGATCTCACACCATGCTGAGCCACAGGCAGAGATTCCACAAACTCCTCCGGTCTGTTCAGTTCCATTTTTAATTCCTTTTTCTGGCCTTCATTGTTACCACGTTGTGATTTCAAGAAAGCAACTAAACTGGGATCTGCAAGTATTGACAAAGAGACAGACAGAGATGTGACAGAAAGTCTCAAAATACTTCATATGCCTATAACTCCTGCTATTTATGTTTCAGTCTTTTCTACATGTCTTCTTTCTCTTACCAGCTGTCACTTCTCTTCAAACTGAGGCCCTCCACTGCTTTATGACCTCTTAGACACATAAGGTGGGTGTAACTGTTTGTGAGGAGATACCAAAGAAAAAACTGACAAATGCCTTTCAGGGTAAAGCAACAACAAAAATTCTGTTTTCCCAACTTACAAATAAAGATAACTGCTTCTTTTCCCCTCACTGCCACTCAAATGGGACATCTAAACATAACTATTAACTGTGGAGAGAATTCTGGTCTGTGGTCCCTGCTTGTGGACCACTCAGTGGCATCAATCTGAACACTAGAAGAATACACATGACAGACCCCACAAAAAGAATTACCTAATCTTTATTGAATTGCAGTAGAACTGCAAGTCATAGCTCAGATATTCTGTTACAAGCTGATCTTTGTTTGTCCTGAACTGCCTCCCCATTCCAATTATGGTCTGACAACACCCAGAAAAAAAGACACAGCCATTCTCTTCATGCTTTGAAGAGAAATATTTGGGAGGTAGATGTGTTTTGATGGATAGATTATGTTCATATGGCTCTAAGATCATCATTTTACTTTCAGATCTGCTACAGATATCCCACATCATTTTGGATGGAGTGCACTGTCTCTGAACACTCTTCTCTAGAAAATGCTGTTGGAATGCTTATGCCAGAGGTGAACAGTGAGAGATTGTGCATTGTGCCTCAATGAAGTACAGAAATACTCCAGTAAGCAGTGTCAGAGATATATAAAGTAGAACATAACACCTACAGTGGTTATTTATTCTTTGGAGGACAAAGGACAAGCAGTTGAGAAATGCTCTGTACCTGAGATAAGTCATCTGAAAAATGACTCCCATGTCTCTGAAACATCTATCCCACATTCATGATTGCTGCACGTTCTCCTCAATGATGCAGTTTAAACTGTCCTTGGTGAAGGACAGGCATTCAGCCCAGTCTCAATAAAGTATTCCTATTTTTTCTGAATGCAGGCAAGAACTCTCACTTTCTTACACTTCACTGTACACAGCAAGGAAAGCCTCTATTCATTATTTCATCATTTCACACAGTGACAAAAAAAGTCACTGATGTCAATCTGTGCATAGTATGTCAGAAGTTAAACCTACTTCTGTCCAGAGTCTCCACCAACAAAACCAGTACAGTACCAACAATAAGACACTGCCCAGCACAGAACTATGTACCCATTCTCACACTTCACACCACGGACTATCATCTGCTTCATAACTAAGAAGTTAATTCAGGGACTGGACAGCATTTAACATGCACAAATCATTCACACTCCCAAATATGGAGAAAGAGTCTCCTTAATTCACAGCTCTGTGCCTGTCCAGTTCCTAAATCCATCTGTAAGTCAGCAATTTAGTTTACAAGTTTTTCATCATGTATAATACTCTACCTACATATATTCTGGGAATTCCAAAATTACTCCCAGTTTCTTTAAGGCCTCAAAAGACTAAAGTATCTACTATTGTAATCTACAAGGCATATAGAAAATACATTGCTTCAGAAAATCTTGTTCAAAAATACTTACAATACATCCCATCCTTTTTAAACTCTTTAAAATTCTCATTAAAAACTCTTATTCACTTCACTAATATCCCAAAGGACAGAGTGGTGGGGACAAGGAGTAAAAATCACAAATCACTCACGAGAAGCAAGTACGTAATCAGGGTATTTTTCACACACATGCCATTGTTATAAGTAGTGAAGCCAAATAAAATACTCGGGTCTCTGAATGAAGGATGTACCTAAACTATCAGGCTGCAATTATTTTGTGTAGTTCCTTTGCCACTTTTCCAGTTATACCAATGTTGCTTGCAATGAAGTCAAGATAATTAATATGATCTTTAAGCTGAACCCACAAGAGACTTACGCATCTAAAATGCCACTCATATCTAAATTCGATGCTAGAGGACCTGAAATCAAGAGAATTTTAAAAATCCTTGTCTGCCACCTACATCTGTACATCTGCTCTTCCTGAACATATAAATTCATCAAACTAACGCCAACAAGTGTTGCAGTGGCCCAGATCACATGAAGCCTTATCAAACACACAACATTCAGTGTTCTCCTCTACCTTGTCATCAGCTGCCAGTGACAGGCATTCTCAGAGCACCACTGTGGACAGGGCTCCAAACCAGACACCAGACCCCTGCTAGAATATGCCTGTACCCAACAGCGTGATAATTAAAACACTTTTTCTAAAAGTCAAGGCTAATTTCAAGTTTTTCTGCTCTACAAGTATAGGTTTGAACTGAAATCTCCCACATGCCCATATGTTCTCCCTATCCGGGTACTGACAGTTCTGGCCTGAGTTTTAGGTATTTTGGAGGGGAAGACCAAGGGTTCTTTCTCACCTCAGCATTTCTATGACACTGCTTCTTATCAGCTTCAAAAAATTACATTTTAGGACCTTAAACATTTATGTGCAACCATGTATTTGGAGTGCAAGCCAATAGAGTTCACAGATCATCTTAACCCACAGCAGAGGGGTGACAAGAAAGACTAAGGTTAAGCCAAACCAACTCTCACTGAAAAATAAACACTCTTTAATTTCTTCACACTTAGTTCTTACTCATAAGCTACTGACACGACATGGAAGCAAGATTTTCCACACATGGAATGAGCAGGAATTCCAAGCTCCCATCATTGACCTGTGAATTTGTTAAGACTTCAGGACACCTACACATTCAATAAATTGCCTCAACTCTAGAGCTGACCCTGGGAAGCACATACCCAGCTGAGCCAGAAGCCTCGCCTGCTCCTGCAGGATCTCTTCCTCAGACATGGATTGCAGCTTCTCCAAGTTCTCTCTGTGAATAGCCTGAGCTTCCTGCTCACTCTTTTGGCTTCCAAGACCCTCTCCCGTTATGAGACGAGAACGCTGAGAGGTCAAAAAGTCATCATCTTTATCTATAAGAAGAAGCAAAGAAAGCAGTTAGTGATCTGTGTGTACAGCATCATGAATAAATCTCAACTCTGTCATTAACAAGCTTGCATAATTTCTCCTTTTGTTTTTTTTTCTTCAGGTAGTAAAGTTAGAATAGAAGTAAAGAAGTTTAGTTTAGCTTCAAACAAAACTCAAGCATTTGTGCTTTCATCCCATGTTACAACATACATGTTGACATAATTTCCAGCTTGTTTCTTTGGGAGCTTGAGGAGGATGGCAGGGGAAAGGAATTCTTTTCCTTTTATGCAAAGCAACAGCACAAAAAGGTAAACTGCAGCAAAATTCACAACCGATGCATCAGAGCATTCTTCCAACCTAGTGAATACTAGATTCTTTTTCTGCCCAGGAATGCCTGAACCCACATTCGTATGTCAGCTGAACCGTGACCTAGTAAATATCTGCTGAGTAAAACAGAAAATTAGATGAGGTAAACCAGCTTCCAGAGTGATACAGGATCAATTCTCAACACAGGCATGTTTGCTTCTAACAAATGTCCTGGATTCACCTTCAAGGGTCACACATATTAGAAACTACAGCAAGGGACATTCTTCCTACTCTGAACAAAACTGAGTCCCCTTTATCATCTGATCTAAATCCATTTTAAATGTTCGTTTCATTTAACCACAGCAACAGGTAACATGCTCCTTTGGGCAGTGTGAGACTCTCCAGCTCTCCTGTAACCCACTATACAAGGAGCTGACTTTGTGACTTTACGCTTATGTTTCATTCATATGCTCCATATATTGACTTGGACCATCCCTACGCCCCTAAACCAGCCAACCCTGAAAGCATCAAATCCCTGTTCAAACAGCAGCAATGACTCTCAACATAACACCAGGAAGATTTGATGTCATTGCCTTAGTTGTTTTGCATATTGAGCAGAAAGATGTAAGACAGGGTGACCTGGCAAAAGCTTCAGTAAGCCTCCCACCACCAGCAATTAAATTAAGGGTTACAATGAACAAATACGTTGTTACTACAGGAAATTAAGCTCCCCCTCTTCTCTTGCTTCTAGTGATCCTGCCACAACAGTCTGGCTGAAGAGGCAAAGCCATTTTGTAGTCTCTCTGTCATGCTATTACATTGTAGAAGCATTCATGTTCAAGAGGATGACAGCTATATGGCCGCTCTATTTCCCTGTCAGCTTCCTCAGACAGAATTATACATGTCCAACTATAACAGGACATACAGGAAGCACAGTACAGTGACCTGGACAGTGGATCTGTGCACACACAGCACAGCACACCTGGCAGTTCTCTTATCAATTCTCTAAGAGAGGGCAGGGCTGACACAAACCTTAGCCAAATGGTGATAATCTTCAAATGACATCTTGTCTCTATTTCAATGTGAAAAAGAGCATGTCAGGGTAAAACCCAGACACAAGGTGCTCCTAAGCAAACTGGACTGCCCCAGACAACACAAATTAAAAAAAAGCCTGGAGATGCTGGTAACAGTTGAACTGACTTCATCTTTCCTTGTCACGTTGCTGTCAGACAAGTAACTGCTGGAGGTGGCAGTGACTCATCAGCACTGCTTCACAGCATTCCTTATGGAGCAAAGCCACAGTCTCATGGCAGCAGATCTGGTGACGGAAAACTGAGCTTTCAAACATTTCAGTAGGAGTCAGAACCCACATCACAGTGGTCTCAAACACTCTCAACACAGAACCACCCTCTTCCCAAAATTGTGGAAATAGGTGATGAAACAAGAAAAACTTTACATTTAACAAACAGAAAGGTAAAGGAGGACAAGAACCTTGAAAAATAAATCTACTTCCCTGTGTGAAGCAAAAAGGAAACTGGTGAGAAAGCAAACCAAATTTTCAGAATGCATCTCAGAATTTTCTCCTTAGAATTTTTAGTTTGCATCTCAGACTATTTCAAATCATTGCCACAATACAGACATTCCAACTGACCTTGAGATTCGTAAACTGAGGACAGCAATGCTACCCTAATTTAAAAATATGGTGCGCTGACGTTATGGTTACCAAGGCTATGTAAATACGGTCAGATGAGCAGAACCTTCTCCACTTACCACCGCTGCTGCCGGGGAGAGGCGCCTCTCCCACGGATCCCACAGGATCCAAGGCATCCGGAGCAGCTGATGGTACTTCCACGCACTCGGCAGCAGAGGGAGCCGTCGCTGCCTTTTCAGCAGCTCTTTTTGCTGCCATCTTCTGTGCAAAGATGCTTTTTCTTCCAGGTCCCAGCTGCACCTGCAAACGGGGAAGCCACGTATTCACTTCTCTATCCAGAGTCTCCTGGCACTAACAAATTTATAGATCTGATCCTAAAGACGCCCTCAGATCAGGCTTTGGGACATGATATAGGGAGGCTGCTGGCAGTCACCTGTCCATTTCTGCGCACATGTGACTCTTTTTTAACACACAGTTTACTGCTATGACAGAGGGAGAAAGACATGGATGATTTGGCATCTGGAGAAGGAAGATGATTAATTACAAGTGAATTCAAGCAAGGAAAATACACTTAAAATGTCACCAAACACAATAGTTACAGATTTCCTGCTGTTCGGAAGCTCTGCATAGCTGAATACCTTGGATTTCTGAGTTTAAATGGGGCTGTACTTCACTGTGCTCACCACATGCTTGGAACAGGCTTCTTATAAGGTGATTAGTGAGCAGCAGGGTGAAGAGATTTACACAGCAAGAAGTGGGCAAGTAGTGCTAAAATAATCCTGGCTAAATTACTGTGTTGCTTGTCTAGGTAATGGAAGGGCATGGCTCTGAACAGCCTTGCACAGGGGATGCACAAGAAATCCAAAGGAGACTAAGCAAAAAATCTCTTGCATGTCCCCTGTCCAGAGAAGAAGCTTAAAAGGCAGTCTGAACATTTGGTAGCTGCTTTGAGCGCTTCTGCATCAGATAAACAAAACTGGTAGTTTAAAAAGTATTACTCTTGCCTTTCAAAAAAAGCTGTCCTTCAAAATAAGCTACCTCCTCAAAGCAACCACAGCTGTCAATCACATATCAACTCCCAGCATCTGACTCCCACTCAGCTAGCAGTCCTTGCTACTACAGCAACGACTGATAATAGCAACCATGGCTTCCAGTTTTACAGCCTCAGAAAATAATTATGTCAAATTCAAAAATGCTGCTAAAGATAACCGGACCAACCATACTCAAATGTTATGCCAGGAGAAATCATGTGCAACCTCAATAAGAACCTGGCGGACAAAGTAACAGAGATTGCTCCTCAGAGAAAAACAAGCAGGACAGGATCAATTCTATTACAGCACTGCAGATTTGATCCACCTTTGTAAAGTTAGCTGAAGAAGGCTAAACCAAGAAGATTCCAGTGTTACTTAACTGCAGGGTATGGAGTAGCTACTTGTTGGCAGCTTGGTAGAAGAACTCTCTCCTTCATTGCAATGCCACAGCTATGTTGAGCTAGCTCATAATCTCCAGCATACTAAATTGGTTATTTTGAGCCCTACGAAGCCCCACTAAGCATTAGGTTTTAATGGGAGAAAGTTTAATTCATTGTTATGAATTATTGTTAATGAAGGTAGCATAAAACATCTGCTCCTAATCTTACCTCACTTTTTATCTCAGAGCGGTGAAATGTCCTTGGGAATGGGTCTCCCGTGGGCACTGGCATGGTCACTGCTACTGCACTTGTGTCTCGTTCCTGAAGAAAAAATTCAAACACTGTAAAACCATTGCAACAGCCAGATGTGTTTGTATCGTTTAACTGAGAGCAGGCTCAAAATCTCCCAGCTCTGCAGCTCACATTGTCATCAGGCTCAGAATACCTTGTGCTTATTTAGAGACAAAGTGAGGCTATTTTCCAAAAGACTGGGCTGCCAAACTCCACGCATCACTCAAAGAATCAGATAAAGGACAACCCAGGCCAGTGCAAAGCACAGAGAACATCTCCAGCAGAGTCCAGAAACTCACCCAAATCCACACTACAGCACATGCCTGCATGCAATTAGTGTGACCTGTAGGCAGCCAGGGCTGGAAGGCAGATCTGAAACTATATTTAACTGTGAGGAAAAAAATACACCTAAAGAGCTTTTTTCTTTCAAGGTGTTCCAGGACACTGGTCTACAGTGCTGCTTCATTACACTGTAGAAATAAAAAGCAGCCACAGAGCCCTTCATCCCTGCTTAGTTCAGAGCATTCAAATAAACAAACACTAGATCATCACACAAAAGACAGACATACAATAATTTTGCTGAAGACTGCTGTAATGTGTCGATCATGACTCTCCAATCTTTCCTCTGGATCTTCATCCTCAAAGTGGACACTAGCACTTTTGATCCTGGACTTTTTTGGAGGAGCTGGAGTTAGAGCTGGGAGAGTATCAGGAAAGCCTGAGGAGGGGAAGCAATAATAGGAAAAAAAAAAAGCAGTCAAGTTATTGCTGTATAACCACTGTGCAATAGGTACGAGACCAAGGCCTCCTAATAGCACCTTTTATTCCTCTGATGAGAAATAAAGACAAGGAAGCAATAAGATGATTAAGAGTCCCCTGTCTCTAACTTAAAGTATGTAGTGGAGAGAAACATGCTTGAAGATTCTATTTATGTAGAATTGGCACAAGGTCTTTCCAAACAGCTCCATAAGCAGGAAAGGGTACTGAGATCCCACAGCAAGTATTATGGGAAACAGCAAGTATTATGGGAAACAGCAAGTATTATGGGAAACAGCAAGTATTATGGGAAACAGCAAGTATTATGGGAAACAGCAAGTATTATGGGAAACAGCAAGTATTATGGGAAACAGCAAGGCTGTACAGAAACAAATATCATCCTTGCAGGTTGTGTTGAAGCATAAAAGAGCATATTTCTGCTACAAACTGTTAAATGTGAGGGATTTGTATGATCATGAACAAACTCCCTTCCACCTGCTATAAGCAGATCATATTTCCTCTACCTGGAACAAAGTACTGCAAGATTTATATTGCTGCTTTTAAAAAAGCACCTTGTGCTTCTGAGATCAAGCACATGACAAAAGTGTTACAGCTACTATTGATAGAGAAAACAAAAACAAGCCAGATCTGCTGGCTGAAAACTGGAGCTGCTAGGAGAGGTAAATCTCAAAGACACTGGGTCTGGATAGCTGGCAAAACCAGCAGTGAGAGTCCAAACAGTACAAATTACAGAAAACACCTCTTGCTGGCAAGGTACCACAGACAGCTGATAAATGTGGATTAAGGCACCAAAGGTGGTTCTACTGGATGCTAGTAACATTTGGCAAGCCAAATTCCAAGGCTAAGGAATAAATAATACTTGAAGAAGGGCACAAATGCAAGGGAAAAGCAACACTGGGTTGAGAGACAGAGAATGCTAGTAATTCAAAGAAACAAACAAATTTACCATCCAACATGACTACATCTTTGCTGTCCTGTAGCGGGGGTCTCTCAGCATCTGTGCTCCCTTCCTTCCCTTTCCTCTTGTCTGCTTTCTTCACAATCTTCACTGCAGGAGAAGCTCTGGCTGCCAGGAACTGGTTCTGAAAGCGCAGCAGGTCTGCCTCGGACTCCCCAGGCTTTGGTCTCGACAGCATCCTGCCTTCCTGCTCGTGAAGCCCAGCCACACGTGCTTTTCACACAGGACTCGAATGCATGGAAAATGGGTAACAGAACCAGATTTCCTGGAGAAAGGATGAGGACAGCACGGGAAAACTACTCATTTTTGTCCCACTCTTACATTTCTGTACATACCACAGAGCCCCTACTCCAGGATCACCCAAACACAAACATTTAAACAGTAGTCCCACATCAACGAAACCCGGTTCTTCACTGCTGAACAGAAGACTACCTGACAAGCCTGCACGAGGTCTGTCAGCCAGCTAGGAGCAGAATGGCATCCAGCCAGCAAAAAGACAGACAAAAAGTGCATCACTGCCAGAATGCCAACAACATGGCCTGGGATTTGCAAAGTCAGAGTAACATCTTGTCCAAGACAACAGATTTAAGTTGCTCAATTATCAATGTCAACCAAGAATCTCAGAAGCACAGTATCACCTAAACATCCCCCTCCAGCATACCATATCCTCCAGATTCCTGGCAGGATGCAAGAGACTGTCCCCATAGATCTGGACAATGCACTCCCTGACTCTGCTCTCCTTCTCACTCAGATCTCACAAGTGAAAAATGTCTTTCTTCCTCAGGTGGACCTCCTGTTCTCATTCTCTTGCACTGGCTCCTTATTGGCAGAAGCTGTGCTATTTCCAAGCATCTTCAATCACTGCCCAGGACAATTTGGGGTTGAAAAACAACAGTGAGATTTATACAGACTTCTTTACACTGTGCACATGACAACTCACCAGGTAGGCAACTACTCCGCCTCCCATCTACCAAGAAGTAAAATATTGGTGACTCTTGCTCCCCACCTCTGATTCCCAGAGCCTGGGACCAGCAATCCACTTCTCACAGGCAGCAAGTAAACTGTTTGCCAAAACATTTCATTGTACTCCTAGCATAAGCACACACCTACTTGCTGCTTATTTATGGAGCTTGCTGCCACAACGGGGCTCCCACAGCCAGGCTTCACTTGCTTGGACCCTCTTTGATATCCATAAGGAGCGGAACACACATCCCAAGCCAAGTGTTCCCTGCCCTGTCAGCACAGGCTTCAAAGCCCAGAAGAGGAGGATGCCTGCTTTAACAGGCACAAAGCACACAGTTGGAAGCAAACTGTGCTGCTAAGCTTTCTGCAAGAAGCCTCCTCCACACAGAGCTCTACATACACTTGCCCAAGTCTCTCCCTACCAAAACTTAGTCAAGAAATACAGCGTGTCTTCCAACTGCCTTGGTTTCTCGGGAAAACCGGCAGCACAAGAAGACAACCAAGCAGCCATTGTTAACGAGGTTGGATGTTCTTCCAGGAACCCTCTCCTCAAAGGCTTTCCTTCAATACATGTGGCACCTGCAGACAGAGTGAATGCAGGGAAAACTCTCTGCTTTCTTCTCAGGGCACCTTTTCCCGTGTCCCACGGCAGCCATCGCAGCACATCAGCAACACTCCCTGGGCCATCACGAGTCCTCATTCCTACCCCCAGAGCTCAGAGAAAGCACGCAGGACTAACAAACTCCTGAGGATCAGCACTAACCCCAGCATCCTGCAGCCTCCTTACCTCCAGCCTTGCAACTGCCTACTTAAAAGCTCACCATACACCATCTGTTTGCCCAGAGGCACCTCCAGCCAGCCAGCACAAGCAACACACTGAGATATTGTCCTAGGAACACAGGTAAGGGATCAGAAATGCTGTCCAAGGTCTGTGAGCACCTCTGCACTCCACTACACAGTGATTACTGTGTGGACAACTATCATCTTGCTTGATAAAATCCAACAGTGGTAGGCTTTTTAATTTCTTCTTGTTCATCTGCATTTTTCTTCCACAGCAGCAGAGCCCAACATGCAAAGGGAGACAGTTACATCTCTGAACCAGACACAGTCAAAAGAGAAAAGACATATATGTTGAAGAGAAAAATTCCTCTCTGACAGTTACTGTCACTTGTGAACCCTGGGGGAGGCTTTTTTACCCATCTCAAGTCTACAACTTTGCATTATTTTGATAAAGTTATCAGGTTTAGGTGAAAGAGGAATACAAAGTCCTGCTGTCATAATTAGTGCCTCAAATTAACCTTTTCAGACCCTGTTGGCCGCGGTAAGAATTAAAAGAAGAAGCAGAGAGTCAAATCTCAGTCTCTTCTGGGCAGCCCAGAAAAGCACAATTTCCCCACTTGAGATCAGCAGGTAATGAAAGCCTCACTGAGGATTATCGTCTCCTTTGCAAAATGGAGATATGCATTCTCTGCTCTGTCACAAAAACACTTTCTGCACACAATGCTGTGTTGGTCAACAGTCTTCTTGACACTTTTACTTGCTACAGAGAAGATAGACACTGGAAAGACACTCCTCACAGTTGAAAAACCCCAGCCACAAGAGTCAACAGCTGCAAGAAATTATCTTCAAAGAGGCTCCACTCTCATGCTGGTCACAGAAAACTCAGTGACTGTGACTCTGACTGTTGGGCACACACTTGCTGTCGGGCATGCACACAGCACCTTGCCAACAAAAATGCTGCTGTCCCAGCTTCTCTCGAGAGTCTCTACAATAAAGAGGAACCAGAACAGCGCAAAATAAAATGATAAACAACAGCTGCTATTAACACACTGAAGATCTGATGAGTGCCAGCGTTCCCACCGCGTTCACAGCCCTCATGGACTTTTACAAACTACTCTGAATCAAGTCTCAAACAGCCGACGGAGACTCGGCCTGGCAAGGCCTCTCTGATGAGGGGAGGGAGGGGGGAAGGGAGGGGGGGAGAGGGGGAGGCACACAGCGGCACAGATCCCGCAGCATCTCCCTGCACGGCGGGCAGGGCCACTGGACCGGCGCCCGCGCGGAGCCCGCAGCAGCGCTCGTTTTAACACCAGAGTAAAGGCGAAGTGCTGGGCCCCTGCCGGCTACACCGAGCGAGGCCAGGCCGGGCCGGGCCTGCCCCGCCGCCGCCGCGGGGTTCCCGCGGGCAGGAGAGGCCCCGCGGCCGCCGCAGCTCGGCCCCACTCACCTGCGCGGCGCCGCCGCTCCCCCGCCACTTCCGCCCTCCCGGCGGCGCTTCCGCCCGGCCGCCGTCGCTTCCGCCCGGCCCGGCCCGGCCCGGCCCCCCTGCTGCCGGCGGCGCCCCCGGGCCGCGGTGCAGCGAGCGCGCCCCGCGCTTGTGCGGCCCATGGCAGCCCCGCCGCTGTGACCCTGGCTCCAAACACCGGCCACCTGCAGCCCATAGCGAGCGGCTGCGCGCGCAGAAATGCATTTATGCCCACGCAGGAGCTGTGCCTTGTCAGTACCGGAGGGCGTGGCCCGCCCGAGACCGGAGGTGTTTTGGGAGAGCAGATGCATAAAGCTCAGTGAACGTGGTTGTCATTTATTATTCATAACTGCATGTTTGTAATACGTGCCAAGCTTTATTAGAAACTACACAAGAGCTATCAGAACTTCCGGAAGATTTGATTTTAATGTCGGTTATTGATTTTAGTGCTTGGTCAACTTTCATCTTTTTTTACAGAAAAAGTGATTTTTGGAAGGCACCACAGTTGGTCATCTGGTCCAACCTCCCACCTCAAGCAGGGTCATCCTAGAGCACAGAGCACAGGATTACGTCCAAGTTCCTGAATATCTCCAGTGAGGGGGATTCCACAACCTCTCTGGACAACCTGTTCCGGCGCTCGGTCACAGATACAATAAAGAAGTTCTCCTTCATGTGCAGGTGGAACTTCCTGTGCATCACTTTCTGCCCTTTCTTTATTTGTCCTATTTCTTGGCACCATCAAGAAGGGCTCTGCTCCATCCTCTGACACACTCCCTTGATACACCAATAGGCACTGGTGAGATGAATGAAGATTATATTCCCGGGAAAAGAATTCTCTGAGCATGAGAACAGGCACAGATTCTCACTGGGGCTTTGACTGGACCAGGTGGGCTCATTGTTTGGGAAGGACTCACTACAAAGTGCCCTGATGCTGTAAAAAATTAAGCACTTTTTCACTGTTTGGGACTTTTTAAATATGCCTTTAGAAAGGTGCAATACTACTGAAAAATTACAGCCAGAAACAAACGATGTCCTTTATGACCACTGAAAGCACCTAAATCTCTAGATTTCTGTTCATCTTCACACCATGCATCAGAGCACCACTGGGTTTACAGAAGGGTGGGGCAGAGGCAGTGGTGCAAGCAGAACATTTCTCTCTCTGCCCCTTTGAGGCTTTCCTGGGGCTGAACTTGGGAATGGTTTCCCATGCACCCCATGTGCCCAGTTCAGTTCTCCCAGCTGGACAGTAAGGCAGGGAGTCTGTGGCACTGCTTGCCTTGGAACGTGCTTGGGTGAAGCACTGGGACTGCTTAGGCTGTCTGACAGCTGCTTATGCTTCTGGTTCAAGACAGCCATGAGCATTTTCCCTCCCTGACTCCTCTCACACTGGCTGCACAGCTTCTGTGGCCACACACACGGTGTCTCTTAGCATGCAAGTGAAATGAGGAAATAATCTTTTTTTTGCCAGAAAGACATACAAATAGAATACAAATAGAATATATTTGATTTTAATTACTGCAAGACAGGAATGCTTCCCGTCAAAACTGCCAGACTTCCATGTATCTCTCCTCCATTCTATTAATTATTTACCTTCAGTTTCAATAATAGAGTTAAGGGTACTATATATAGCTTCTGCTCTATCAATAAATCATGCTTGTGTGTCTTCATATTTATCCTATAAAATTATGAGTACCAGCATGCCTACATGGTTTTGCTAAGGAATTCCAGCAACGGAATTCCCAGCAGTGCATGTCTTGGAGTCTTTGGTGATGAACTCAAATATTCCTCACTCAATGAGAGCTATTTTATGAGACCTTTTTATGAGATTTTTTTTTTTAATGAGCTCACCAGTCTTTTCACAAATCCCAACAATCTCCTTCATCCCCTTCTTATAGCTCTGTGCTGATTTAAAACCCAGTGAGAATATTAAACCTACTTGAGCTGCTCCCTTTCCCCTGCCCCCTTCCGGTAGTGGAGGAAACACTAGGAGAGATATAAATTTGAATCACAGTTTACTGAAAAATTGCAATAACCACAACAATATTAATAAAAGAGTGTACAAAAGAGTTTTTTACCCACAAAAGGATATTCACTACTGAACAAACAGAAACACTTCTCAAAGACCACATCCCGTGTGGTTTTCCAAGACTAAGGCAAAATGATGGCTGGCCCTGTGCTGGGCAGCATGGAGTATATGGGAAAACAAAAGCAGAATGCTGGAAAGGCTTGCAATTTAACTTTCCCCACTCAGATTGAAAACAGTAGAGAACAGGGACAAGGCAAAACCTGGTGGAACCTGACAGGGCTCTAAGCAGGTCAGAGGACCCTCCTCCTAGGCCCAACTTTGTGGGAGCAGGACTGGAGAGCTTGGTGGTTCCAGCAGCAGCTCCAGTGGCTGCTGTCACAGCAGCTGAAGCCTGGGCTCCACACGGCTCAGCTGGGCACTGCCATGCTACTGCTTTCTCTCTTTCCTTTTTCTCGGAGCAGCTCCCCAACTCTTGGGCTCACTGGCGCTGTCTTTGAGCACCAAACCAGAAAAGGCACATGCCCGAGCATAGCAAAAGATTCCCACCCTTCTGCTTCCAGCCCCTGACTTCCTCCTGCTCCAACCACAATCTTGCCATGACACAAATGGTATGGAATTATACAGTGCTAGAAATCCTATCCCTTTCCTCTATAACCATAATGAACTCATCACAGTTTGACATGACTTCTTGACCTATCATCAAACCCAAGAATCCACACGGTATCATAAGGTCAATGCACACAAGCCACCTTCCCCATCCCATAAATCCAAGGCACTTTAGTACATGTGATCCACAATCCAGGCTCAGTCCATCAAACTAGTCTTTCAGTTGCATTGCTTGAAACAGTTCTCCCGTTTGCTCAGCAATCTCCTTCATCTTCTGACGTGCCTCTTCTATGGTGGTGGTGGCGTTATGGACAGTGACACAGCATTCTCCAGCCGTTAGGTTTAGCATCCCACACACTCCATTCTCTTTCAACAACAACATATCTATGGCTAATCGGTTCTGCAAAGCCATTTCCGATGCCTGCGGGGCCTGCGCATTCGGTTCCCTGAGTGAGCGTCCAGTCCAGTTATTTAACACATGGACTTGCCTAGTTAAGTTTTCCAAGACATACTTGTGCTGTTGGGTAACTCCACTGGACACAAAAAATGATTCTAAGTCTAAGGCAACATTTTGTCCCCAGGTGTAATAGTCAGGGACTTGAATGCCCCGAATCCACCCTTTTGCATCTGTTGGTTTGTGGATTTCTCTCTGCACTTTGTTGTTACGATAAAGTGTATAATTGAACGTTTTAGATGGACACATGGTAGGAAACCCAATAGTACACTGGAGTCCAGCCATATCATACATGTTCAAGTGGGAATACATTTTCCCATCTGAACATGCCCATACTGTTCCCCGTGGAGCTGGATATTTGGCTTGTGAACACTGATACAGGTCACCTTGGGGAACTTCCTGTGCTTCGCTACTTGAATTCCAGACCCTTCTTCGGTCAGGGCCATGTGTAATGGGAATGCCACAGGATAGTGCTGTCTCTGAATTTTCATAAGACCCATTGCATCGGGTGTCTTGGTTCAGATAGCCGTAGTTGGGATAATCCCAACAGGTACACATGTCCCGGATAAAAGTTCTCAGCTCCGAGATGTACCAGGTTTCTATAGGCTCACCTGCTCCTGTGGTACAATCTAATATACGGGAACAATTCAGAAAGGAGGTCTCTGATTTACTTTGGGTAAGGCTTCTATGGTTCCTCACTTTCCAACAGATGCTCTCTCCATTAGGTAGTATGGTCTGATGGTCCTTACAGTCTGATTTCTCCACTTCCCATTCTACTATCTTCCCTGTGGGCACCCTGGAAGCCCATTGTAGTGTAGATATAGGGTCAAAGATTTGTTTCAGAGACCAGGCCCACTCATAATTTGTTCGGTTAACTTGGTGCACAGTTCCTGGGTTATCTGGGATTTGTATACACCATCCTGCATCCCAATGTAAATTGTACTCATGTTCAAAAAACCCACCCTCAGCAGGAGAATCCCACCACGGTACCACTGTGCAAGGGATAGAAGTGACATTTTGCAATGTCTCAGAAGGGTTGGTGTCTAATGACCGATAGCATGTCTGATTCCATAAATCACTCCAGGAAGAGTCACGTGGGAGCTGGTAAAAGGCGTTCTTGTATTCTACCCATGTCCCATTTGCATCCCACTGTTGTCCTTTCTGGTCTAGGAACTGGGACTCCACCATCCCCCAGGTAACATTTCCTCCTGGTTTTTTAAGGTTATCCAGTTCTCTCGTTAATATGTCCGAAAAATTTAACCAAATCATCATAAATCTAAACCCCTCTGAAGCTGAGTTGGGGAGGTTAATACATATTCCTTGATTGGTATGATTCCAAATATGCATAAATCCTTGTATCAACTCCCAAGCTAAATTTGGTTCAGTACTCTGATTTTCAGTCGCTTGAGACAAAATCATACATCCATAACATAAGAGAAAAAACTTTTCCCACACCATTTTTTTGCTAGTGAAAAGGCAAAATAGGCTTAGCAAAATCAAACTTAAAAATACACAAAATGATCCGTCCACTCAACAGATGAAATCATAGGTCCAGCAGTGGATTTCAGATAATCTGTAAAACATATACATGTATAAAAACAAAACATGATTAAAAGGAGGGAACAATCCACCACCTGGTAGGAGAGTTAAGTGGCTTTTTTAAGGTCGGGGTACCAATCCCACTCTTGGTAATTCTGCCAAAACCAGCTGTCCTAACTCATGGAGAGGATTTGCAGGGTCTTTAGTTTCTTTTGTTCCAGGGAGCATGGGTGGGGATGAAGACAAAAGGCTGTGAGTTATGGGCCCCCATTAACTCCGCAGAAGCTACTGACTCCAGGTACCCCATTTGACACCCTCTCGCCCATCCGGGTTCCTGAGGCTTCAAGTTCCTCTTCAAGAGTCCATTGGTGCATTCAACAACCTCATTTGCCTGGGGGTACTATGGAGTGTGAAAGATACACCAGATTCCTTCATCCTGTGCCCACTCTTGAACCACACTGGTATGGGAGGAAGGATTGTAGGAGAATAGAAATAGTGCTGAAGGCAATCTCCCCCCTGAGCAGTTGCAGCTGTACTAATTACCAAAGAGCAGGAACAGCCCTGCCCTTAATAAGCCACAGCTATGTCCAATAAGGATGGGTGTTATAAAAGAGTGGGTTAGGTGACCAAGAAAAGAGCTGGAGTTTGTTGGCAGTGCTGTAAGGAGGAAGAGGTGGGTGTGCAAGGGACAGTAAGGGTTACACAGCTGTGCAGAAAAAAAGGAGTCAGTGTTGCAAGCAGCTGCCCCTGGAAACTCACAGAGAGAAGGTATGAAAGTTTTACAGTAAGATAATAAACTGGTGCCAAGCACCAATGCCAACAATTGGTGGCCTGTATGGGGCTGAATCTGACAGCCTGGCAGTAAAGTGACTACTGTTGGACTGGAGGGACTGGGGCCATGGCAAATAATTAAACCACAGCTTCAGTCCCTTCACAGTGCTGTGCCCTGCTGCTCTTGCTACTGCCTTAGCTTGAGTGAGCTCTGAAATTACTTGCACCCTGACTTCAGGAAAGGCCCTATATAGTCCACCTGCCAGGTCTCCCAGAGGCCTTTTCTGTGTCCTTAGTGAAGGGATGCCCCCTGCAATGGCTGTTGTTTCTCTAGCCCTGTACAACACTGGCCACAGACTGAGATGACAGTGTTGCACAGTTCCCAAGTGACAGGCCACCCTGTGTTACCAGCTCCCTTAAAAAGATCTTTAAATCCTGAATGGTCTCCCTTGGCATGTAACCACTCTAGCAGATGTTTCCATTTTTCTTCTCCCTTTACTGCGGTATCTGCCACACAGGTCAGTGAATCTACCTGATTATTCAACAGGTGAGCCAGATTATCCCTCTTCTGGTGGGCAGGATTCCATCCCACCAAGAAACACTTCTGCTTAACAAGTTTAGGATGTCTTCCCGTTTCCCTCGCTGCCATACTGGCAACTCAAAAGATCCCCCGCTGCTTTTGTTCACAAAATGGGAGCCACTTTGTGCATCCCTTAAAAACAGCAGTGGGGTTTGTATAAACACTGGTTCTTTAGTGTCAGCCTCTAACAATCACCCTGCTATCGATGTACCTCCCTACCCTGCTAACAATCACATGGCTACCAATTCTCCCATCTGAGCACTTTCTTGTCCCCTTGTCACCATTCTGTCTCTTGAATCAACATGCAGGAACACTCTCAGTATTTCTCTCTCTTTTGGACAATGCCTCAGTGAACCACACACTTCTCAGGTGGGGTTCAAATTGAGGGGTAGGTTTGATATAAGAAGGGAGGCTCCTGGTCCAGTAGAATGCCAGGCAATTCCTGTATTTGGACCACTCTGGGTGCTCCCTCCTCTATCTGAGGCATATGGCAGTGATGATGTAACTGTTCATACCACCTTCTTACTGCTTCTCCCTGCACAACCCCCACACCTGGTGGGGTTCTGGCCAGTATGGGTTTCAAGACCTTGAAAGGTTCCACTAGAATAATTGGTTTCTGCCATATGACTTTTTCAGCTCTCTGTAGAGCTAGACTAGCCACAGAGGCACTTCTACCAAACTGAATAAAGTTTTTTTGCATCTTTAGAGATGTGCAAAAAAAAATCTGACAGGGCAGGTTGGACCCTCAGGTCTCCACTGCCACACGTGCATTGATAATCCATGAATTGCAAAGCCCCATTTGATATGAAGTGGACCTGTTGGATGCATTGGTCCTGAAACCTGATATAACCTAGCCTCAAATATTAACAATTTTAAGATTTCTGCATGGACAGGGATCCAGTCACAGATGGTCCTCTGGTGTGTTAAATCATGATGAGGATGGGCTATGATGGAGAAAACCAGACTGTGGTTTCTCCAAATTACCAGCAGAGCAAGGGCATGTGGTAGCTCCTTCTTCTATCCAGGAATTTCAATTTGCTCAAGGGAAGTAAAAGTTTTGAGGTGAACACAAACTGTTCCTCCCCTCCACCATACTCCCAGAAGCTTTACTTCAGAAGATGGGGTTTGCACCTTTTCTGCTGAAATTTGAAAACCTAAATCTTCAAGGTGAGTAATTATCTCTGTTTGGGTTTGTCCTACTATTGTGGCATTGGGGCAGCCAACCAATATATTGTGAATGTACTGATCTGCTTTAACTCCCTCCATAGGCATCACTACAGAGCATGCTATCTTCTCCAGATCCCAGCATTAACATCCCTGGCAGGATGCAAGAGACTGTCCCCATAGATCTGGACAATGCACTCCCTGACTCTGCTCTCCTTCTCACTCAGATCTCACAAGTGAAAAATGCCTTTCTTCCTCAGGTGGACCTCCTGTTCTCATTCTCTTGCACTGGCTCCTTATTGGCAGAAGCTGTGCTATTTCCAAGCATCTTCAATCACTGCCCAGGACAATTTGGGGTTGAAAAACAACAGTGAGATTTATACAGACTTTCTTACATCGTGCACATGAAAACTCACCAGGAAGGCAACTATTCCACCTCCCACCTACCAGGCAGGAAAATATTGGTGACTCTTGCTCCCCACCTCTGATTCCCAGAGCCTGGGACCAGCAATCCACTTCTCACAGACAGCAAGTAAACTGTTTGCAAAAACATTTCATGCTAATTTCAGCCACTGATCAGCACTAATGCTGCAGACTTGGCACCCTCCCACCCTCGGTATGTTGAAATAGTGTGTGTATATTTGATTTCTTCCACTTTTAAAAACTCAGCAGGACTCAGGCGTGATTTATTAAGAAGTTGGAAAGGAAAAGTGGACTTGGATTTTTAAAATTACTGTTATCTTCCATAGGGATAGGCAGAACACATGAGAAAATGCAAAGCATGGAAGCAAATCCCTGCCCCAATCTCAGACAACAACAGAGTTCAACCATTGTGCAGGTACAGGCACTGCCCTGAAGTCATAGTTTCTCTTATACTATTACCATAATTGATTGTAAAATCTGACTTTGTGGGAAAGATGCTCAGACACAAGGGTTACTGCCTATAGAATTTATGACCTACCCTTGGAATATTTATACTGTTTTCAGGGATCTCATTCTTGACCAAGGCTGGTTAAGTGAGATGCTCTTGGTTCTGAGAGAAAAAAGGGGGCCAGGATGTTTTACATTTGTTTATTGGCTTTATGCAAGGTATTGGTGTAAAACCATCCACCAAAGGCCACTTCAGGGCAGGAAGGAGGACCCTGCTATGGTACCTTGCTACTGTCAGGGAAGGGACTAACACAGAAACACCTGGGATCTCACTGCAGCTCTCACTGATGCTGAGAACGCAGAACCGCTCCATTTCAGCCCACTCCCCTCGCAACTGTTTAGCAAAAACTGAAACCTCCACAGACAGCTCCTTCTCTTTTTTTGCGTACTCCTAGCATAAGCACACACCTACTTGCTGCTTATTTATGGAGCTTGCTGCCACAACGGAGCTCCCACAGCCAGGCTTCACTTGCTTGGACCCTCTTTGATATCCATAAGGAGCGGAACACGCATCCCAAGCCAAGTGTTCCCTGCCCTGTCAGCACAGGCTTCAAAGCCCAGAGGAGGAGGATGCCTGCTTTAACAGGCACAAAGCACACAGTTGGAAGCAAACTGTGCTGCTAAGCTTTCTGCAAGAAGCCTCCTCCACACAGAGCTCTACATACACTTGCCCAAGTCTCTCCCTACCAAAACTTAGTCAAGAAATACAGCGTGTCTTCCAACTGCCTTGGTTTCTCGGGAAAACCGGCAGCACAAGAAGACAACCAAGCAGCCATTGTTAACGAGGTTGGATGTTCTTCCAGGAACCCTCTCCTCAAAGGCTTTCCTTCAATACACGTGGCACCTGCAGACAGAGTGAATGCAGGGAAAACTCTCTGCTTTCTTCTCAGGGCACCTTTTCCCGTGTCCCACGGCAGCCATCGCAGCACATCAGCAACACTCCCTGGGCCATCACGAGTCCTCATTCCTACCCCCAGAGCTCAGAGAAAGCACGCAGGACTAACAAACTCCTGAGGATCAGCACTAACCCCAGCATCCTGCAGCCTCCTTACCTCCAGCCTTGCAACTGCCTACCTAAAAGCTCACCATACACCATCTGTTTGCCCAGAGGCACCTCCAGCCAGCCAGCACAAGCAACACACTGAGATATTGTCCTAGGAACACAGGTAAGGGATCAGAAATGCTGTCCAAGGTCTGTGAGCACTTCTACACTACACAATAAACTTTACACTACATAAAAAACTGTTATGTGGCCAGACTATCATCTGCTGTTGTACACCCTGTCTATATTAAAAGTCTCACAAAAGAGTTTTCTGTCATGGCCTGGTTTTCTGTCATGGCCTGGTTCATTCTCCGCCGTGGAGAATCTGAAAAATCCACCAGCTCTGCAGGAAGTTTTACAGGCGTGGTTGGGAGGAGAGCTCTCAGATTAAAAGAAAACACAAGAGCACAGAAGGCAGTAATGCCACAGATTGTTCAGAGGGCCAAGATCCACTTCTGAATCAACCAACTTTGGTCCAAGTGTGAGGCCGGGCAGGAAGGTCAGTTATGACAGTGAGGGACCCCAAGCACCAGCGCCGCACCAGAGTGTCACAGCGAACGGCGTTTACTTTAGAGAGAAACGGAGCTCCACAATGCTCTCCCAAATGCTTTCCAGCAGCAGCGTTTAAGCTTTGAGGCAAACGCTGCCACGCTGGGCCGCTGCTCTCGGCAGCTCGGGCCGCCACTCACCTGCGCCGGCACCGCGCCGCTCCGCCGGCACCTCCGCCCTCCCCGGGCGGCGCTTCCGCCGCGCCGCCGTCACTTCCGCCGGGCGGCCGGGGCCCCGCTCCCGCAGCTGGATTAACTGAGCGCTCTGGTCGGCTTTTGACGCCTTAATCGCGGCCCTGGTTCCCGGTACTGTGGTTACCGTCGCCCGCTGCTTCCGCCCGGCCCCGGTTCCTGGAGGGACATCCTGCCGCCAGGCCGCCGTCCAGCGAGCTCGCCCAGCGCTTGTGCGGCCCATGGCAGCTCCGCCACGGCCAAACACCGGCCACCTGCATCCCCCAGCGAGCGGCTGCGCACGCACAAAGGCATCTGTGTCCACGCAGGAGCTGTGCCTTGTCATTACGGGAGGGCGCGGCCGGCCCGAGACCGGGGGTGTTTGGGGAGAGCTGATGCATAAAGCCCTGTGAACACGGCTGTAATTTATTATTCATGACCCCCAGCGCTTCATTTCTTATGGCAGTGAGTCCTTCCCAAACAGTGAGCCCACCTGCTCCAGCCCAAGCCCCAGTGAGGATCTGTGCCTGAGGATTCGCTTCCCACGTGAAAAGGCTGAAAGTTGTCCAAGCACTAAAATCAATAACCAACATTAAAATCAAAGCTCCTGCAAGTTCTGACAGCTCTCTCATAATTTCTAATAAAGCTTGGCATACATTAGAAACAATCAGTCATGGTTTTTATCCCTTCAGAAGTCTGCGATACTTAAGCAAAATTACAATGAGGAATAAGTTTTATCCAATATGGTCACTGAAAGCACTTGTATGTATGGAAACAAAGGTAATTCATCCTGTCAGCAGACAGCCAGCCTTAACTGTACTGTCAGGGATACAGGACTGTGATTAACTCATAAAAAATTGAAATTAAAGTTGCCATTTTTTAAATGCTAGGCAGCAAACATCTCCCTCAGCTTCATGTCTTCTGATGAGCAACCATGTTCCTGACATGGTAAAGTTGACAACTGCACTATTTTAGGTCATTGAGCTCTCCTTGAAGTAGGAATTGACTTGAAGATGTCCCATTAGGTGTACTAATTTAACCTTATGATCAGACATATGATTCTGGCAGAGATGTTTAAGCAGTTATTGCTGTTACGTCTGGTGTGCTTACAGATGCTTCTAGCTGGAGGAATGGGTAGATCTGCTCTTAATTACATTTTGGAGATTTTCAGAAGGGAGCCTCGAGAGTGTTTGGAGTGCTTCTCCAGTGCTGCCCTGGCAGATTGCAGTTCATCAGCTGGGGGAGCTCTGCTTTGTGCTCCCTGAAGCAAAAGAAATCATATTAAAGTCAAACCTAGTTCAGGAATAGCAGTGCCTGCTGAGAAATGGAGTGTCAAATGCTCTATTCACTGAAAATAACTGCTACCCTACCACCACCATCTGCCACTTAATACTGTTGTTCCCAATTTATGCTGGTTTGGGAAACACTTTGAAATAATTGTGCAGGTTTCTTGCAGTTAAACTTCAAGAGCAGCAGCTTCTCATCCTTTTTCTGTGGAACCACCCACCATCCTGATGGCTCCAGGACTGTTGCTAGCACAGGTCTGGCTGATTGAAGTGAGGAGTTCAAGGTGTCCTTTGGCTCCTAGTTCCCTTTTGTAATCATTGTTTCTGGAGCAGTGAAGGTCAGGTGGGGCTGCTCCAAAATCTATTGAACTCAACAGATTGTGCCTCTGATTGAAGCAAAATGACAAACCAAGTTTTTAGGTTTTGCACTACTCATCTTCACACCATGCATCAGAGCACCACTGGGTTTACAGAAGGGTGGGGCAGAGGCAGTGGTGCAAGCAGAACATTTCTCTCTCTGCCCCTTTGAGGCTTTCCTGGGGCTGAACTTGGGAATGGTTTCCCATGCACCCCATGTGCCCAGTTCAGTTCTCCCAGCTGGACAGTAAGGCAGGGAGTCTGTGGCACTGCTTGCCTTGGAACGTGCTTGGGTGAAGCACTGGGACTGCTTAGGCTGTCTGACAGCTGCTTATGCTTCTGGTTCAAGACAGCCATGAGCATTTTCCCTCCCTGACTCCTCTCACACTGGCTGCACAGCTTCTGTGGCCACACACACGGTGTCTCTTAGCATGCAAGTGAAATGAGGAAATAATCTTTTTTGCCAGAAAGACATACAAATAGAATACAAATAGAATATATTTGATTTTAATTACTGCAAGACAGGAATGCTTCCCGTCAAAACTGCCAGACTTCCATGTATCTCTCCTCCATTCTATTAATTATTTACCTTCAGTTTCAATAATAGAGTTAAGGGTACTATATATAGCTTCTGCTCTATCAATAAATCATGCTTGTGTGTCTTCATATTTATCCTATAAAATTATGAGTACCAGCATGCCAACATGGTTTTGCTAAGGAATTCCAGCAACGGAATTCCCAGCAGTGCATGTCTTGGAGTCTTTGGTGGTGAACTCAAATATTCCTCACTCAATGAGAGCTATTTTGTAAGATTTTAAAAGATTGTCAGTCTTCTCACAAGTCCTCTCATCTCAAAAATCTCAAAATCTCTCTCATTCCTTCTTCTACCTTGCCACAAGCCAGTTTCACATGGCTTTCTAAAACATGGGTTTGGTCTTCCAAAGCAGAGAGAGGCAGGAGTGCCTACAGCTGAATGCTTTCTCACTGGATGATAACAGGGAAGGGATCAAAACTACAAAAAAAAAAATATGGCAGCACCCTTGGTGGGATTAGAAAGGTAAATCTGCAAATCTAGCAGTATTATCTATGTTGCAGAGATGACAAATATTAAGATGAGCTTTTTAAGAGAAGGTGACCATGGAAGCAGATAATTCTTCAGCCGAGAAGACAGAAACTGAAGTTGAGAACAGAGCAGCTGGAGAGCAGCGTGGTGGGCAGCATGCAGGTCTGCTAGTGAATGGAAAACAAAATATCATAAGGGATCAGTCCAAGATATAAATCTTACTTTTGTTAGCTTTTTTAAAAGTTTATGTACTTTTGGGGTGGAACCCTGGCATTCCATGACAGCAACACCCCACTGAGTAAAGGGCATCCCTGGGACTAGGTGAAGCAGGGATATTTTAAATCAAATCTCTGCTTTTTCACCAATAAAAACCACACATGCATACTCAATGTGAAGTGATTTAACCATGTGAGAGGAAAGGATTGTGTATTTTAAAAACCCAAAACTGCAGAGTATTTACTCATCCCTAGTAATGCATCTGCCAAACATTATGTTGTCTTTTGACAGTTAGTATGGGATTTCCTCTTTATTGTTTTTTTCATCAGTTGTTTCTATAGAAATGCCACTTTTATCAGACTAGATGAAAATATCCTGAAATAACACACCTCTTCAGCAAATACAGATATTTCTTGCTCAGTCTATATATTGTATCCCTATCATACTGGGTTTTCCTCTCCTCACTACAGCATCAAAATGAAAACGAGTTAAAAGTGAGTCATTGTACAGCAGGGACTCCAGAGAACAGACTCCTCTGGAAATTGGAATAGGCAGTCAAGCAAATGTATTTCTCAAGCCAGGTCATTCAGACACTGCCTCTGAAGTGTGTTGCAGGTGAAAATCCGTATTTGCACAGATGGTGAATGTGTTGTCATTGACAGTCACTGCTTCACAGAAGGCTTAAATGAAAATGGTCTTGAGCTGACCCTGCCTGACAATGCCCTCTGCCCCTGCTATCAATGAGGAAAAGAACATTTCTGAAATCCAGCTTCTCTGGGCTGAGGACAGTGTCTCCCTTGGCTGCTGCTGTGGGATCTATCTGACAAAATCTGAGTGACGTAGTCAATGCATTCAAATCTACTGTCATAGACTTTAAAGGAAGCCTGTCAAAGTGCCTAAGCCTGAGATTTCAAGCAATTTGAGACAGTTTAAAGCCCTGGATATGCTCACATGATTATCTCCGTGGCAAATCTCCTGAAGAACTTCCTGGTTTATTGGCATTAGAATTTGTTCCTTTCTTCTTTTCCAGTTATTTACTGTTGTATCATGGGGAAAACCTTATACCTTTGCACCTGAACAGGATGAGAGTGATGTGTACATGCTTTATCCAAAATCCATCTGTACTAGTCAGCATATGTACTGAACGGAGTGCCAGGGGAAGCTCATCTCTCCCAGGCTTTAACTCTCACACCTTGGGAACAGAAAGCATGGCCTGTGCAATGCTCTTGCTTTAGGAAAAGACTTTTATGAGGGCAGATAACGATAGGACAAGGTGAAATGGCTTTAAACTGACAGGAGATATGTTTAGATTAGATATTAGGAAAAAATTATTCACTGTAAGAGTGGTGATGCACTGGAACAGGTTGGCCAGACAAGCCGTGGATGCCCCATCCCTGCAAGTGTTCAAGGCCAGGTTGGATGAGGCTTTGAGCAATCTCCTCTTGTGGAAGGTGTCCCTGCCCATGGCAGGGTGGGTGGAACTAGGTGATCTTTAAAGGCTCTTCCAGCCCAAAGCCTACAATGATTCTGTGAATATTCGATGTAGATGCCTGCACAGCAGCAGTTCCTACTGCCAGTGGACCCAAGCCTGAAGTACTCAACTCTGAATAGCTGTGCTAATGCAGCTAGATCTGCCAAGAGTTTTTAACAGTGATGATCACGATGTCCTGATGATTTAAGCGATCTGGCAGAACTAACTGCAGTCACACAGAGCTGGGTTTTCACCTTCATCTTTGGAAATGTAAAGGGCTGTGATGGGTAACTGCGCCTCGTCTTCTTAAGTACTTTTCCATGAGTCTTTATTAGGCCACAGCAGGTTTCTGATTTCCTCAGGAGTGATGTGAAAAGCTGTGGGTTCCCAGAGGAGCATGCCAGTGGCATGCATTTCTGCTTCTCACATGGCAACACACTGCTTCACCCAGCTTTCTGGTAGGGAGAAACAAGCAGCCTAATGAGAAACAAAAGGACAGCCTAGCAAAGTGGAAGAGATACCTGTGAGAGAGGTAGTCTAAGGAAGCTAGCAGGACTGTATTGTTATCACATGAAATATCTAATGCCTAGAGATGGCTTCGATACATTATGCTGCATCGCTTTAAAATTCTCATGCCACCATATAAATAGAATAAATTACTTTGCCAGCCTTCCACAGATTAGGAGCTTGCACGCTGTATTTCCAGAGGCTCAGTGCTTGTGAGGTTTGGTATATGCATGGCAGCAGGACAGGACTGTTCTCTCACTGTGGTATTTGGTGATGGAAGTGAAGTCAGCAGAAAGCTTCACCTGTACATGCTTTTGTACCAGGCTGATATGTAGACATCTTTCTAGAGTAATCTCTTATTTTTTGCCTGACAACAAGTTCTCTTCAATGTTGTGGGTTGTTTTTTCTTTTTAATTTCTTTTCAGAGGCATTTATAGCTATTGTGATCTCTCATTACAGTTGCCTAAATCAGGAACAAAGAAGATGATAGTGACCAAAGTAACCCTTCCTGATAGTGGCAAGTAGTACCCTACCATTAGCAACACCAATATTTAAAAGCCCATTTCTTCTGCAGCACAGTTTCAGGAAAAATGGCAGAGATCACTGCAGTGCTTGCTCAGTGTCACCGTGTGGGCACACTGATTGCTCAAATGCATGTGTTGCACCTTTCCATTACAGTTTGTCACTGAGGGCCATGCTTTTTAAAAGTCTGTTTGGCACTGGACAGCAGCCCTGAGTGCTGGCAGACTGCCTTCTAGAGACATACAGCAGCAGCAACTGCCCAGCTTTCTTCCCATGGGAAAATGTTGGTAACTTTCCAAATTATCGACTTGGCTCTGGAATGACACTGACCAGATGGATGTTTTGCATCAGAAATCATGAGCTGTGGAGTTTAATGGATGGATTTGGGCCTCTGAGTTCAACTTGGGAAAGAAGTTGACCAAGCCCCATGATGGTTAGGTATTTCCTAATAAGAAAGAAACGTATTTCCTCATCTTCCAGCCACACATACAATATTTTGGTGCTTGGACCTGTTGGTGATTTGCCTAGCCTAGGATGATGCCTCTGGTCAGCCACTGTGCCTGAGAACCTCTCTTTCTTTAGAAAAGATGACAAAATGTTGAAACAGATTCTTTCACTGATATTCCCTTTGATTTACAAAGCCCTGCAGTGCCATGGAGGAAAGATCTGGGGGCTCAGATTTCTGTTTTTACAATATTTGTAAAAAGAGTTTTGTCTCATTTTCTCCAAAACATTTTGTGGACAGAACCTTGCTAGCATTCGGCTGAGCTACCAAGTCCCACTGAAAAGCAGGGTGCATCAGCTTAGGCTTAGAATGACATGAGCAGCAAGCACCAGCCTCAGAGGGTGCTGGTAGACTATCATAGACATGACCTTTTGCTGCTGCCTGTCTGCACACCTGGAACAGGAACTGTCAATACCTGCAGGAAACAACACCCTTCTGCACACAGAAGGGCAGAGGCACATCTAGATCCCTCAGGGTGCCCATGGCCCTTCCTGTCCTATCTGGGGTTGGGAGTGTCTGTTCCATCAGTGGAGGCTGATGAAGCAGAACAAAAGAGATGTTGGATTATGCTTCAATACAGCAGAGGAATAGCCTTTGCTTACTCCAAAGTGCTGCTTGGGAACAACTCAAGACAATGCTGTGAGGGGAGATGATGCTCTTGGTGACAGTGATAGGGAAAGAACTAGAAAAGATTTCTCAGGACTTAAAGGTTGAAAAATCTGGGAAACAAGTTGGGAGAGTAGTGATTGTTCAGGTATTGGAAATAGCACCTCAGAAGGAGTAAGATAAGGGAAAGAGAGAACTAGGAGACAGGTGCCAAATTTGAAAGACACAAGCCAGAGAAATAGATGAGAGGAGAGAACATTTCATTCTGAAAAGAAAGAGCAAATGTCAGTGCAAATTCTGGCATATCTGTGCAATGTGGCAGTTCCATTACTAAATCTAAAGATTGAGCAGAGGCATCACTGCCACCAGGAAAGAGATGGCAGGAGACAGGGCACAGACATCTGAGAGAACAAGGGGGAAGCAAAAAGCCTAAAGTAGAGATGGTTTGTTAAAACTCAAGCCCCTCGGAACACCAAGGCTGCTGTTTACAGCAGGGGTGCCTCTGTGCCAGGGTGGTACCAATACCACGTGGCTTATTTCATGCTGGTAATTGGAAAGGCATCACATGACAACGGTCTGGTGGCTCATCCCACTGTGATCCTCGGAGCTGTGATCATCACAGTCATTGTCAGAATGCCCCTCAATATACGGCATCCTTTGTGAGAACCAAGAGCTCAGAGCATGCAAAGCCTTTACAGCCTAAGAGCCAGTATCGCCTTTGTCCTCTTTTCCTTCAAGAAGGCAGCAAACTACAAGCACTGGAGGATGTAATCCAAGTGCTAATAAATTATTGATGTCTCCCTTCAGCTTTTTACTTACTAAAAGGATATCAAAGCTCATTTTGTGAATGGTCCAGACAGATTCTCTTTTGCTATATCCACAATTTGATTCACAAATATTTCACTAAGCGTTAATATTGAAACAACATAGTGTTCTCTCTTTACAGGTTTAGCAAAAGATAATAGGTGTGTTTTGGATTACACACTCATAAATAGATACAGTGATATGACACTTGTAACTGCAATAGATGTTTGATTTTGTGATCTTAAAAAGGCCGAGTTTATTATTAACTAGAAATGCACTTTTTTTTTAATATTGAAAGCCTGTTGAGATCACAGTATTTAGTCCTTGCAGATAGTTGCATAGTTCTTTGGCAGGACATACAAGTCATAGGATGGTAAGACGTATTTTATATTTAGCAATAGCTCCTCTCTTCCAATATGCCTGTGTGCATAAATGAACTAACTAACATTCTGTATTGGAAATAATCTTTACATTACTGTCAGCTTTGGGGCAGTATGTAGCACTTCCTTAACTGCATCTATTAATTTACGCTGGTTTTGGAGCAGCAGAGAAGTAATTTGAAGCAGTCTTACTGCAATTTGCTGGGTAGGAATCTCCCCAAAACAGAAGGCTTTATTTTTCTCTTTTGTTAAGTATTTTACCAGCTTTGATGGCCAGAAATGCTCAGGATCTTCATAGTTGTCTCATCTTAAAGAAAGACACCAGGCTTCCAGGTATATCTTCAAAATGGTACCAGATCTTTGTAAATTTAACCCAAATGCCATCTCTCACTAAACAACAGAGCAAAATTCTGCCTGCTAAGTCAGTGCAATGGTCCAGCTAAGCTCAGAGAAAAGATTATAAACATTTTTACAGTGGCATGCTCTGAATGACAAGGTGCTGATCTTAAACCGACACAAACTGCAGTTCCTGACTGCACCAGTTTCTTCTTGCTCTGAATAGAGGCAGCAAAGCTACACACGCATGTTGTTTCTTTCCTTGCTGGCTGTTTAGAAAGATTGAGTGACCAGGCACAAAGCCCCGAAGAGAGAGCTGATTTTTGCAATATTATATACATATTTTGCAAGCCAGACCACAAACTGCTTATCACATTTTTGATGCTATATATATAAATATTCATAATTAATCTGTGTTAAAATAGAGTATAAAGCTTCTAAAGAAGAAAAATAGCCCCTTCAGGCATCTCATAGCAGTGACACTGATCCTCTCCATTTCTGAAATTAAAAAATGAGCTTCTTTGCATAGATTTTGCAGTAGTCCCTTGAGCTTCCTTTTTTGCCCTGATCCTTCAGTTTATGAGGGTGACCTTGATAGCAGAGATTGATACTGAATCTGGAGCTACAGAGGTGGAAACAAAGGCACCTGGTGAGAGATGACATTTCCAAAGCTTAAATCTCAGGGATAGTAACTTTCATTTTCCCTTCTCCAGATCTCTTTCATCTCTAGGCTTTTTTCCTATGTTTTAGCTTCAGGTACCAGCAGAATTCTGATGGTATGGCAGGTGGGAAGATGTATATGGATGTGCCTTGCAGATCGAAAGCCTCAGTTCAACTGGGGGCTACATATCCTCAAAGGTGGAAGGGCCAATTAGCCAGTCCTTGGGACTGCTGGCAGCTGTAGCCAAACAGCAATCAGGATTGGTTTAGATGATAAATCACAGTTCATTCAACATCAAAAACAGAGTGACTGTGGAATTGAAAATAAATTCATGAAGCTGTTCAGGCATCACTGAAGTCCAGTGGGTATTAGATGTATTTAATAAATAAAAGCAACCATTTGGACTGGGATGGCAGACAAATCTGACAGGCTGAGCTCTGCCAGGTCTTTGTTTTCTTTCCTTGCCTGACTCAGCTTTTGGATAGGATGCTCTTACTCCTGGGTTGTGTGGCTTGCCAAGCTGACACCTTTCTGGTGCACAGCCTCACCCTACTGCCTGTACAAATGGGGGCCCCATCTTCTGAAAATTGTCAACCTTTTTCCTTACTGAACGGGGATGCTTCTTCATGCTGCCCTGTGATACACTCAAGCCCATTTCTTCTATCTCCTTCCATGTTGCCTTTTATTAGGGTTTTTAAACAGTCCTTACAAATAAAATTTGGCCCAAATATGAAGTTGATTCCCAGTCTCTCGGTGCACAGTTTTCTGGCTTGGCACATTTCCCTTCTAACCACAACACCTCATCATGCCCCAGCACCCATTCCATAGCATATTTAAGGGTCACTAAAACCATCTAGATAAATAAATATGAGCTGACAATAAACACTTTTAATATCTCTCTTGCTCTATAGATCTTGGTGTGTATGTCACAGGCACTCCTTATGCATTCTTTTTGGTTCCTTTCTGTGTCCTGGATGTGACCCACTCCATGCCAATCTGCTGATTATCTTATCCTCCAGAGATGTCCCATTGTACCACTTACAGAAAGGAAGCTGAGTATTTTAAATGTGCAATCTCATGTGATTTATAAACCTGTATATAAAGTCCCTTCCACTGCGCATCTCACAGCTCCTCTCCAGGTCTGAGAGAAGTAAAAGCCAGACTGCTTTGAACATATGTACTGGATGCAGCCAAACAAATGCCATTTCTGCCAGGAGAAGATGCCTTTGGGGCAGGGCAAGGCACATGAATCGGTAACTACAGTGGCAGTCGCTGCACTGCAGTGTAATCCAGAGGCAAGTGAGGCCACGGAAGTTTGTTGATTGTCTTTCATGGACATCTTGCACCCTCAAGAATGGGTAGGTTTCTCAACCTGGCAATCAGCCGAGATTTCTGCAATGCGCTGAATATTCTAAAATTCAGATTTAGCAGAGCCCAATACTTTATGAAAATCCAAGTTTTGGGGTTTTTTGCTTTATGCATTCACACACCAAGCACCATTCTCTGCTCTACAGTCATTCTAAACAATCTCTTATGCAGCCTGAGTGCCTTGAACCTGGAGTGGCATTTTCCAGAGCAGCATGCCTGAAAAAGCAGCAAGCATGTTGTGACAGGAGTTGAAGTTCGAGTATTAAAGTGAAGGTCGATGCTTCAAGAGTGTTCACTTGCCTGTTCATAAGATTTTTATGAAGGATTTAAAATATATGCTGCTCTAAGGCACACAGAGAGAAATTGATCAAATGGGATGAGCGTCATGAGAGTATAATGAAACATGAAGCAAACATGCCAAGGTAAGATGGTGCAGCACACCAGTCCTGATCAGCAGGAGAGCCAAGCATGGCTGGATGTGCTGGGCACAGGATGCAAGCAGGAGGAAGAAATATTGACAGGGCAGGGAGTTTGCAGGAGGCTGCAATTGTGGGGGAAAGCCTGTGCAGGAGGCAGATGAAACCAGAGGCGAGGCTCAGCCGCAAGGAGGGTGGGACGGGGCAGGAGCAGCTGGGTGCCTCCATTTCTACTGCCAACTACTCCTCCGAGAATAAGGAGATGAAGGAGGGGAGCAGGGCCGGCTGCGGGGTGCGGAGGCAGCCCCAGAGCTCCGTCCTGACAGCGCTGCCCTCTGTTCCCGGTGAAGAGGTCCAGCGACCAGGGAGGGGAGTGGGGCATCGTCGGGCTGCTCCGTGAGAGAGCGCTTCCACGGAGCTGCCTTCCTCCTCCTCCTTCTGCCCCTTCTGCTCATGCCGGGCCGCGTCCCGCCGCCAGCCCGGGCGAACTGCGGGCGCTGGGGAAAAGCGGGAGAAGTGGCCGAGGCTGAGCTGCGGGCGGCAGAGGCGTGAAGATGCGCTAGGGGGATGGGGGAGGCGGGGGGGGCGCCGGCGGGGGTGCACCCGGGGATGGGGAGCGAAGCTCACCCTGAGAAGACAAGAGAGGGCACCCCGGAAGGGTAGGGGTTACAAGGTCGTATCCCGGGAAGGGGACATACCCGGCAGGTCCCAGACGCCCGCAGAAGCACGCCGGGAGCCGCCGGGCAGTCGCTTGCCCACCTGGGGGGGCCGGGAGCGGCCGGGGCACCCCCCACTCCGCCTCGTCTTTCTCTCCTCCCCTCCGCCGCCTCCTTCCCTCCCTCCCTGCCCGCCTGCCTGGGATGGTGGAGGGAGTCGGGAGCACCCGGCAGGGCGGCCCTGGGCGCGGGGGGCGGCTCGCCCCAGCCCCGGCCGCGGCGCGGGGCGCGGTCCGCGGGGGGCTCCGCCGTCTCGGGGTCCCGCAGCCCCCGCCGCCGCCGCCGCGACTGCCGGTGATGGCCAAGGATGTCCTCGGAGGGGGAAGCCGAGGCGGCTGCTGAGAGCGGGCCGGGCAGCACCCCCGCGCCGGGGGCCGCCGCCGCCGAGCGGGAGGAGGTGAGCGGCGGCGGGGGCGTCCGCCCCGGGCCGGGCCGGGGGAGACTGGAGGGGCAAAGGCAGCCCTGCCGCGGGCGCGGGGTGCGGGGCGGTGGGCTGCGGGGAGCCGCGGCGGAGGAGGGTGCCCCGGCTTGGGGTGTTTGCGGCACGGGGAGAACCGAGGAGCGCAGCTACGGCCCGCCCGGGTACCTGCAGCCGCGGTGCGCTGCGGTGCTGCCCCGCCGCGCCCTGCAGTGCCGGCGCCGCCGGCGGGACCCCCGCGGCCGCTGCGTGCGGGCTTCTACCGACGGGCCCCCGCGCCCAGCCCTGCGCCGCTGCCGGGCTCGGGGCGGCGGCTGGGCCAGCGGCTCTGCGCCCGAACGATGCAGCGGGGGCGAAAGGGGGCCTGCCCAGTGGAAGTTTGGCCAAATGAGCCCCTTGGGGTTTGGCCTAGGAGAGCCTGCCTCTTCCCTGGGACTTGTGAAATGGTCAAGGAGACTGCAGCTCTGCGGGCACCGATGGAGGTGGCAGGAGGGGCACGAGGAGCATGAATGAGAACGGGCTTGCAGTCCGGAGCTCTGTGGCTTTCAGGTGTTTGGGGGCAAAAGAAGAGGTCGTGCCTCTCCTTTTCCCTCGGGGCCTAGGCACTCCTGTTGCCTAATCTGCAACAGAAATCAGTGGAGAAAATATAACGTAATATGTTTCTTCAGATCATCTGTGAAGCACTTACTGTGGCCTTGCACATCATAGAGAGGGAATAATGGATGTGTCTGAGTGTTGACACAAAATCCTGAGCCACAATGTATTGGCCATACAGAGCTGCAGAGCTGTGTGGCAGTAGGTGACACTGTATGTGCTGTCCTGCACACCTGGGACAGCAAGCTGTCCTGTTTTAGAAATACCTGGGATTTTCTTCTATGCTTAATGTAGCCTTTGCTTCCAACAGTTTTGACAAGTCTGCCATTTACGTCATATAATCTATGTGCGGTTCATGGAAGTGAGTGAACTTTCTTCATCATATGGAGTTAAAAATGAATGTACATGCTCCTAGAAATGCAGAGAGCAGCCTTGAAACAGGCTTAGAGAAGAAAAAATTGAAAACAGAAGTGAAAGCAGCCCTGGAACATTGTTGTGTGCAGTTAGTCTGCTTAAAGCTTTTGTTAGCAGGTCCCATGGCTCATCAACAGTCACATAATCCTGTAGTCAAAATCCAGTAGCTTCAACAAAGCCTATATGAAGCTGCAGGATACTTAGCTGAAAACCAAACAGCGGTTTAAACTACCTATAATTGAAGATTGGCTTTGCAGCTGAGTTTGAAAAAATTGTCATCCATGGGTGAAAATTAGGGTTTTCTCCTGTTTGATTGCTTTTTAAACACCTGTGACACAGTTCACCGTGAAGAGCTGTGGCTGATCCAGGAGACAGCTGGTGTTCCAGCAGTAGAGCACACCAATGTAATTACAGCCCTGCAGATGATCAATAGATATTTAATGCTGGAAGGGATTTTTTAATTTATTTGGTCCAGGACCAGGAGCTACTGAAGGCTTTCCAATGTATTAAGTCCACCGTAAAAACATCTAAGCCATTTGGAGAAAGAAAGCACTTGATCTCTCTGCTAAGCATTTATCTGTATCTTCCTTCTTTCATCCTGTTCTCAGTTCTTCTTCTGTTCCAACACAAGCATTTGCACATTTGAGTCTATATCTCAAACACCTGTGATATCTTAACACTGCAGTCCTACAATGTTGGTCTTTCCTCATCTCTTCACCTTCACCATGTAAATAATATTTTTGCACCTGGGCCTGCAGTTGCACGTAAATGCCCTGTATTAGTATTAAATAGGCATTTCACGGGCTCCTCTTTCAAGCCTTGTCATTTGTGGATTTCACTTAGATCAAATGCATGGACCTAAATGGTAACAACGACTGAAAATTGCCTTTATTGGGTATTAAATCAGTACAACCCTGAGCTAGTAACAGAGAATGGTCTAAGTTTTTATTTTTGAAAGAAGGACAAGCAAAGGTGCAGCTGCAGAGCAAGAAGGAGAGCAGCAGTTCAGTTACCTGCCTCTGCCCTTGTCCTCTTGTGCCAAGGACCACATGGGTTTCCTGCTGACTTTGCTGAATGTCAGAGCAAGCCCTCAGATTACCAGACAGTGTTCTGATTTGGCTTTTTTCTAATGAAACATTAATTGCTTGAGCTGAATGACCTGGAACAGATGTGCTTTTGTTATTAGTGTAGGATTCTACCATTCTACAAACTCTTGTGTAGAGGAATGAAGATCTTTTAGGGGATAAGAGTATGCAAAGGATTCCTTTGTCCAAATATTTCAGCAGTTATTGCTGAAGATTGATTCTCTGGAGAAACTTGCCTTTGCTTTCCTCTGAAATAGCAGAACCTGCTGCTCTGTACTGCCCTGGTTAAATAGTAGGCTGGCTGCTTTTCTTGTTACTGTGACAGCCTGTACCTACACTGAAGAGTTGGTAGTGACTTTTCTTAATTTCTGCCAATTTATAACTCAGTTGGAAAATGGTCTTAAATATTAAAATCTTTAAAATTTAGTTGGAAATCAGGAGGGTTTTTTTTCAGGAAAACAAAGCTGGTGAGTAGAAACATCATTTTTTTGTTTCCAAAGCCAAGTAATCACCAAAGAAAGCTGAAAGCAGCAGCCTCTTGACATTTTGAAATATGTATTTGTCTTGTTTGTACTGGCATAGTCAAACAGCAGTTGTCCATGCCTGTTTTTATCTTCTCTTCTATATTTAAAAACTTAAATTGGGTATGACATAATGTAATCAGTTAAGCTATTTAAATAAAAGGGAAAACCTCATGGGTCAATGTTCCTGAAACCCACGGTCATTGGCTTTCTGATGGATATTTTACAGAAAATAGGGGCCACTTAAAACTGCCTCATTTGCCTCGTGTTGCCATTGCCAAACGCAGCAGGGGCTGATTTGTAAAGTACTACTTGTGGTCACAGCAATGCCAAAGGGGTGTTACGAGTTAAGAAACCATACATCGTGCATACATTGTGTGCAGGCTACAGCTTTACAGGCTGTCAGGTCAAAAGGGTAGCTGGGACATTTCCTCTTCAGTGTGCCTCTGGAGAGACACCTTCTGCTTGGGGCATTGACTCCATTTAGTTGTCCAGCTTTTTTTATCCTTTCCCCCCAACATTTCTTTTATTTGTCAAGGCTTATTTTATGGCATTGAAAACACCAGGCATACAGCCCTTACTAACAGACCAGTTAGCTTTAAATTGTCCTCATCTATGGGCTGAGTTGTACCCAGGTGGATGAGAGGTTAAGCAAAAGCTGCTGAGAAATCATTGGTACCAATCTCCAGAGAGGGGCTATTTCCTTGTAAACCTCCCCCTTCAAAAGCTGCCCAGGGCACTCACATGACAGACGCTGTCCAGAGAAGTGTAAGGAAATGAGTGAGACATGATTCCTAGGAAAACTCTCTTTCTTCTCCTCAGATCTTCCAAAGCTCATGCAAAAGCCTGCTCAGCTAATCCCCTGAATGATAGGGGCTGGTTAGCCTGGTGGAAGGCTGTCACCATCCCAAGTGAGTATGATTGACCAAACAGTTATCTTTTTAAGGCTCAGTGCATGATATTCCCCCTCTTGAATGAAAGTCAAGTAGGACAGGCCCCTCCCTTCCCTTCCTGCCCTTGGTCTATTCAGCAGACATAAACCAAAGAGTGCTCCTCATTCCTTGTTCCAAATTATTTCCCTCATAGAGACAAAGGAAAAAGTCCGTGAGGAGTGGCAATATTTTTCATGATCCTGCAGTTTCAGGCAGTATTTGCATTGCAGATTCTGTCATAATCCAAACTGAGCCATTGCATCTTTTTTCTGCTTTTGTTCTTTTTGTTGTCCCACTTTATCTTCTGATTGCATGTCTGTTCTTGGTGCCTTGGAGTTGGCTATCTTCTCTGCACTTCACATGAGAAACTGTCAAGAGTTTTTAAAAATTAATAGGAAATACCAAATGAATGTGTCTGAGCTCTGAAGGGCAGCCTGGTCTCCAGTTGTGTGGGCCACTACAGGCAGAGTCTTCTGCTTCTTGCCGCTGTGGCTGAGAATGAAGTGAATTGCTCCTTCAGGATGACTTTTCCAACCTCTCCAGCAGGGGAATTTTCTCATTGAAGCGCTGGACTGTAGCAACTGTGGAGCTCGTGGGATTCAGGTACTGGAGGGTTACAAGGACAATTTAGGCAAATGGCTGTTAAATGTGCAGATGTCACATCATGGGGAAAGGACAGACTAGGTGACTTGGTGGTAGGTCCCCTTCAGACTTGGTTTCTAATGCTGTTCGTTCAGGTGGACAGACAGTCACCTGATACTGGTGGAAAAGCAATGGGTCTGCACACTTTTTGGAAGTCCCAAATTCTCTCCTTGTTCTCCCTTTCTCACTTCAGAGACCCCAGAGGATGATCTTCCCCAAGAAGGGAAGTGTGAATATCAAGGATGTTTTGCAATCAGTGCAAGCCATTGCAAGAGTGAGGTAGGAGGTATCTTCTCCCTGGGAATGCAGCATTTACTTCCTTTCATTTGTTTCTACAACTTGGAAGAAAATAGCTCAGATCACGGCCACTGAGCAGGGACTTTGTGGAAACAGAGAGTAAAAGGAGTAAAGTATCCCCAAGTAATCCACAGTGAGTAGGGCTTGTTTCTCCGTGTGTCCTAACACATTGTCAAGAATTGACACCAAAATGGCTGCTGAGCTGTCACCGGCACTGTAAGGCCCTTCAGTTGTTACAGTGACACTGTTGTTGCACAGAAGATAAGGCTGTGTCTGAGTTTTCACCAGTTCTACTTTTTGGATAAAGTATGGTTAAGTAGTTAATTAGTTTTTGAGTTCTAATAATGGAAAATGTAGTTCACTTTCAGCCTCCAATCATTCACTTTCAGCCTCCAATCATTCCTCAGAGCTTAAGACCTGTAAAGTTAAAAATAGCACATAGTGAAACTTTTTGAGGTCACAGTTGCTGTAACAGCTCCGTTAACTCCCCAAAACTCTGCTGGGGCAGCTTCATTTCAGCAGCGCTCTGCAGGGGAGCCGGCCATGTGTTATAGCGAGGACGCTGCTGCAGTGGAGCTGGACGGGTCTCTGCCAGCAGCGCCACTCCGAGGGGACAGGGCTTCAGGCTGCCTTTGGCAGGCACCCGTGCCAGCTCCCCCCTGAGCACTGGCTGCTCTACAGCACATCTCCCCTGCAGTAAAAGCAAGGAAGAAAGGTGCCTGAAGCAGGTGTGACAGATGACGAGTGGGAAGGACGGCGGAGCCTGGCTGTGCGTGGCATAGGAGGCTGGCAGCCTTCCAGCGTGGAGCTCAGGTTGTGGAGCAGTGTCTGATGTAGCTGGTAGCCTCTCTCAAGGTGCCACGCGTGTCACTGGGAGAGGATGAGGGGGCTCACATCCCCTGAGGTGTGTGAACTTTTGACCTCTGTGGTTTTACATCAGGTGAATAATGCACAGAGAATCCCAACTCACACACAGCACTGTTCCTCTACAGGTGAGGCGTCGCACATCCCAGTTCAGCATTCAGCCACCAGAGGCCTTGTTCAGGAAAGATTGGTGGTACTGGGACTCAGGGAAGATGGGCTGGAAACAGCCACCAGCTGGTGAGAGCAGGGCGTGGCAAGGTAGGAGCTGACAGCAAAGGGCAAGGAGCAGTCGTGAAGGGTCCTGCTCCTGGCAGGGAAACCAAGGGTAGGTAATTGAGGTGACTGGCAATGAGGAGTCTGAATAGGGTGACATTACCAGGGAAGAGAGTGGAATCAGTCAGAGACTTCTGCAGGTCATGGCTTTGGGAGAGAAGTGATTTGTGGTGATAGATTTATGGATGGAGGCCTTCTTCATACTTGTGTGATTGATTGCCCTTAGGAGCTGGCCCAAGAATTGTGGAGCACAACACACCCACAGAAACAAGCTGTGCCATCTTCCCCACCCTGCAATGGGCAGAGGGAGCACAGAGCACCGTGGAGGCTGGGGTGGTAGCATCTGCCAGTAGAGTCCTGCCAGCATTAGGGTCCCTCCAAACACCAAAAATAAAGAGAACAGCTCCCTCATGGCTTCCTAGAGGTGAGGTGGCCAGGCAGAAGGGCCAGTACCTGGTAGAAGAGGAGTGCAGTGAGGGCATGTGCTGAAAAGGTGGGGATGACTGTCTGTCTTCAGGCCTGAGGTGTTCCATGGTTCTCTGCAGGGGACTGCCTGTCAGCAGGCCAGGGCAAGGAGCTAAATCCTCTGCTTCCCACCAGCTGGTATTCGGAGTGGTAGGGTGCAACAGCTCTCATGCAGATGATGTACCTTCCTGGAGTGTGCTGCTGCAATGCTCATGTGAAATCACTTTATAAGTGCTATTTTTTCAGTGTCTTCAGGAGGTGTAAGAAAGTGTGCTGACAGCATGCCATAGGTCAAAGTCAAAGCAAGAAATAAAAGCCAGGTGTCCTGGCTCTCAGGATCCCTTTTAACCATTAGGTTTTTAAATGAATTTTCAGTGAAGTTTTCACCTGCTGTGCTGTCACATATTGCTGCACAATGTGTCACAGAGAAGAAAAGAAGAAAAAGGGAGAGAGAAATTATATTTATAATGAAAACTTGTTTCTCCCAGGGAAGCATTAGCTGCTGGGATACTCCCTTATCTTAACCAGAGCACCATTATAAAAACCTGACCCGCTGAGGTCACAGCTGTGTTCAGCAAGGTGCAGACATGGGGAAACACACTCCCCAAATCTGACAGAGCAGCTGAAGCCTGAGTAGTGGCTGGGTGTTATTGTGAGGGATGCTCAGCTCAGCAGTATGAGGGAGCTGGCATGGCCGCAGCCTGAGCTGCAGCAGCCCAGCACCGTGGGGCTGGCACTGCCTCTGCTGAGGTGTGGCTGAAGGGCTCCGGCTGGGAAGTCACACATGGGAAGGCTGGAAGTTGACAGCTCAAATCACAGAGCCGTGTTGTTCTGGTTTAGCTAGATAAAAGGATGGCCTTGCAAATAAGTGAGGATAAAAATAAAACACCATGATTCTGGGCAAACCTTCATTCACAGATCCCTCTGAAAGACTTACCCGGACTTCACAGAAGCTCAGACCAGTCCTGGATCATATTTCTCTGGAGGACTTGAGAGCTGTTTCTATATCCTTCATTTAAATCTCAAGGTGTTCCTTTAGACTGAGCAAGGATTAAAAGGGATTCATAATAATGAACTATTTTTCTCATTTATGACTGAGGCATTCAATGAATAAGCTGCAAACTAGAGAACTGGTGTGGACCTAACACTTCTCTGGCTTCTTCCTCACAAGGATGTCTTCACTGGCTCTCTGCTTTTTCCCTCAAGGAAACCGGTCCATAGCTGTTGCCCAGCTTGGCTTCAGATAAGTCCCTCACTTCCCCATGTTGAGGCTGAGGGAAGGTTGGGCAAGACACAAGACCTGTGGCAGTGGTGAGAACACTAAGGCACAGGACATGCTCCTCAAGGATGAGGGAACCACCAGCGACCCTAGGAACCTGGGAGCAGGAAGGAATGAGCTTCTGTACACCACTGGACTGTGGCACTAAGGTCCCCTGCTGCCGCCTGATGGTGTGTGCAGCACAGGAGAACGCATATCTGCTGGAGCACAGCCAGCCTCCTCTCCCTGCCTGCCCCTCTCTCACCCCTGGGGAACTGCATCTCCTGTCTAAAGGTGGGAGCAAAGCAAGCATTACAGGATTCCTGTTGAACCCAGATGAGACTTTGTCAAGCACAGAGGCTGGCAGATAGCTACTCGCCCCTTCTCCCTTCCTGGCTGTCCCCATCCCTCAAGGACTGAAGCAGTGGGAGCTGGTACCACTGTCCCTTATGTTTTCCCTTGGCTGGTGTCAATTTTCCCTTTATCTCAGCAAAGCCACTGAGTAGACACCAGTGCACCGTTCAGCAAGCTGCACCTGGCTGATCCCTGGGGGCTGTGGTACTTTTGTGCTGCTGGCAGCATGCCAAGGGTGCAGGGAGCTGGGTCTGGCTTTCACAGGCTGGAGCACACTGCTGAGGATTGCTCCACTCTGCAGCCACAGGACAAACAGATGGATGGATGCTGCCATCAGCCTTTTTTTAAGATAACCCTGCAGTGTGGGAGCAGGGGCAAGGCCACCTCTGTGCAGCCTGGCTGGCTGTGGTGTGGGGCAAGAGGCTGCCTAGGCATGAGGCAGGCTGCAAAATACCCAGTGACACAGCCAGCTATGGCTCATGTCATTTGCTTGGCCTTACTAATCCAACAGTGGCTGGGAACTGCGTCCCAGGAGCTTTCTTGTGGTTGTGTGATGTTTTTATCAGTTGATTGATAAGTGTTGAGGTAAGCCATTTAGTTACACCTGTGAAATTTACCTCTTGTCTACTGGAAGCCACCAATATTCTAGGCAGGGGAGTAGGTAATATGAGCTAAGTACGATGGGTACTTAAAGCGTAGAAAAAAAGAACTGTTCTTGCTCTGAGGCAGCTTGAATCCCAGCTTTCCTTTCCTGATGAACTCATACCCAGCATTGGCATTACTGGGAAAAATCCTCTGCCTCCAAATATGTTTTTTAATTGATACAGAGTCAAAAGCCAGTTGGCAGCAACATCAGCAATTTGGGGGGGGAAAGCAGTAATTTTGTTAGTGCAGCATTTTGCTGTTCTTGTAAAAAGCTGCCACAAAAATAGCCCTGATTTCTATTTTGTAAATCGTGACCATTTTGTTGCTAGGATTCCTTGGCATTGAAGATGCAACTGCACAGTTTTCCTTGGAGCTGCATGAGGAAGCATCACTTATGGATGTGTTTAAGGCCAGATTCTTCATGACAATAGCATATGCACCCTTGTATTGTACGGAATGGCTTTCCCATCCTGCTGTAATGAGCAGCACATATGTTGGCAGGGATCCAAATGGCTTTTCTTTCTGGGATTTCCTTTATTTCTGCTTGAAGAACTCAGATGTATCCTGCAGGACCTAATCCTGCATCTGACATTTTACAGTACTGTAGGCTCCTTCTGTCCTGACCTCTGCTTTCCTCCTCTTCAGATGCTGGCTTGAATTCATGAGGACGATTAGTGTGTAAAATAACCGACTGTCTTTGTATGGTATTTCAGGGGCATCCTAGCATCTGAAATTCAGGTGGATCAGCAAGATTTGTGTCTTTTCATAGTTCTGACTTGTCCTGCAATAGGCTCTGCTGCAGAAAGGATTTAATGCTACCATTTTGTGTACCTGCCTACCCTAAGGTGTTCCCTCTTACAGCTCTCTTGATGGAAGGAAGAGATTATGTCTCCACACGGATTTAAATCATGAGAAACCAGACAATCCCTGCTCGCCACAGGAGGGCAGTTGCCAACGCCTGAGCCAGTGATGCTACAAACACGTGGAGTGCATGATGCAGGTTCTTATTTTCAAACCTGGTAACAGTATTTCTGCTGCACACTGACATCATGGCCCCTGCCTGGAGGAACTTTTTATTCTTACAGGAGTTCCCTGGTAGACGAGCAAATCGATGTGCAGCAACCAATCTATGTGTTCAAGGACTGGAGGGAGATTATCTTTGATGCAAAATGGCTTTTTTTTGGTTGCCTTCTATCCCTTGTATTTCCCTTTCCGTGCTACTGGCTCAGCAGGAGCTAGGGGTAATAGGCTTCTTGCCGTTCCAGACGGATGGCAGGAGGCATTTTGTTTCAGGCTCCCCGGGAGGGGATTGATGAGATGGCTGTTGTAATATCTCCCTTTCTCCTTACCAGGCCTTATTACTGATACCCCATGTGGTGCCAGGATTGGGTCACATGGTGGAGGAGCACTTCTGCCCACCATTGCACCAAGGTCTGGGTTAGCACAGCCTGTCAGGCTCCTTCTCACTGTACTAATGAGCATCTGACCTGGGAGTTCGTTTAGCCCTGGAAAGCAGTGAGAGGTTGCACTCCTGCAATTGTCACCTCCCTGGTCACCCCAGACTTCTTAGGCTGGTCTTTCACCAGGATCACCTAAGGAGCTGGAAGATGATAGCTGCACCCACATCTGTTGTGGCTGCTTGGAGACAGTGGATAGAAATCTCCTTGTTCTTGCATCATCCCTGTCCACTGCAGAAGTGGTGAAGCTGTTCTCAGCACCAGAAGCTGGTCCTGGTGTAAGGGCTCTCCTCAGTTCTGATAAATAGCACAGCCTAGGGCTTGTCCAGCAAGGACTCAGTGGTCCTCTGTGTTATATCCTGCCATCAGGAGGTGGAACATCCTCCCCTGCCCTGTCTTGATCAAGATTGAGGAGTCTGTCATGGTTAAGAGACAAAATTCTGCTTTCATCCAGACTCTGGTCACCACCTGCCAAAGTGTATGACTTGTGGTTATTGATTACTCTTTCCCTCTCAAGTATCTCATTGGGATATATTAATCACAAGCATAGATCCACAGGACCAAATTCAGTTATGACTGATGTTAATTTATCCACCATTTTTTCTTCTTTCTTAGTTGATTTTATCTCTTTTTTCGCAGTCCTCTGTCAGTGTTTCCCCCATTCCGTTTTCCCCATGGTCTGGAAGATTATTCTTGCTAAATAAGAGGAAAAAAGTACAAGATTAACTCTTTGCTTACATGAGTAATCACAAGATGTGGGGTTGTTTTGTTGTTGAAGACAGCCAAGTCACCTTGTAGTCCCAAAGCCAGGTTTTGGCAGAGAGCAGGAGCATGCTGTGATGCCACATCCTGGTGAGACACAGCTGCAGCATCAGCCCTGCAGTACGCTCTCACCTCCTGGAAATCTCTGGTTCAATTTAGCACAGCCTTATCCTTCCCCCAGGCTGTGGGGAGGAGAGAGGGGCCTAGATCTGTTTCTGGAGAAGTTCCCAGCAGCGAGAAGGCAGCCATTCAGGAGTATCTGCTTTCCAGGCCATGGATGGGCTGGGGTAACTGCTGGCTCATAGGATGCTTTGGTGCTGCCAGGCTCAGTGCTGCCTCCATTAATCTTCACCCAGGTCCTTTCTCTGGGCATGATTCCCCTGCCCCTGCCCAGGCTGACTGGTCTCTATCCTCACCTGCCAGCAGTCTCTATCCTCCCCCTGCCTCAGTGGCGCTGGCATTTGGAGCTTGTCCTGGCTATCCTTTTCCCTCTTTCACTTCTTCCCACCTTCTGTGTTTTCCCATCATTTCTCTAATTCTATTCAGGCCACGTCTTTGCTACCCTCTGTTTTCTCTCATTCTTTCATTTTAGACATGATAGCATTTTCCTTCAGCACATTTGCAGCTCTTGAGGTCAGCCACCAAGTACAAACTTAAAAGGATTTAAAAGGACAGGAAATGCTTTTGACATGATTTCCCCAAAGGAGAATTTTAATGCTTTTGGAACTGGGGAGCACAGGTACCAGTCTGTGAACCAGGCACAGACAGTCAAGCTTGGGCCCCAACTGTCCACAAAACAAACAGAATAAACTCATGCTGCGGCAGCATATTTTCTGCTTATACAGCTTATGCTGGAGTTTTCAAGGAGACTGAAGAATAAAGTCTGACAGAAGAGGAAAAGGTCCTTTTGTCAATAGACACATATGAGGAAATAGCAGGGATAAGTCAAAATTATGGATCAAATGTTTAAAGAATGTGACTCCAAGATAATTTGGTGTATTTCCTTTAGATATCACAGGCTATTTCTTCCCCTTCTATTTGATGTCAGTTTGGCAACTTTCAGTTCAAATTTATTGTGCCAGTCCAAATTGGCAGGGGACAAAAAAACAAGGTTTTTAAAAAAAATTGGCAGGGAAAAAAAAACCCAAGGGTTTTTTCATTGTCACCATAACCATTTGCATGCCATGAGCACTACTGAGGCAGCTAGAACGAGAGATGCTTCAAGCCCACACTGCTACACAGCTACTTCTGGAGTAAAATACAGCTACTGATGAAGGTCATACATAGCAATCTAGGTGATAATGTGCTCTACTGAAGCTTTGGGAGGTTTTCTCTTAGTATTGTATGCAGAGCTGCTCATGGAATTATTCCTGGCAGTGAACACTGGAAATGTGAGGAGCACCTCAGTGTCCACATAATGCTTGCAGCCTTGTTTTTGTGATTGGCACTTAGCTTTGTGAAAACAGTTGTCTTGTATAAGTTAATGGGATATTTAGCTATTAGACTGGCAGAGTTCTGCAGGAATAATTACCAGATTTGACACTGTTCACTGGAATTAGGCATAAAACCACTGCTGGTAGCATTTACAGTTGGCATAAACATTAGCAGGCAGGTCTATAATGACGAGATGAGCACAATTCTGTTTAGAGATCTCCTTAATTTGATAATTTAGTTTCTCAATCCAAAGCCAAATCTGAAGTTACACATTCCAGGGTGGAGAGTACAGCCAGCCTTTCAGCTGTCCTGAAAAAGAGTGACTCAAAAAATACCTGGGAGCCAAGTGAGTGAGAGGTTGAACATGAACTCCTGGGATGTTGCTGGGCAGAAATATATTAATGCAACCCTTGAAGACAGTAAAAAGGGAGAATGAGTGGGAGTCAAAGGTGATTTTATTTCTTGATATGATGCCAGTGGTGAAGTCCTGTGTTTACTTGCAAGGTACAGACTTAAGAATGATCTCAAGGTGCTGAAGAGAGAGCAGAGCACTAGAAAGAGGTAGAGCAGTGAAGTGAAGGACTTGAAGACTTTGGCTCCTTTAAATTGTCAAAAAGAAAGCTGAGAGATGTCATAATTAGAATGGAGAAGTCTGTTCTAGGTAAGAAGGCAGTCATATAAAAGTCTTTCATCATTTGGAGAATGGGCATCCTCCTGCCATGAATGAGGGCTGAAGTGAGACAAAATTACAAAGGCAATAGAAGTTCATCACCAGAACAAATTTCAAAAGGAATTGCAGGTTCTTAATTTCTTTTAGCCTATCAGTTAAAACAGAGTGTATTTATGGAAAATGAGCTTTTACTAGCCACTGGTTTCTGGGCTGTCCATAGGATGGTAGAGTGAAATTGCATTGCCTGTGAGACACAGGAGACATGAGGAGAAGGCATAGTGTCTCCCATTCTTAAAGTGTAAATGTAAATTGGGTTGTAATATAAGCCGAACCTTCCTGAACCAACATAACCTTGCAAAGTTAGTAGGAGAAATTTCTGTGACTACCTGTAAGGGCTGAAGAACTGTCTGGTTGTTTATTCTCTAGTAAGAATCCCTGCTCAGTCCACGCTTGTATCCAGAGGCCAGCAAAAGCAGCAAGCCAACGCTGGCAAAACAGAGGCACCAGAGTTTCAGGTTAGGCATTCAAAAACCTGGGCTGGTGGAATCAGTCTGGGCTTCTCTGAGTGTGGCCCTTCCTCCTCCTGCTAAGTGGGGAGCTCCTTTAGAGGAACAGGGGTAGCTAGACCACCTTGGCTTCTGCCTTGAGGAATTAATTTGTTCTATGTATCCATCAGGAGAAAGGGGACCTAGAGTCATAAGCACAATTTGCTTTCCCAGAAATGTGTTCTCATTCTTTAGCATGAGTGTTACATTTTGAAGATGCCTTTTAAGGAAAAGTCAGGGTTTGAGGGAAAGTTTTGGGGTTTTTTTCATTCTTGGCCACCCCCAGTGCAGTCACTTTCAGGCTCAGTTAGGGTGGTTACCAGGTACAACTTACCTACCAGTGTCCTAAATCTGGTCACTTGTGAGGAGTCAGGGGATGGGTCAGAGAGCCAAAACCCTGACCACCAGGCCTTTGCTCCTGCCGCCTGAGCACGCTCGGCTCCAGCTGTGCCAGGATGCGCACACCCTCTTGACTCTCTCTCTCCACCTCTTTACACTAGGCAAGATTAACAGCCCAAATCTGCACTCTCCTTTAACACAGAGCACGTTTGAATGGTTTTGATTATGGTTGCTGCAGCTGGAACCTGACCTGCCTGCTGTTGAGCCAGGAGGAGCTGGGTGGGTATGCCTGTGCAAAGGAGGCTTCCCCTCAGCCCTTGCTAACATGCTTTTGATCTTGGGCATCTGCCATCAGAGGGTGCCTTTGAAGGCAATTGCCCTTTCAGCCACTGCCTGGATGTTTTATCATTTGCAAGCTGAGTTTCTTAAAGAAGAAATAATTGAAATGTTGCCAGCCTGGAAACTCCTGTCTTCTGCAGGTGTCAGTTGAAATTCCAGTTCTCCATCAACAGTTAGGGATTTCCAGACTATTTTCTAGTGACTATGGCCACAAGTTAAATAGCATCTATCATTTTAGCGTCTCAGAGTGCTCCACATAACAAGGGAGCAAACAAACTATATGGAGCTGACTGAGTGGTACACAGCCTTTGCTCTGTCTGAGCTTTCTAGAAATGATGGGCCAAAGAAATTAAGCACAGAGCAGCACTGTGGGGCTGACTGGCTGCCTGGGGCTAGGGACAGCTCAGGGCAGGCTATTCCTAAACCTTGTCACTCTCCACAAGGTTCACGACACAGACACCCACAGCCCTCCCCACCATGCCATCTCTCACTCATGGCATTTTCCTCATTCATGCTGACATCTACTAAAGAATTTGGAAAATATTTTTTGTTACTGTTTTTAACTGTGGAAGAGTTAAGTGAGTTTTGGCATGTGATTATGGATAGTTTCGGTAAGAGTTACCCAGAGTTTCCAATCCAGTCAGGTGCAATGAGAAGGGAGGCCTCTGAAAGCAGTTCAGCAGCATGCCAGAGACCAGCAAGATGTTATTGACAGCATGTGTATTTAACACAGCTTGAAATTCATAAACAGTGATACTGACAGCTCAGCTGTGCTGCTTCATGGCATTCCATTCATAACAGGGTATTTTTTAGCATTTGTACTGTCATCAGAGTTGGTTGGGACCTTTTGGGTAAAACATTTGATTTGAAAAATTCATTCCTCTTCGCAATATGTGGTTGTAGAATCACTGAACAGTTTGTGTTGGAAGTGACCTTCAAAGCTCCTGTCTCCTGTCATTCCAGCTCCCTTCCATGGGCAGGGACATGCTGCACTAGACCAGGTTGCTCAAAGCCTGTCCAACCTGAACTTGAACACTTCCAGTGATGGGGCATCCACAACTTCTCTGGGCAACTTGTGCCTCATTTAATCTGTCAGGATGTTTCTCAGGTCAGTGCTGGAAGCAAAGCTCAAAGCAAAGCCCACCACAAGCAGGAGAGGGAGGACATATCTCTTGGTTTGGGTTGGAGAACCAAGCTCTGTAGTTCTAGCTTGCAAACAAAGTGCGTGACAGATGAGCCTCCTTCTATTCTACTCTCTCTTTGGCTCTGACTTTCTGTCAGGCTCTTTGTCTTTTCAGTCTTCATTTATTTCTTTCAGTTATGTTTCTCTATGAAGATTTTCCAGGGGTTATGCTTTTATTCCACATGAAAACAATACAGATGCCACAGCATTCCTCAAAGAATGCAACTCCTGTTTGCTGGCTAGCCCAAGTTATCATGGAAATTATTAGTTTCCTTAAGCATTTATGGTACTCATCCAGAAATACAAGCTTGCCCTGTTTCAATCTGAAACACTATGCACGGAAAGGAGAAAATTCCACACAGTACCACAAACATAATTCTTGTAAGAAGGTGGTATGTTAATTAATGAAGTCTGAGAGCCACTGGTTTAACATGTTAATGAATTTGTTATGCAGAGACAGATGAAAAGATATATTTCCTTATTAGATTTTTGAATGTCTGAACCTTTATTGTAGTTATGTTCCATTTCGTGTCTTTCTTACAAACATTCTAATAGTGTTTCTAATAGTATAATTGTGTTAGATAATTAGTTCAGCAAAGAGAAAGAGAAATAGGGGGTTACAGGCCAAATGAACTTGGTCAGAACTTGAAACAGGCAGGACAGCAGGGGAGGTAGACCCTGGAAGAGAGATCCTTTTATAACTGAGGACCTGCAGAGACTGGGCTTTGCTTAGGAGCAACAGCAGGAGCGACACAGTGGGTCGGAAGAGCCAGGTGAAAGAACTCGTGTTTTTTACCGAAGGGTATTGAACATGAAGGCCCTGCTGAACTGGACTGGTAGGTGTGTGAATCAGATGTGGCAGTGGGCTCTATGGCTGCATGTTTTCACTAATACAAAGAGGAGAGAAGCTGCCTTTTTTGCAGGCTGCTGTGAGAATAGTGGAGAAAATCTGTCTTGGGCTGATCCAGCCCTTTCAGTGGGTTGAAGACCATTGTTGAAGTGCCTCCAGAGGATGCATACAGAAATGTCATCTTGGACCTGCAAACCTCTGAGCTACTGCCAACCCAGCTGGGTGCTGCTCTAAGACTGGTGGAACCAGAGCTATCTCTTCCCCCAAAGGGGACATGGAATTTCATGGAGATGAACACATTAGGAGGCATTTGCCCCCTCTGATATGGCCTGTGATAGCCCTAAGCAGCGGGGCTGGTTGAACCACGCCTTGGGCAGGAGCCAGCCTGTGGGTTGCAGGTTGGACCACAGAGAAGTTGTTAGTCAAAGCAAGTGAGATAAAGGGAAGGTGGGATTGCAGTGCCTTTGGCAAATAGTGCCCTATTTGGCATGGGACAGCCTTGTCACCTGACTGTGCCCAGGGCCAGGCTGACAGTGCTTCCAACAAGTCATGGAAAAAAATGGGGCTCCTGGAGCTGCATGGATGACTTGAGCACTCACCTTACATTAAAACTGACTGCTGGGCATTTTTTGGTGGGTCCACTGGCGCTGTTGACTGTGTGAACCATAAGTGACTTTAAATGAGAGGTGCCTGCAGAAGCCTGAATGAGAACACAAATTCATGTGTTTTGATATTGTCCTACTGTTCCTTCTGCACAGTCTCAGGGCCTGGACTAGAGAAATGTTAATGTTTAAAATTTTCTTCACCTCAAAAAACCTTCAGGGGAGGAAAAAAAAGGATAGAGCTTCATTACACTTTATATTTTTGCATTACTGTAGAAGTTTAAAACTCTAGTTTTATGTCAAGAAGAGACAAAGAATAAAAGTCAGTAATTTCCAGTGGGTTTCCCATGAGTCAGGAGAGCCTGGGGCTCTGACCTGATCCAGTGTATAGCTGGGTCAGAAGTCTACACTGAGGCAGTAACCACCCTGAGACTGAGCAGTGGGCATTTGACAAGAGTTTCAAGAGCTGAAACTCTCCGTGATTGCACATAGGCTGCACGTAGGGGATTCACTCCCAAAACTTCTCTAGTTATTTTTTAGCTGATTTAGGGACTGCCTGAAGCCACCTTGTAGCTTTTCTCTAAGTTTTGTGCAAAAGGCTAAGAAAAAGAGCCTTATTCATACCTATACTGAATTTTTTTCACTGCCCTACCTACAGAAGTTATGTACTCTGTACTTTATAACCCACTTAGCTTCTCTACATCTGTTTTAGCTGCTGTAAAGAGAATTCAGAAGCCAGAATAAAGCCCAGAATAATTATACTTTATTCTGATGCATGTACAAAAGTTTTGGGATTGGAATATAAACTTTTTCACAGATTCCTTCTGTATGCATCAAGGAGAATCAAGGGCCAGATTCTGCCCTAAGTCCCTGCAAGTGTATACTGGCGTAACTTCTTAAGATCAGTAAAATTACTCTGCACTTACACAGTGTCAGATTAAAAGCTATGAAATCAAAACCAAACTCCATGAAATTTAGTTTTGCAGTGTTCACAGCAAGTCATAAAACCCTCTATGGTTACTTAGGAGTGGTTCTCTGTCTCAGGAGAAAAAAAAAAAGCAAATCAGTATTAAATCTGACCCTACAACCCTGCAAAGTTAGATGCCAATGCTTACATTTTATTGAGAAGACAGCAAACTCCTCTTTCCAGTGGCGCCATGCTATTATTTCCTGAGTTACAAGATGCTGCTTCTTTAATTCCTTGCTGGTTCAAGATCACTTACTGAGTCCTAACTGCTGTAGGTCCAAGATAAGCTTTACTTGGGGAGAAATTTGTCTGTGGAGAAAGAAAGAGCAGACATTTCCTGAACCTAGCATCTGTTGGCATCTACAGAGCAGTTTGATGCATTAGAGGTGGGCCCTTGGGAGAAGGAGTAACAGTGTGCTTCTATTTTTGCATGAAATCAGGCTCAGCAGAGGGCATGATGATGCATGAGTATCAGTGTGTATCTGCTTTCTCACTGTCATTTCCTCAGTTAGGAGAGAGGCAGAGGATGGCAGTAACCAAAGGGATGCAAACAGCCCTCCTCATTACCTGCTGGGGCAGTGGGGATCTTTCTTCGTGCACTCTCTACAGACAGACAGCTGCCAGCCAGTGGTGTAACTCATGCTGCCGCTGCTCTTTGCAGGGACATGACTCTATTGGAGCTGCTTGGCTCCATTTGGCATTTTTCTTTATAGCTGAACATCGCATGACAATGCAGCTGATTCACTGCACCAGGCTGGGGTAAGGACTGCAATTGTGCCCTCTCAGGGGACCAAGTGGGAGTACAGGAGTGTGAACCCAGCTCTGCTCCTAACCTGACTTTTGGGATTTGAAAGAGGAGGGTGTGCTGTTTTAAATATTCACGCATACACCCTTAGCTTCAACACTGAAGCTTGCAAGTATTTTAGGTCAGAGCTGGTGTAACCAGCCTGAAGCAATGCTGCATCGTGCAGTAATCTTGACAATTTTTTCAACTAAATGTGCTTGAATCTAGTCATTTTCCTGATGGCTCATCTCCAAGAAAATGGTGTCGATCATTTGGTAGGTTTCAGGGTTGGATGTGAGTCAGCTCTGAGTCAGGCAGCAGCTTTAGCTTCGTGAAGTGCTGGTCCTCCTGTGCTGGCACAACCTGTGGGGCTGCAGCTCTGCGACAGACACAGCTCCTGAGCCTCCCCAACAGCAGCATGTGGGAACATAAGCATGTGGCATTTGCAAAGCAAAGGGGCAATTCCACAGCCCCACACTTGTGGCTGTTCACCTGCTCAACACTCTGGACTTTTGAAGGTGGCAGGGTGTGTAAACAGTGATGACGGCAGGCAGGGAGAAGGAGATGGGGACCTGTCTTGCTCCCTGCAGAGGTGCCCATCTGACCAGGGTGCGGGCACAGCGTGTCACCGCTGCACAAACAACTTCCCTCCCCCGAGCCAGAAGGAAGCAAGGAAAGAGCTTTGTCCAGACTCCTCTGTCCCTGGCAGGGTGTTTCTGTTTATATTGACATTTTTATTAAGTAGGGTGGTGTCCCAGTTCTCAGGGAGTCGAGAGAAAAGCCAGACACAGCCTTGATGGCAAGCAGCCACTGTGTGTGTTGTGCAAAGCAGCGTGACTGACGGGTTCCTCACTCTCTCTTTGTCTTTCTCTCCCCTTGCACGGTGTGATTGAAGCAACGCCCTGTGAAACAGTCCCTGAGTGCTTGCATGTGCCGAGAGTCCCACTGGAAATGCCTCCTCCTCTCCATCCTCATGTATGGCTGCCTGGGCGCAGTGGCCTGGTGTCAGCTGGCCAGAGTCACCAAGCTCAGTTTCGATAGCTCCTTCAAGGGCAAGTCTATGATCTACCATGACAGCCCATGCTCAGACGGCTATGTTTATATCCCGCTGGCCTTCCTCTCCATGCTGTACGTGGTGTACCTGGTGGAGTGCTGGCACTGCCACGTCAAGAGGGAGCTGCAGTACAAGGCAGACGTGGACAGTGTGTATGAGTGCATCAACCGCATGCAGCAAGCCACTCCCTGCATCTGGTGGAAGGCCATCAGCTACCACTTCGTACGGCGAACCCGGCAGGTGACCCGGTACCGCAATGGTGATGCCTACACCACCACACAGGTCTACCATGAGAGGGTCAACACACACGTGGCTGAAGCTGAGTTTGACTACTCTCACTGTGGATACAAGGACATCTCCAAGGAGCTCCTGGGCTTGGAGAGCTATACAGCCACCAAGCTGAGGTTCACCAAGTGCTTCAGCTTTGCCAACATTGAGTCTGAGAACTCTTACCTGACTCAGAGAGCTCATTTCTTCACAGAGATCGAAGGGCTAGATGACTACATGGAGGTGAGGGAAGGCATGCAGCTCAAAAATGTGGATTTTAAAGAGCTTATGATGGCCTACGGAGACCCGGATCACCTCCCATGGTACGTGTCCCATTATGCTTTCTGGGTGGCAGCTATCCTGATGATCTCATGGCCGCTCAGGGTGCTCATAGAGTATCGGACTGCTTATGTCCATTACCACGTGGAGAAGCTGCTGGGCCTGGAGTACACGGCGCCCGCGACAGCGGAGGAGCCCTTGTACCGGTACCGCATGCCCCGGGACAGCACGCAGGACAGCACCGAGCTGGAGTGGCACATCTGCACCAACCGGCAGCTGATCCCCAGCTATTCGGAGGCCATGCTCATGGACCTGGCCAACTCCCCGGCCTACAACAGCTACACGGTGTGTCGCTACGGCGAAACGGCCCACGGCTGTGAACGCTGCAACCGTGCCTCCAGCACCTCCTCCATCTTCTCACGCCACGCTTTCCACAGCTGCAGCGGCAACTCCCGCCTCTCCCTCAACACCAGCCGCTTCTCCCTCTGCCGCATCCATGGCTCCCATAGGACAGGCCTCTGGAGGAGCCACAGCAGCAGCATTGCAGAACGGGGCTGCCAGGATGAGCAGTGCTGCTCCTACTCCAGCCAGCTGGCTGTCAACGAGAACCCCCCCACCTACCACGATGCCCGATTCTTCCCTGTCCTGATCGTGCACAGGCCAGAGGGGCAGGACAGGCGGCATTTCTACATCAGGCGTTCCTCCTGCCTAGAAACCTCTCTGTGACAGGCCTCCATGGTTACTTGGCTCCTCTGCTCTGGGACAGGGATTGCAGAGGTGACACCCGTGGGGAGCCTGCAAGAGTCAGTCTCTACGGCAGGTCAGCAGGACAAGTTTCAGCTCTTCCCCCTGCCATTGCAAGAAGACATAGAGACTCTGACCAACACCTAACCTCATTTCCAAGATTTTCTCCCCCTCCACCTGGTCTCCCATGTCTTTCATTCCCCATTCCTTTCACTCTTTCACTCCTCACCCTTCCTCTGCTCATTGATTCCCTGCCTCTCCTCCCATCCCACCCTCATTCTTTTTTTTGCATTTCAGTCACAGCATTTGGTTGTTGTGGCTGCTGGAGGATTTTAAATGCTTGTTCTTTGCCAGTACATTTGCCCTCCTGGATGCTTTGCAAGGTAAGAACCATAGATAGAGCAAGGCACAAGGCACACAGCCAGCCAGAGTCAAGTCAGAAGGAGAATTCAGATCTGCAGGTGCTGAGTCACCTCCTGCAAACCCCAAATGAGGTGTTTTTTTAAAAATTGTATTTTCCCCAATCTTTTTTCCTCTTCTTTTATCATTCCTTCTGTCCTTTGTTCATGTTCATCTCCTTTCTCTTTACGCTCATCTTCCCTTTTTTTCAGTTCTCTCACTTCTGCTTTACAGTTTTTCTGGGGTTTTGCCAGTGAGGCTATCTTTTGGGGTGTAATTATCTTCCTTTGGGCAAAAGTAAGGTTTTCATGGCACAAATGTCACTGACTGCTCACACAGCCACAAATGAAGCCCTTGAGAAGTGCTGAGGACTTTTTTTCGGGAGCAGTGATGTCCACCAATATAGAAAAATGCCCTTTACTCACACTGCCCTGCCTGGTCTGCAGCAGAGACGCTGCTGCATTTCCAGCTGTAGTTTACCTTGTCCAGCTCCACCCCTGATAGCAATCGTCGAGAGCCATAATGTAGATTAGTGCCCTGTTAATGCCACTATTTTTAGGACAGTAGGCCTGGTTTGTGGTTGTTTCATTCCTTCGACTTGAGTGCAGCAGCACAGGCTTGACAAGGGGAGAGGGGCTGGAAAGGGAAAGGTAAATATGGTATTAACCCTCCCACAGAGAGTCTGGAGCTGTTAGGAAGCTCTTCCACCCACAGTGTCTATTACAGCATTTGTAGGACTGCCTACATTACCTTTCAGCTTTCTGTGTGCCCTGAGGAGAGCTTTTGGTCTGTAGCCCACTTCACCTTCCCAGGCGAGATGTGGTGCCACCCCAGCCCAAGGCAGAGAGCACAGCTGGGAGCCAGCCCCACTGGCCACTCCTGCTGGGGCTCCAAGCTCTTCCTGCAAGGCTTCCCCTGGAGCAGGTGTAGCACCTTCCAGAATTAGTGCCAGCCTCTCCAAATGCTCAAGGTGTCTGGTCCTGACAGACCGTGACACTGCACTCTGGGCTGTGGGCTCTGTCCCCCTCCGAGAGCCAGGGGCTGGCCCAAGAACCTTGTGGCCACACTGAGGACCCACTAGGGACCTCACACCTTGCAAACCTCCGTCCCACAAGGGATGGTTGTATGCTGAGCAAGCTCCATACCATTTTGTCACATGGCTAGTGGAGATTATTATCCACTGTGACTCACAGCAGAATGCAATACGATCGCAATACATACGGTCACTTTCAAAACCAGTGTTGTCTCACCCTACCTTACAAGTAGGTAAGAAACTGAGCCCCCAGAGGGGCTGGCAACAAGTGCTTCCTCCCAAGTCCATTTTGTGTGTATCAACATGTAATATGAAATTTGTAAAGTCATATTGATATGTGTAGATTACGTGTAACTCTGCATACTTATATGGTGATTTCTTATGGCATTGACTGTTGCACCATGTTAAATACATTTTGGTTTCGTTTGATGACTCTGTTTTGATGTGCTGTGTTTATTTCAACTCCAGAAATGGAAACATTGGCAATACATGGTTAACCTGCTGCAAATGATGGCACCATCAGAAAGGTTTTTAAAATTCTTGTGAGTTGATCTTTTTTAATGTAAATACTTCATGTGTGATTTATGTGACATTTTCACTCTGACAGCTTGGCATTTATCACAAAAGACAGATAACACATATGATGTGTTAGTTTATCACCTCTAAAAAAATAACCATCCCAGACATGTGGAGGAACAATGTTTGGGCTTGGGGTGATGATTATGATTGAGCTGGGACCAAACTGGATAACCTTGAAACTTAGAGAAAAATCCAAATTTAGATCCACCAATGTGACCTAATCCTAGTTTCCCTCATCTACACCATGCCACCTGCCACACCTAGACAGAGCTGGGAGAGTTTGGGAACTAGGAGAGGATCAGGCCAGAACTCAAAGCTCAGACTCACACCTGATATCCTGGTATTCTGAAGACAAAGTAAATGCAGGTCTTTAATAGAGTTCCCTGTCCTTCTCTGAATTCACATGGAAAGTTAAAACCAGCACATATGAAAGATGTAAGAACTGGACAAGGCTGAAATAGAGAGGCTGGAATATTTCAACACAGTTTACTACTGAAGAAGGTGGTTGAGAGGAAGAGAAGAAAGGAGAAGGGAAGAGATGGTAGAATAATATAAATGCAAAGAGAACAGAGTTCAGCTGTAGCTAAGAGAATTCCCAAATGAGCAGCATAACTCAGTTATGGTAAGCTTAGCCCAGACACAGACAGGATGAGTTTCAGCCTTCTTGTGAGCTGCTGTTGCTGCTGCAGCCACACGTGGCTTTAAATACAATATGCAAGGTCTTGGGATGGCCAGTTTTGTCCCACGTGTATGCCAAGATGGAGAGTTATATTTGGGTCCTCAGAAGTGGCCACGTTAAACACTATTATTATCTGTCATGACCAATCCATTATGATGGGTTGGGCAGAGAATGGAGACAGTTTATTCTCAGTTTAGTCCTTTTCAGTAACCAGAAAAGCCATTGCATTATCCAGTAGCTCTCAAGCTGTGTCCTTGGCAAATTTTGGGAAGTCTTCAGGGTCTGTGCTTCCTCAGTCACTGTATTCTGGGCCAACTTTGGGGCATTAATTTGAGAAGCCATCCCTAACCTGCAAAAGCCCTAACACTCATGGAGCTTCCTCCCATCACTTGCTGTAGCCTTTGGTGGTGACAAAAAGCTGGGAGCAGCTCTTGTTCTACTCTGGGACTAAATATGCTGGCTTCAACAGATCTCCCATTCAGGAAGCACCTGATTAGCCGTCCTGGGTCTACTACACTGTAGAGCAGAGCTACTCCTGTACCCCTGAAACCCTTGAATGCCACTTCATCCTTGTTCTTGCCTTTGTCATGGCTTCCTGATGCAGGATGAGGATCTGCCCCCTAGCAATGGAGGGTTAATGCTGCTTTTCAAATCCCACCTCAGAGGTTGGAGTGGACAAGTTCTTGAATCCCAGTGCAAACCAGGCAGCTGTATAGAAAACGCCTTGTACAAAACACAAGGATTTTCTATCCAGTTGCAGACTTACTACTTTGACAATGGAGCAGTGATATGTGCCAGCAGCTTTTGTTGAACTTTTAGGGCTATGGCTTCTCATGTGGAAATGGGGGGAGGGGGGGGAGGGGGGGGTTCTTTCTTACCGGGATAACCTGGTTCCAGATGTCCTGTTGGGTCTCAATAGTTAGAAGAGGCTGAATAGTAGAAGAAGGTGAGGAAATCCGGCAAATACTTCTCTTCCTTCTGCCTTCTCACTTTCCCCTCCCTCCCTTTTGTCCTTTTTTTCTCTTTTTCTTTATCTTCAGAAGTCTCCCAGCACAGGGCATTCACCTCTGGATTATTGTATAATAATAATAGGTATTCAGGCATTTTCTAGAATATACCTAAACTTGCCAGCGTGTCTGGTGAGATGTGGCAAAACACTATTGCAGCAGAAGTAAGGGAAGAATGTAATCCAGAGAGCCAACAGCTGTGTCCTGTGTGTGTGAACAGTGAACGCTGTCACTGATGTTACAGCCTGAAGAATAAAGCCGTGGTGCTAATTCAGTGCCACAAGAGGCCAAGAGAGTTTATTTGTCTCCAATTCCTAAAAACATTTAAGATTCACCAGTTCCTTTGCTTTCTGCATGGTGATAGTGCACTCCTCTGTAAGTTTTCCCACTGCAGTTTACACTTCAACTGGCAGCGTGTGCAGAATTTCAGTCCAATTTTCATATGGCTCTTCCTGCCTATCACTGTTAACACAAAGACCTTCTCAGAACAGCTGAATTCAGATCCCTTGATGGGGAAAATCCCCCTTGGTCTACTGCTTTCAGCAAAGCTTTGCTCTCTTACACCAGCCCTGAATCTGGCCTGTGCCATGCTACAACTGGAGCACTTCCTGAGCCCATGGGACCAGTGTAGTGTAAGCCTCTGTAATTGTAGGGCTGGAAGAAATCCTTAGAAGGAAAACACCATAGAAACATGCCATTATTCTAATGGTCTTGTTTGTTTTTGTTTTTTTTCTCATGAGATGACTAAGATCTGCAAAAGTAGCTACCTTCTGGAGGGTGCTGTTGCCCTAAGTGCAGAAACACACCATGTAGCTGGATGGATACCTGGGGGAGAGGCAGCAGCGACAGCAAGTGTGCATGAAGCTTTTAGCAAGCACCAGCACAGAACCTCTCAGCCCAAGAGCTGCAATGATTCCGGCGATTTCCTGTCCCCAAGTGCAACTAGACTTCCCACAAGCACTCGAATGGATGGCTTTGTCAGTGTCTCCTCCCAGCTACCTCATTGCAGCAGGAGGCACTGGGGAGGGAGTGACATTTCCATTCCAGTAATGAAATCTTCTTGGCATTGCTCCAGTCCCCTAGGAATTCCTATCAGAAATGCAAATTACTTGGGAGGGGGAGTGAAGATTAGAGTTTGGAATGGAATTATATGAGCTAGTTGTGCCTCAGTTTCTCCTTTCCCCTCCTGGGGATAATGCAGTTTCCCTGCACTCCTCCGTTTAGCCAGGTTTACAGAGTGTTGCAGGAGCTGCTGGGCAAGTGCTGCACGCTGATGGCTGTGGCAGAGCTAAGAGCTGCATCGTGTTGTAATGATATTGCTCCTTATGGCGCCTTTTAACCCAGATTCTCACCGTAACTCCTACGGAAAGGCAGCGCCAGATTTTTTTTAAAACTCTTTGTAAGTGACTTTTTCCACACCGTTCTACTAACCCTGTGGCAGCAGAGATGTCCCTCCTAAACTCTCTCCCTACTTTTCCGCCCGCGGAAAAATGGTCAAGGCCGAGCCGATCCTGCTTGAAGGGCACGGGTGGATCTCCTCACCTTGCCGGTGCTCCTCCACAGCTCAGCTGCCGGGATGGGATGGGGTGACCGACATCTACGGAGCACGGGGCCGAACGGTGAGGAGAACGTGGACGAAGCAAGGAGCTGGAGAGGGCCGGCCGAGGGAGATGGGGCTGGAGGTGCTGTGTGCATGAGGCAGGGCTCTGCTCATCCCGGCAGAGCCTCGGCTTGGGGGGGCTGAGTCGCGGTGGTGGCCCCAAGTCCTCCTCCCCTGGAGGGCTGGATGGTGCGCTGGGGCTCCCGAAGGGCCACATCTAGGTAGGGGGATGGCCGGTGCCCCGGCAGCTTCCGAGGATGTGGGTCACCCGCTCCCGGCGCTCTGGAAACCAGGCCGCTCGGCGGAGCAGCCCTCGGGGGGCGCCGCCTACACACACCTCCCCGACCGCTGCCGCTGCCGCCCTGCCCCGCCCCGTCCCGTCCCGTCCCGTCCCGTCCCGCCCTCAGGGGGCTCGGAGCCCCGGTCCCGTCCCGGGGCGGCGGAGCGGGGGCGGCGGGCGCGGTGATTCGCCGCTTCGGGGGCGGTGGGCGCCCGGCTCATGCATATTCATGATGTGATGTCAGAGGGGGAGCACAGCGCGCGGTGACCGCCCGAGAGCGCCATTTCCTGAAGGAGGCGGCGGCTGCTGGGCAGGGACGGACGGACGGACGGAGCTACCCGCAGATTGGCGCCGCGGCGGCCAAGCCGGCAGGGGGAGATCGCCCGGCGGCGGCGACCGGAGCGGAGCGGACCCGACCCGACCCCTCCGACCCGCGCCGTCGCCCCGCAGCAGGTTCTCCTGAGGCGCGCCCCGGCCGGAGCCAGAAGTTTGAGCGTCCCCGTAGCCTCCCGGGCGAGCCCGGTATCGGGCGGCGACGCGGGGCTGCCCCAGCCGCTGTCGCCGCCGCCGCCGCCTGCACGGGCGGTGGGAGCCCCCCGCGGCGCCGGGAACAGGGGAGAGGATGGTGGTGCGGGAGAGATGGAGCTGAAGCGGAGCATGGCGATCCCGCGGCTCCTTGTGCTGGGACTCTGGGCTGCGGCGCTCCGGGACGTCGCTGCCGTGGCAGGTGAGCGGGGCTGACAGCCCGGTGGCGGCGGGGCGCTGCCCTCCGAGACCCCGGGTGTGGCAGGAGGGGCTGCGGGGCACGGCTCCTGCCGCCGGGCCGAGTGTCCCCGCGGGCAGCTCCCGCTCCGCCACCTCCACGAGTGCCGGCAGCCCGCTGAGGGTGGCCGGGCAGGAGCGGCCGGGCGCGGCGCCGGGGCGCCTGGTCCGCCCGGTGCGGCGGCCGCGCGGCCTCGGGCAGCCACAGGTGGGGTCGGAGCCGGCGCATTTTGCCCCTCCCGGCCGGGCACGGGCGTCTCCGCCGCGTTTGTGGGGCCAGCGACGTGGCGCTCGGGAGCCGGCGGTGCCGGCGGGGAGCCCGAGCTGTGCTCGCCTCGCCTGCCTGCGAGTAGAGTAGCGAGTAATCCTCCCCGGTGCTGGCGGAGGCACTGCGCTGGTATGTGCCTAGCGCGGGCCGTCGCCGAGGAAAGCCGGGCGCTAACGCATTCCTGAGTGGCTTTTGTTGTTTTTTTCCCTCATGGACTAATTTTCCGAAGTTTCACCCCCCGGTCGGCGGGAACGGCAGCGTGCTGGAGCGTCTCGGCGCCCCGGCCAACCTCCTCCCGACTTGAGCGGGAGTTTGGGCTCCGCGCTGTGTGTGGAGCGACGTGCGTGCGGTGACACGGAGCTGGGGAGGCTGTGGCACAGGCTGGATCTCTAGATCAGTGTCCTAAGGAATCTGAGGAGCAAAAAACCTTTACCCTGGCATGCATGAGCAGACGTCTTCCTCTCTCTCCACTCCCAACATCACAAAAAACATATTCTGTTCCTAGGAATTAAAATATTCAGAGATAGCAAGTTTAAAAAGCAAACAAACAGATGTGTCATGTATTTTGACAACTAGTGTGTTCACTTGCTGTCAATTCAGACAATTGCTTGATAAGTCAATTAAAACAGTTCTATTTCCTATCTATACATTTCACAATCTGCAGCTCTTACAGGTAGGCTTGGCGGAACCTATTTGGACGAAATTACTTCTTGCACAGTTGAATCAAGAATGTTGTCAGATGAGAAATAGTGAGTGGGAGAGTAAAACGAGGAATAGGTAAAACAATTAAAATTCCTGTTTGCCTCCTATGTGATTCTTCCTGATACCTGCAGGAAGAGATGCTGCAGCCAAAATTGCATTATTGACCTGTGAATTTATTAAAAATACCTGATCTGCAACTCTTCATTTCGGTTGAAATTGATGGGGGGATTATACTTGGACGAGATGTACAACTGTGACTGAACACTTGTATGTTAATTTCCTACATCATTGATTCCTCTGCTAACTGAAAACCATATAGGATCTCTAACAATATTTCCTGGTTTAATTTATGGCTAACTCTTTCAGCAGGGCAGTCTAAAGGATGCTGAGTAGTTTGATTTTCCATGAAGGCACCTGTAAAGAGAATATCTGTCAGTTTCTGCGTGTGTAGCAGCCTGGCTATATCACTTTTTTGTAACACAGAGAGAGCTGCTATGAAGCTTTCATGTTGTATTCCAGTGCTGTGAGTGGTGAAAGGGAGGATGCTTTCTGGCATGCACTGGGACATGTAGTTTGTGTCACATTTGAGTTAAGTAATGTGAGGTTAGATCATCCTCACCCAAGGTGATCAAATCCTTAGCCCAGCAAATGAGCTGTAGCAAATAAACTCAAATGATCAGCTTGCCCGTTTTCCAGTGCTCTCTGTGAATTTGTTAAATGAGTAACATAAGATAGAAAGGCAAAAGACTTGAGTGTCGGGAAACCAGCTGGAGAATCTCATTAAGGAAAGGAATAAAGACCTTCTGCCTGTGTTCTGGGTTTTCTCCTGGACTACTGGTACTCATCTGGGTACAGGCTGCTGGTGGCAGAGCGCTGGCTGGTCCCACAGCCAGCTCCCCTTCTCCCAGCTGTTACAACCACGCTGTGAGTTCCTCTGCTGCTCCTCTGCCCTGTGAGGTGGTGCCCTCATGGCTGTGGGAGGGGTGGCGTTTTAGCAAGAAGGGAAGTGGCGGATACGAAATCTGTGTTGGATTGCCAGTAAGGCTGTAACAGAGTTTAAGAGCAACAGGGCTGCTTGCTAAGCAGCACTTTCTGACTGGCTCTGTGGGTAGCAAGGCACCCTGTAAGAAGCCGACCAACCAGTGAACTGGGTGAAGTTGTAATGTACTGTGATACGTGGCCAGGCAGGAGTGATGGAGTAATTTTTTTCTGAAGAACGTGGAGTCCACTGCCAGGGCATAATGCTGGACTAGGCTAGACCTGTTCTGGTCTGTCAGTTCTGTGCCACTGCATAGGAAATAGCCACTCTCCCTAACAAAACTAACTTTACATTTATTTTCTACCTTCCTGCTTTCCCACGGTCTCCTTTGATCTTCTGGTTCCTCCTTTAGATGCCTGTCTTTCTTAAATGTGCTTAGATAGTTGGCTTCCGTGTCTTCTCATGGTAACAAATTCCATACATTCGCTTCTGCTTGAGGGAAACACTCCCCGTCCACCCACACATGTAACAGTGCTCCGGGCCAAATTCTGATCACTTCTGTGTCCATAAACCCGAGCAGCTTCACCAGCTCTGGCCCTGCTGCTTTGGGGTGGCAGTGGTGTAGCTCTGGGTACAGTGTGGTCCTTTGGCTGGCTGAAGGGTCCTCCAGGCGGCTCATTCAGCACACACCCACATCACGCGACAGAAATATCTGTTCTCTAACAGTTCTGCTCCTCAGTGAGGTATGATGTGGAATAGGCTTTGCTTTTACGGGTTTTGCAAATTGTAGAGAAGCTCTCTGTAAGGCAGGAGAACAGTGTATGCTGAATAACAAAACATAATTGATTCTTTCTCATATCCACGCTCTTTGCAAATGCATACAATGGAGCAAGCACAATGTTTTCTTAACAGCACAAGAACACCATAGCTTAAATCCAGGCCTGGGGAAAAGAGGGAGGTGTGGTAGCCTGTTGAACAGATGCAGTTAGCACTGCTGGATCACTGACATGGTGAAGCTCCTGGCGTTTCTGTGCGTCTCTGCTTGGGCACTGCTCTGCAGAACATCACCCTGCTGTTACACGAGTTGAAAAAACCCCATGTACACACTGAACCACCACTTTTCTCCAGCAATTGTGCTTTCAGTGCTTGCATTTGCTTAGCAGACTTAGAGCAGTGCTGAGACTAACACACTCCTCTGCAGCGTGTGCTGGTAGGGTATGTGATTCCAGACCACCAACCTAGAGTAATTTGCTGTACTCCAACCCCCCTTCTTCTGGGGGTGGGGCGGAGTAGTATTTTTTTTTTAGGTATGAAATTTACAGGACCTCCAATCAAATTAAAGGTGTCCCAGGGTCAACCCGTGAAACTAAATTGCAGCCTCGAGGGAATGGAAGATCCCGAGATGTTGTGGATCAAGGACGGAGCAGTGGTGCAAAGCGTAGACCAGGTGTACATTCCAGTAGATGAAGAACACTGGATCGGCTTCCTCAGGTACAACAGATGCAGAGAAGGAAGAGTATCGTGGAAAGTATTGCACAATTTTCTGCTGTCAGCTATATCTCTGCAACTGCAGTGCCCTCAGTGGGGCAGAGTCCTTAGGTCTGCAGTTCACTGTGTGGCAAGGGCATAACTGAGAGCAGAACTGAAGCCACTGAGCGCTAAGATTTTATCCACTAGAACAATATTGGTTTTCTGACTACTGTCGGGAGAGGTGCTTTGCTAATGCTTGTGATGCTTGAGACGTGACTTCAAGGTGAAAGGATGGTCTTGCTTTGTTTGTTCATCTTGTTCTGCCATGCAGCAGCATTAATAGGTTTTCTCTCTCGTACTCATCCTGTTCTCTTACTCTCTCTCTTGAGCTGTCAGTCTGCCTATATGGTGAGGATTGTTGATTGAAATTGTACTCCCAGGACTCTATCCCCTTCCTTTCTTTGGGGAGAAGTGTTTGTCCTCTGAACCATCCCTGATCCATTTTACAATGAATCCTAATTTATTCCTAATACATTTACACTACATGGTATCAGTCCTGACCCATTCAGAGGCATGAAACTCTTGTGCAAAGCAGATCTCTGTACTTTTATTTCGGCAGAAGAGCAATGTTAGCTAGTTCTGGAAGTACTGAGATAAACAAGACCCAAGGTTCTGCTCTGTCTTTTTTTATGCATTAAAAGATCTTGTACAAACAAACATACCAATACCACGAGCTCAAAGCTGTTGACTGACTGAGAATCACTCTTCCCTGAGCTCTGGCTTCATCTCCCGTTACATTTCTTGGATTGACACTGCACAGGGTCTCCAATTCCACCAACTAAAAGTCTTTGTGTTAAAGCTTGTCTGTAAAAAACATTTTGGTAGGAAAAAACATCTGTTCACAGTAAAACTATTGCATAACATTATGTTGTGGAAACAGTTTGTCTTGATACTATACTGTTTACTTCCCCCCAGTTCCACTAGTTAACTCTGTCCTTCACAATCTCATTCTGATCTCCTTTCTTGCCTCTTGTTTTACTCTGCTGAGAACTCTCTCTGCAGCACCAGAGATAAGTTAGGGTGCTAAATCTGGATGTATCTGAATCTTTCTCTCCTTTTTCCTTTCTTCTCCTAAAGAGATCATTTCTACCACCCACCTGTGACTCTCTGCTGTGATCACTGTGTTTCAGAACACGGGCAGGACAGCTGATGCCATTTAAAGGTCCAGCTCTGAAAATCAGGCTGTAGTGGGTCGATTTTGTGCATTTTGGCAAACACTCTCCCTTTTCTGTCTTCCTGAGACATCCTTCCCCTTCTCTGAGGAGGACTGCTAGCCCTAGAAAGGTGGGCATCAGCTCTGCGGAGGATCCGTGCATGGCAGCGGATGCATGGCTGCACGGCCTGCGGGGAGCAGGCTGCACTGGTGCACTGAGGGGCCCTCCGAGTCACACTGTTTCCTTTGGTAGCTGAGACCTCGTTGCTGCGGTACCAAATTCTGCCCTTGCTCACCATGCACCAGCATAACCCCTTGAAATCACAAACTGGGAGGCCCAAGGAGTTTTGCAGCGTGAGCCACTCTTGGGATCAGGATAGTGCTGAGCGCATTTGAGGCAAGGGGGACCCTTTTCTGAACCATCTGTTCCAGTGTGAGGCTGTTGCCAGTCCTGTCACCCGAGGCAAAGCAGTCAAGCTCGCTGGAGGTTTGCAGTGCGGAGTTTCCTGCTGGCTCAAATGTTGTAGGCCAAACTGTCGAGCTTGAAGGCTAGCTAGAGTCATGATTCAGGATGGAGATGACCCCTTCCTATCCTCAGAGGACACAGATGTCTGGTTTTCTGCGAGGATGTTTTGGAGGAAGACTGTCTGCTCTGCAAGGACTTTCTCCACCCACTTTAGAGAGGAGCCTCCCATCTCTGCTGTTTTGCCATGTGCTTTGTGCTGGCTGGCTGTTGATCTCCTCCCCAGAGCTGGCTGTGTCTCAGTGGGTGTTTTCCGTGCATCTGGTTTGCCAAACACTGGAGGGTCCTTTGGGGCAAAAACATGCTTTATCCACATAAAATATCGATATGGCTTTTGACTTTTTTCAGCTTGAAATCCGTCGAGCGGACAGATTCTGGGAAGTACTGGTGCCAGGTTGAGAACGGGGGGAAGAAGGAAGAATCACAACAAGTGTGGCTCATAGTGGAAGGTAAGGAGGAGTAGTAGTGCTGGTTTCCTTTCACGGCTGACCCACCAAAATGCTCTAGGTCGAAGTGGTGAGAGCAGATTGCTCCAGTGACAGGCTTCTTGGCTGTGAACCATTGCTGCTGACTGCAGGGAACTCGCTACAGAGGAGGAGTAAGAACTAGGAGAACTGCTTCAAAGAGCAGAGCTGTCCGTTCATTGCCTTTGGGTTTTATTTTGGCATGTTAGGAAACAAGATCTTTTTGTGCAAGCACATTTCTTTCCAGCTTTTAAATCCATTGTTGCGGTCATCTCTAAATAATTCATAGAATGGTGAATAGTTCAGGTTGAGAGGGATCCATGGGGCTCATCTGGTCCAACCCACTTCTCTAAGCAGGGTCACAGTCTGCTTCTGTGTGTCAGCCAAACAGGTCTTTGTGGGCAAGGTACAGTTTTAACGCAGTTGTGAGTTTTGTGAGAAGTGCTGTAGATCAGCACTTCATAGCTGTGGCTGCTCTATGTGGCACTTTTCTCTCCGGGGTTGTCTGTTGAAAATGGCTTCTACATGGCTGCTAAAAATCGCCCAAGGCAGTGTGGATTGGTGACTTCTTACTTTCTCTAGTTTGATTTCCCTTGAGCCATGATTCTGTTAGATCCTCTGTTAGAAGCTAGTAGTCATAGGATGGCTTAATATTTGATGAAGAAGTTGACAGGAACAATGCATTTGCGCAAGAAGTAGTTTTTTGGATGAATTTGGTAACATTTTGGGGCTGAGCTGAATTGACAGTCCTAGACAGGGAGGAGCAGGGAGGGTGTTGTGGCAGGTGATGTGGTCAGGGTATTTTATAGCAAAGGTCTCTCTCATTCAGAGCATGGGAACATTTATAGCAGCTCTCTCAAGAAGAGTTACACTATTCTGCCTTCCATTAATCCCAGTCTTTTGTCCACCTAAGTTTTCAGGTGTAGTTTCAACTGAAGAACGTTGTTTACAGCTTAAAACACTCTCTTATGCAGAGTTTCTATTTCTGTCCTATTACCATGGTCTGCTCCAGAGGTGGCTGAATTTGCATGGTGGGTGCATTAGGAGTGATTGGGTAGCTCAGTGTGCCAAGCTGTCTGAAATAAACATGCTGCCCTTCTGGACTGCACAGGCAAAAAGTATCAGAGTCACAAAAAACCATCTGCAGTTAGGTAAGGTGGAGTGTGTTGAGAATGAAGGCCAAAGCTTACAGCAGGAGTGAAAAAAAATGCAACCAGTTGCCTTTATGAGAAAAACAAGTACAGCAGAAGGTAGTTAAACTTGAACTGGGCACGTAGTCATGTGTAAAGGGAGTTGGTGGATATAATTAAAAATTAACAAGTAGTGATAAGGGGTGGAGTTTAAACAATGTGTCAGCTCTTAGCATAAGAAGGCGCCTGGGATATCAGACCCACCTTTGCTGTTATCTCTGTGTATTTCTTCCCTGGACGTACCAGCTTTGTGTAGCAGTGGCTGCTCTGTCGATAACAGCTGTCCTCTGACTGAGAAAGGATCTTTACTCTGGTGGTTTGCTGACATGCTTCAGTGTGGCACACAAACAAATGTGGACTATTGGTGATCTAAGTTAAAGTGAGCTTGACTTGATTTCTATGCTGTGTAATATCTGCTTAGGTAGTCTGTATCTGCCAGATTTTTTAGCAATGGTATTTGAACTGTCTTTGTAATAAAAATGTTTGTTCTTATGAAACACTTCTTAGAATTTACAAAACCAAAACTGTTTTGAACCTGTTTCCTGGTTTACAAAGTAGTCTCTGGCCTTACTGAGAACATGATAGTGTTTGATGGCTAGAGACATGATCTCAGAGGCACTCTGTGGAGTGTTAAAAATGGATTGTGTTTCTTACAGAACTTTCTGTCTGAAATTACACCTCTGACTATGTGACTGTTCCTGGGACTGCTAGCCCCCATTGTGGCTACAGTCAGAGGCCAAGCCACACACATGTGGACACATTCCACTGAATCAACACTGTCTCAAAACGGAGCTGTACATAAAAATCAGCCTTAAAGGTTGGATGCTGGCTTGGAAGAGGGGAATAGGTGCAATCATTTCCTTGTTTTTCTGCTGATCTCCTGACTGCTGGCTGCTCAGTGCCTCCATGGGGCATCTGTGAAAGGGATGTGCTGACACTCACCTCTTGTACCAGATACTGGGAGGCTAAATGTGTCGCAGGCAGCGAGCTGTCCAGGTAACATACGGACGGGGGCAGTGCGAGTTCCTCAGCTGGATGAGTCAGCTGCACTCCCTCAACTATGAAAGTTTTTAATTGTGGTCTTGTCTGCTCTGTTTAGCTGCTCCCAAAGTGAGAAAACCTGCCGAGCTGGGCAGGATCTTCCTGAAAGTTTACCTTGGGTGTCATGACAAATGGACAGGAGGCAGGGATCCTGCTCACAGGTAGAGAAACGGTGATTATTTTCCCTTCTAATCTTCCTTGGAGAAGGAGGGCAAAGCAGGCAGAGGTGTCACAGCTGGTATCTCAAAAGCTTACTCATTTTTGTTCTGTATGAATGCAATAAAAAAACAAAGTAAAATATATCAGCAAAAACAAGCAGTATGCCATGACAATGGATATACCTGTCCTGAACATTAGCCTTTGCACAGATGGGAGCTGTCATTCCTCAAGAGACTTGGGTTTAGACCTGTTTTAATCTGTTCATTTATTTACTACTCTAAGGGAAGGAGGCAAGGAAGGCACAAAGGAGCTGCTACCTGAAATACCCAGACTGTGACTGGACAGTCAGTGAAAGACTGAGGAAAGCACTTTTGGCTGTAGCTTGGGGGAAATGTCAAGTGTTAGGCTTCTAAATCCCTATTTAGGCACCTGTATGAATTGCCTGCTGGTGGAGGTACTTGGGCCTGTCATCTTTGGCCAGGGACAGACAGTATTATTTCAGCATGTGAATGCACAATGTTGTCAGTTCCTCTGTTTCTGGGAGGCAACAGATCAGCAGCTTCCAGAACATGCTTTTTCCAGCTGAGAGTGCCTGATTTTGGTTGGGGTAAGTGCTGTTGGTAGCAGCAGTGTTTGACACACAAAGATTTCTGTATAGAAGGGAACTGGACATTTCTCTGGGCCTTCAGCTCTTCCACCAATCACCAGAAGTACATACTGGCTGTCCTGCATAGTCAGCACTGCTGCTGGTGGCTGGAAATTTGTGCTACTGGTTTGGAGCACTGAAACCACAAGAGTTTTGGCATTGCCCATAAGAGGAACCACATCTCTTGATGTGTGGAATTACACTCAGCTATTGCCACTTAGAGATGACCTAAGATAGGTAGCATTGCAGCTGCGTTCTGCTCCCCGTGGGCCTAATCTGATACCTGTTGTACCAACCAGGAGTCTTTCCGTGGTGGGGAACAGATAATTACTGAGAGAGCTGTGTCCGTGGATAGCCTTCAGCTCTGAAACAAATTGCCCCTGACTCGGAGGCAGCCCGGTTGTCGTGGTGTCAGAGTGTGCTGGAAGGCATCTCCGTTCAATTAAGCTCCAGAGAGAGCATTGTAAATGCTCCCAGTCTCTCACCGCGGGGATTATTTCCTCATTCATGGGTTTGTTAAAGCCGGTAGTTCAACACTTTCTCAAGCTTCAGTTTTTAATGTATGGCAAGAGGTATCTGCAGCTGGATTAGCTGTCTTTTAAAGTAATGTCTGCCACCACTAAAGTTATTGACTGTTGCCTCTTTAAACTCCAATCTCTCCAGCTGAAAAATTGAGAAAATACTACCACTAAAAGCTGTTTCATAGGGGAGTCTTGAATTGAAAGTGGTTTTTCAAAGGCATTGTGGGAAGCAAGCACTCTTTCTCTCTGACTTCCAGTAGTAGTAGTAGTAGTACTTAGGTGTTCATGCCCTGAGGTGATGAAGCATATCTGACCTTTGGTTTTTGTGAAAGGCTTGGAGGGCGTCGGATTCAGCCTAGCAGCAGGACAGATGGATGTCCAGTGTTGGGCACTGGTATTAATAGAAACAAACAAGAGGCAGTTGCTCCAGTTATTGTCACTTGTCTGTTGCTTTTCCAGGTGTGCCCTACTTTACTGTGGAACCTGAGGATGTGTCCGTGTCCCCTAATGCTCCATTTCATATGGCCTGTGCTGCTGTTGGTCCCCCTGAACCAGTGACAATTGTCTGGTGGATGGGAGACTCTAGAGTGGGGCTTCCAGACGTCTCCCCCTCCATCTTAAATGTGTCAGGTAAGGCTGCTGCCACTGCAGAGGATCGCTTGGAGCATCTGAAGAGGAGAAGGGCTCTCTTCTGATCATGCCCTATATGTTGGGTAGCCACATAGTGTAGGAATGATGTTTAACTCTGCATTAAAGGCTGAGTGGTCATGATCACGTACAGAGATTATTTCGAGGGGTAGTGGTTGCCCAGTGTGTTTTCTGCTGCCTTGAGGCACACGGGCTCTTACAGAGTTTGGGTGTGCCTGGCACTCTTGTTGAAGATGCTGTTGAACAGATGATGCATTGGGTGCCTCTTGTTCCACCTCGTGGAGGGTGTTCATGGTTATATGAAGTGACTCTGTTGGTGCCGTTTCTCTTGGAACTCTCCAAGCATTCATTCACATGTAGCAGACGCCATCCCCTCTTTCTGTACACAGCCCTGTCACACACTGCTTTCCCCTCTCTTACCCACTCCCATATCTGTTCTTGCTGGCTTGATGGATGCTCTTATCATTAAAATCTGACTGCTTCATGTAATTGTTTGATGCTTGAAGAGTGATTGTATCAGTGCTGAAATGGGCTAGTTGATACCCTTCAAGACCAAGGCTTGCCCCAGAGCAGAGTTTTCTCCAGCAGAATCAGCAGAAAAACTCAGGAGCCAGTAGATGTTAGGGCCTCTTCTCAGACCACTTTCAGGAAAAGGTGATGTTTCCCTACTTCCCTACCTAGAACTGACTGCAGCTATTCTTGCAGTTACCTCTTAAAAGTAATTTCATTGTAGTTAGTTGTCCAACAGCCTTGTGTTATGTTTTCTCTTTGCTGCTGTTTTATTATTCTCAACAACCCTGACCCAAAGTTTAACTAGTAATTTAGAAAGAAAAGATTTTACAACTAGGAGTTGTCTCTAGAGCCTCTTTATCAGTGTTAATACAGTTACACCCAGGGTGGTTTTTGTATGTCTTTGTATGTCTTTGGTGGTTTTTGTATGTCTTGACATCCTTTGAGCTGTCCAGTCCTATTCAGGTTTTCCTTAGAACCTTTTTTATTCACAAATGAAAACATGATTTGTGATTTGAAGTGGTTTTAATCATCTGCTCCCTCTACGTAGCCACCAATAAGTTGGAAATGAAAACTGCTCCCTTATGATATAATCTGTCTGTTGAAATGGAAACTGAAAAGATGGATAGTCAAGAGGAGAAAGACAATAAAAAAATAAGTCACCCCTCCTCCACTAACTCATCCCACAGTGCCTCACAAAATATCTGTTGTTGGGGGGCAGTGGCTTGGAAGCCTGAAAATGACATCTACTCATAGTGATTCTCCAAATGAATTGCTGTTTTATTTATCAAAGGGTCTTCAGCACCTTTGTTTGCTTCCAGTGCTCTTTGGGATGCCCCTTGGGCACACCCTCTTTCAGTGCAGTTTGAGGTGTCCCTTGGGCATATCTTGTCTTTGCAACTTAAAACATTAGCAGGAGACCACCTGCATGGTTGGATTACCAAAGCATGTCAAAAAAGGCAGTTGGTAAGAAAACAAGCATTGCTAGCTGAGGAAAGTATCGCACTCTGAAGAAAATAGTAACAAAATACTTGGCTAGAAAGCAAGCATTTAGAAGGTTCAGCAATGTTGTATTTGGAAAGCAGTGCTGGCACGGTGTTAGGGAACACGCAGTTTCTGGTTTGTGGTGTATTTTGTATTTTCCTCAGGGCAGGGCTGTGTTAGGTTCTGTCTGTCTTGGGACAGGCCTACCACATCAGGTGCTGCTCTGCTGTGCTGCCTGGCCTTCAGCCTGTTGGCAGCATCTTCCTCTGGTTCACAGGGATGAGAACAGCATTCCCTTCTCTCTCCCGTTTCACCTTCTTTGCAATGCTGTTAGTCTCAGGCTTGGGAGATGAGTCAAAGGTCAGAGACACTGTGCAAGCTGCTCTGTGCAGCTCTGAAATTTTTTTCCTTCCGAAATTGTATGTCCACAGTGAGCCAATCTTTAACTTTTCTCAGATAGAGTGTTTTAAGGCAACTGAGGGCCAAGCCACATGACAATAGCTGCTGGACACAGTTGTCCAGGCAGCCTTGCAAATCTATCTCAATTCTGATTCATTTGCAATACCTAAATATGTTCTGGGACAGCCAGATATCATGCCATGATGCCATGGAATGGATGGATGCTCACAGAAGACATTCTGACTTGTATCACCCCTGGAAAGTGTTTCTGTGCTGATGCAGTAGCATTTAACTTCCACTTCCTTTGTGTGTCTTCAGAAGTCTGATGCAAGGTGAGGGACAGGTGGGCATTGACTAGAAATAGGCAGCATCTGACTAAAAGTTTGCCTGGGCTTATAGCCCAGTTGGAAGATGAATGTTGCTCAGGTGTAGGCTGAGGCCCAAAGCATTGGGCTTTGTGTGAGCTCACAGTTCAGCACAATCCTTGGTCCAAGGATGCTGAGAAGCAGACATCTACTACCTGAGCACTATGAGCTGCTGTCCTGACAGATTCTTCCTTCCTTTTCAGTGCTTTCTGACGCTTCCATGAAAGCTTTTCTGCATTGCCACACTCCTCACATTAAAAATGTGTTTAGCACCTTATTTACATTGAAATCTGCATGCCTTTGTTGGGAACCCAGCTCACCCCTCCAACTGCCTGTACAACTTGAGCTGGATGTCACAAATAACTGAATTTCTGCTGAAGGTTGAAGCTGGATTATATATAGCTATTTGTGTTTCCTTTCCTTTTCTTGGCTGATCTCCAGGTATTAATCAAAGCACAGTTTTCTCCTGCGAAGCTCACAACGTAAAGGGATTGTCTTCATCTCGGACTGCCACTGTTCAAATTAAAGGTGAGAGACTGGGTGCCAGGGACTGGGCAAGGGCCTCAGATTTGCTCTCTGGGGAGGAAAAGTAGGGCTCCTTAATGCAAGGAGTTGCCTCAAGGCTGGCTGGAGCTCTCAGCAGTCAAAACAATGCTTTGTGTTCTAACAGCAGTTCCCACTTCCTATGCAGGGCTGTATCCCAGGCTGTTGAAAATAATCCACATCTGATTCAGGAGTGGAAATGTGATGTCAAATGACGGCTTTTCCTTGAAAAGGAGAGAGCTGGGGTGATTAAGTTGTTTGTGAGAGATGAAGCTGATATAAATTTGTAGCAGGGGAAGTCTTTTCTTCTTGGGAACAGATGGGTCTTGTTAGAGCTAAAGAGGCATTACTTCTGCTTGCTTTTATTAGCATCACATTAGATGCTGAAGAAAGTCAAGGAAGGTGATCACCAGTGGCCAGTAAGATCTGCTCATCCACACTGGGGTTATGAATTCTATTTTTTTAATTATTTGCTCTTTAAAAGCTCATTGAAAACAAATAATTCCTAGCTTGTGCATGACCAGTTGCCATTTGGAAGTCTCCAGGCTGATGTGACATTTCCTCTGTTCCTCCAGGTAACTGAAACAGAGATAATCAGAGCAATCAGCTTTTCCCCTCTTTTCATGTTGAGATGCTTCTGCATTTGAATTTTTAGTCATGCTTTAATGCACTTTTAATTACGTGATCATCAGTTCCAGGAGAGGCATGGCACAAAAATAATTTGTTCCAAGTGGTAGCTTATTGCTCAGCACAAATACAAGCAATCCTTTATGTACTGTAGTTGTAGTAGCTTGTGTTCATTAAAGGACAGATCGAAATCCAGCTGTAACCTACTGCTCTTGGAGTGTGTTTTTGTTCAGGACATTGTGGTTACTGCTATGCCAAGAATGCAGTACGTTGCACTAGTAAGATTTATAACTTAATTTAAAACCATTTGGAGTTGTTGCCTTAAAGGCTTGTCTACACAGCGCAGTTAGTTATTGTAGAATATATCTTCTATGGGTATTTTATCCTGGGATAGAATTTAGTTCAAAAAGCTATTACACTTAAAAAAATCTTGTCAAGCCATAATTTGAAAAAAAACCAAAACATTTAGCATAGAAAAGCTTTTGAAGTTTTTAATGTTAATACAGATGATTATTTTTTTAACCATTAATAAGATGAAGGGGTAAAGACCTTGGAATTCTCTCGTTTCCCAGCAATTATGTTTAGCTGAAAAGTATTCCTCAGGGATCATCAGCTAATGAATCCACATAGCCTGTTTAGGAGGGACATATTGCCATCACACACTTGGGTCACACACACACGTTCTAGAGCTGAGAAGGAGCAAGCTTAAGTCACTCAGCTAACATTGCACCGGTATGTGGCATGTCCTAGAGATAAAAATTCAGATTTTGAATAGCAAGTCCAGTGCTGTAGTCATAAAAGTTATGTCTGTAGTACCTCAAAGTTATGTCTAAAAAAGTAGCTATAAATTTACCTGAGTGACGAGGCTTTTCTAAATAGAAAAGCTTTGAAGATTTAGTATAGCCCTGTTAAAATTAAAGCAAAGCTCCTACACAGCAGGACATAGTGCAGGCCCAAATAATGTTTATTTAGCTCTTGATCCTATGAACATGCAGAATTCAGTGAAGTTACTTTTGGAAGTAGCTGTCTGCACATGCATGTTCAGGGTCTTCCTCTCTTACACAAACCCATCTGCTAATGTGGACTCTTAAATCTTTCTACAATTTATTAAACAATTAGTTTCTTCTGTGTTTCCAGAGGCAAATATTTTTGCTAGGACGTTGACAAACTGTTAATATTTCTTCCTATTTGCTCCTCTTGTTGTTCATTATCTATTCTCTGTAGTGCCCACAATGTGCTGGGTGTACTCCAAGCAGAAAATTACTGTTATTGTAGCCCACAGTCCCCAGCCATTACAAAGCCCCATTGTTCAGCCACTCTCTAAGCACAGAGGAAGCTAACTCTCTTATGTTAACACTCAAGGTCCTGTTTTCTGACAGGCTTTTCTCTCCTTTATGTGTGCAGCTAACACTTTTAGGGTTGTATCCCGTGTTTTGGAGCACAACAGGAAACAGCCACCCACAGTTTTTTCCCAAGAGACGAGGGGACAATGCATCTGCCCCTTGCTTGCAAGTTAAGGGAAGGTGCTAGCAAGCCAGCCCTCCTCAGCCACTGTCTCCTTCACACAGGGGGTGTTTTAGCAGTTGATTCTTCTCACTGGTGGCACAGCACATACCTCCTTTGGCCCTGCCATCCTGTGTTGAACAGTACAGTTGCTAAACCCAAAAGTTTCAGGTGTGTCTGCAAAAACTCGAGTTATGGACAATGTTTCGGCAATAGAAACAGGATTTTTTCCCCTTAAAGAGCTTATAGGCCTGACAACAAAACATCAAAAGAGAATGAAACAAAGATGCAGGAAAGTCTTAAGTAAACTAACTAATAACACATTGACCAGCTTCCATCCCAGACCCTTGGTCTCCTGCCCCCACCCGCACACCCTGTTCTTATCTAGGTGCCAGGCTCTGCCCTGGGTCCTGGTAACTGGTTAACCAGACAACAAAGGCTTTATAGGGTTAATCTGTGTCACCATCTATTTGTCTCCTCTTGGGCTCTCCATTTCTCTCTAAAGATGGCCCTGTGGATATGCTGAAGGCAGCAGTATTGTGATTGTTCTTGATGCAGTGAAAAACAGAGCTGCTCTGGCGGGGTAGAAGATGCAGCTGGAGAAATCCTGGCTTGCAATTACTTTTCTATTGCTGCTTTCTGGTGGATACAACTCAGGAGGCATGGAAAATTCAATCTGCAGGCAGAGCCTTGTCCTGAGGATGGGTTTCTGAAAGAGGACTCCTGAGGTTTACAATTTGTTGAGGTGCTGCAGGAAAACTCTTACAGGCATCAGTGTACAATTTTTTTAAAATGAGAAGAAGGTTAGGGGAGAGGTTAGTATTCATGAAGCTGCTAATTTTGTCAGGAGTGAAGTGCCAGAATGAAAACTCAGAGGTGAAAAAGAGGTGGTGACCTAAAGGATAGGAATTAACTATGTGGAATTACAGTGACAGGAAAGGAGAAGTCAAGGGGAAGCATCAAAGATCCTAAAAGGAAGCCAAGCAGTTTGGTGCTGTGCTGTGGTGGTAGGAAGCACAAGCACCTGATTAACTGTCCAGTCTTGGAATCCTGATTTTGTTCCTGGCCCTGCCCTTAATTTGTGGAGAGGTATCAGCCATGTGTGGCAGTGTGACAGGCGCTCCCCTTGGCTTGAATTTCCCCTCTGTAAAACAGAGTTTATTCATCCCAAGCCTGAGGAGGCAGTTTTCAGTCCAGGCTCTGTCCCAGGGTGTTTCAGTGGGAGTTTGCAGTGGACACCTGGAGGCAGCACAAAGAGGTCTACAGCAAATCCAGCTCCAGGGTATTCAGGTCACTACAGCAAGCCACCCTCCGCCTGGTGCTGGCAGGGCTGGTGTCAAAGGCTGGACTGAGAACCCGAGGTGGGATTTTAAAGCCCTGATTTAGTTCACAATGTGGGTCCACAGGCAGCTGTGTCCAGGGCTGAGTCATGCCCTGCAATGGAGGGGGAAGGGAAGAGAGCTGAGTAGCAAAGGTGTAGACATCACACACTGGCATTGCTATCAAAGAGATCAACCACTGCCTGTGTGCATCGATGGACAATGATGAATGGCTGACAATAGCTTGTCCAATGTTAAAATAATAGTTTCATTCACAACAAGTCAGGGACACTCTGTAAAGATGTGATACTATACTACATTTCTGTTAGTGATTTCATTGCGTAATTTTTAGCCTCAAGCCTCTTCCATTTCCACGTGAATACCTGCTCAGTTCTGTGTACACTGAAAGGTCTCTTTGTTTCCTTTCTAGCCATGCCTCTCCCGCCTCTCAATGTAACCTTGAGCCAAGTCACCAGCAGCAATGCCAGCGTGGTCTGGGTGCCAGGATTTGATGGCCGTGCACCTCTCCATTCTTGCACTCTTCAGGTATGGCCTCTCTGCCTTGTGCCCTGCCCTGCATAAATAATAGGATTCTCCTAAGCCACATTTCCTGGGCTATCGTTTGCTCTCCCAACACTAGCAGTGTTCCAATTCTTACTTCACAGCCTTAAAACATAAAAACTTAATGGGAAGCAACTCATAGGTGCCGAAGAGTAGGTCATGAACTTCATGCTCCAAAGTTAAGTGTTAAAGACTGGCCACGTTCTCCTGGCTGGCAGGTTGTCAGTTGCTTTGTGGCAGCTGCTCCATAGAGGTTTTTACACTGCAGCAGGGAAGAAGCACACAGCACTCTGTGGGAAGTTCCCTGGAGCAGCTGTGGCTGCAGGGTGCTCACCCTTCCTGCATGGAGCAGTGGCCCATGGTAGCTTGTACCAAGGCAGGTGCCTGTGAGTCCCACACCAAATCAGGCCTGTGCTGTGGGATGCCAGAAGAAGGACAGGGATTCAGACATACCAACGAATCCAAGGAATGAGGAGCTTGCAAAGTATAGGATTTGGTACAGGAATGATGGAAGCAGGAGGCAGATTGGGCTTTTTGATACAAGATCGAGCCTATTTGCATGTTTTAGAGCAAATTTAAGCCCTGTCTCTAAATCTTGATTGGTTTTCCATTGTTAAAAGACCGGTGCTTCCCAGAAAATCAAGCTTGATACTATTCTGTAGCTCTGCTACGTGCAGAGTACTCCACATCTGTGAAAACCTGGTCTGCTTCTTGAAATTCCTGAGAACAATGGTATGTGTCCAGCCTCAGGGAGAGTTAGTTCCTGTCCTTGCATACTTAGCTGTAGAATCAGATCAAAGAGCAGGTAGCCCGGTGAGAAAATACATGGTGATACCCAAAGCTGTGCAAACACAGCTAGGCACATTCTCCATGGATTTATTTGCCGGGCCCCTATGCTTTCCCTACCTCATTACAGCAGCATTATGAGCTGAAGTGGAATTTCTATGCGGTGTTGCCAACTATGCAGAGGAGGATTATAAGTTTAAGGTATGCTGGAAGAAGTCTAGCTAATTTACTTGTAGTCCTCTTTTTATTTGAGAGGAAACCAGAGGTTTCATGCTCTGATTTTTATTATATTTCAGAAGTAAAGGAAATCATAATTTAATTTCAGCTCACTGGCAGAAAGAACTCCTGAATGCAGATGGCCCTGGTTTGTGGGTTTTGTTGCTACTTCGGTTCTTTTTTGCAGTTGAAAATACTTTTCTTCCTCTGTTTTACAATGCCAGTTATCTCGAGCTGGAACAGCCTATTCTCTCTGGCTTGCACACTGCAATGCTAATCATTCTGGGGTTTAAGTTCTCCCTCTCACTTTTGGCAGGGGCAGGGGTGGGGGATGGGACATGTGGAAAAGAGGCTGAATCAGAGCAGCCCAGTTTCTGTCAACTCAGCAGTCTCTCACCCCTTTTCTAAGCCTTTTCTGTTCTATTTGGGGAGGACAGAGTTCCTGCATTTGAGTCTGGGAGCGGGATAACTTGCCAGTGACCCTGCACTGTCAGAAAACTGTGCTTCCTCTGACTCCCACATTGTGAGATTCTGTGTGCGGCATTGACCTACATTTCCATGTGAAAATGCACATGTTCCTGGCTCCTCATGATTGCACTTCTGCTGGGAGTCTCCCAGAAAGAGAAGGGGGATTGGAAGTTTGTTGTGTTGTTCTGGCACTCGGGCATTGCAGCGGGTGCCCCATGAGCACCGTGTTCAGACAAGCAGATTGCTTCTGGGGACAGGGCAGGGAATGGCAGTGTTTTCTGACTGCTAACACAAGCCAAGTTCCAGGGTGTAAAAGGGGCAGATGCACGAGCACCAGCTCTTGGGAGAATACATTGAAGAACAGAAATACATCATCCAGCAGACAGGGTTTAACAAAATAGTTGTCTTGTGTTTTCCGTGCTGCGGATGACAGTGATAATGACAACAATATGCTTTTCTATTCAGGAAACTTGAGATTCTTCCTTTCTACCAGCCAAATAAACCAGTGTGCCAAAAGTGTATGTGAGAGTGAGCAGAAGGGCAGTGAGAAAGGAAGAGAGGCTGCCATATAAAATACATAAAGTCCATATGACTTTTTTGCTTGTGTCAGTACATCTTGCTTTTACTCTCTGCTTTGCTATTTTGTATGCACTTGAAGAGAAAGTCTGAGCCTGGGAGTTATGCAGTGATTTCTGCTATTGTTAGTACAAAAGTAGGAACATTTACTCTGCCTGTGCATTAAAAGCACACAGTGATACCAGATTTAAATTAACATTTATGCTGATTTAAAGCTCAGATTTAGAAACAAGAAAAATAAGAGATGTAGGAGTGGTAAGAAGTTTCTTTCCAGTTTAATTTGAAACAAGTTAGTTGAACCAAGTCACCTATGTCTACCATACCTCTCATCCACTACAAAATTAAAAATATACAAACTTCTGGGAAAAAGAGTTTGGCAAAAGGTGACAGTAGGCAACAGGCAAGTTGCTCTACTGGTTTTCATTGCCCAGATTTAAACATTGCCCAGCTGCTACCACTCAAAGTGACAAGCACATTTAGTTTTCTTTAAAGGAATTATAATAACTACTGAAATTGTAACATGGGGAAGGGAATGTTTTAAAGTATGGAACCAAATTTTTATCTGGTGGAAAATTTCTGTACTGCCCAAGTGACATCACTTCATGATTCTTAGTTTGACAACTCCCATTTCAGTATTTTAAGCACCACTGGTGTTATATCTATTCTTAAACATTCCTAAACTGACAATTAAATGAATTCTTATCCATGTGGACATGTTAGTCATATTGTTTATGGTAACAGTCATCTCGTTTCACTCTTGGCACAGGTAGCTGAGTCACCAGATGGCCAGGAGGTGTCCACTGAAGTCACCCCAGTGCCACCCTTCTCCTACACCGTGCAAGGCCTGAAGCATTCCACCAACTACAGCCTCCGTGTGCAGTGCAGCAATGAGATGGGCAGCTCCCCTTTCACTGACAGGGTTTATTTCCAGACCCTGGAGCTTGGTAAGAAACAGCAGACAAGAACAAGACAGCAGTTCTGAACCTGAAAAAGAGATGATTGTAGATGTCATTAACTCCTTGCTGCTTCTGCAGTATGAGAAACATTATGCTGTTAGATTGCTCATCCACTTTGAGGGTCTCCTAGAGCAAAACAATAATACACAGTCAAATGTGGTTAGCAGCAATGACGTGTAATGCAGGGCTTTACCCACCCACGGGGCTTCTGCATGCTGGTCCCATTAGCTCTGTGAGATTTGTGAGATCTTGAGAGAAATGAGAGGTACTGACCTGTCTTCTCCACTTGAAACCACACACAGAGTGCTGGTGGTTTGCAGAAGTTGTTCTCTCCCCTCACACCCTCTCTTTTCTGGATGATCTCAGGAAAGAGGGTGAAACTGCCATTTTCAGTGTGGATAGTGCCTTATTTTCCTGCACAAGTGATGGTGTTCTGTTCTCTGCTTTCAGCTCCAAACAGCACCCCTCAAAATATCCATGTTATTCAAAGAGATCCTGGTCTAATTTTGGAGTGGGAAGGTGTGGCTCCAGATGTGCTGAAGGAAAATGTCCTGGGATACAGACTGGAATGGATTCAGGATAACGTAACTCAGGTAACAGATTGAGAAGGTACTGGGCCATTGAACAAAGAATTACAGAAGGTTTGTACAAAAGTTTCTAGGCATCTGTACCAAGGGATTAGATTGCTGACGTTGCTTTTGTGTAAATGGATGTATTCTGATTTTAGGGAATGCCTCAGTATTTGACTTCAAGATGTAGGACCATTTCCTCCTTCCTGGCATATTCAGAATTCCTTCACTTGAATGTTCACCTGCAGACAGACCAGTTCTCTGCCATTCCTTGCACAAGCAGGACAACATAGAGAGAATCCACTTTGTCCCTCTCTGCCTCTTTCCAGGGCTGTCCAGCTCAGACAGTACAGGATGTGGGCTTTTTGTCTCCTGTGACTGGGCCTTGGCTTTCCAAATCCTAGCAGCAAAGGTGTATTTAACAAGTGAATGAGTTGTGCTGTAAATCACAAAAAGATGGTTGTGGATTCTTTAGCTTCATTTACAATACTTAGGGAGTTGAAAGGACCCTGACAGGGTAGAAGGCCTTTCATTTGTTCTTTGGCATTGTCCTTTCCCAGGTATCTATCAGCCTTTGAAGTTCACAGCATTTCTTAGGGTTTCTAACTTCCTAATAGGTATTTACCCAGTGCTTATTAATGAAGAGCAAGCCTGTAATAGTAGACAGCTAGAGGGAAAAAAGAATTATTTCCTGTTTTGTATGACCCATTTCACACTAGGTCAGTGTCATTGACTTTGAGTGATGGTATTTTGAGTTCTCATTGAATTTACTCTGTGTCAGTGATGGCAGCCAAATATTCATGGGTTTGCTGTATGAAGAAGGTCCATAAAACTACTGAAAATACATCGGCCTTGCCATCCTAAGTGAAAACTGGGGCTGAAATTCAGAAGCCGTTTCGGACTTGGTCAGCAAGTTAAAACAGACAGACAGATTCCTCCCTTGGATTAAAACCACCAGATGCTTTACAGTAAACCACAAGAAGGAGGTATATCTTTTAATAGCAGGAAAAAATCTTATTTCTATAGCAACGTGCATGGGAGGACCTCAAAGGAAGAAATTAATAAACCTCCTATCTCCATTATGCCTTGGGAAACTACTAGCAATTTTTGGGAAGAGAAACCCAAGACAACAGCCCAAATCTCAGGCAAAACTGAGATAAGGGCCCAGAAGTCACAATTCCCAGCCCTTGTTATAGTGCCAGTGAAGTACATGTTTGGTACTGTTTTGGTTTAAAGGTGAAGTTTTACATTTGATGCCTTTTAAGACAGCTCACAGTTTATTGTCATTTGCACTCAGGGGGAGATGATTGTGCAGGACACAAAAGCCAATCTCACCATGTGGAATCCTCTCAAAGATCTGATCATCAGGGTGTGTGTGCTGAACTCTGCAGGGTGTGGGCCCTGGAGTGACCTCTTCCTGCTTGAAGCCCAGGAGGTCATGGGTAAGTGTCCACTATTTTCTCCCTTCACTTGGGGAAGTCAGAATTACTGGGCCTGCTGTTTTTTTCTGAGTCTTTTTCTTTCAGTGCTTACTACTTGCTGAGACACTTGGGCTTATACAATAGCACAGTTCATCAAGGAGACTAGAAATTCAATAATCTTTAAAGAGCTGGTGTAAACAAAACAGCTTCTGGCCTCTACTGTGTCTTCTTAGAACCAGGTTTTACTGTGCTTAGTGCAGGGCAGAAGGGCAGACACAATAGAAAATATGCAAATGAAGGTTTACACTGATTTACACAAGTGAATGTGACAGAAGACTCGTCTAGTATGGGTTGTCTTCTTTGATTTAATTTTATGCCATTCCTGACTAGTTTTAGTGAAGTTTAATTTAAACCGTGGCCACTTGGGGGTTCATAATGGTTTTACTGAATGTATTTACATTAAACCAGTTTAGCTGTCTCCATAGAAAAGCTGAGCTACTGGTATAAGAGGAAGGATGGTACAGATCCTGTACCATGCAATCTGGACCACGTGGAAGGGTTTGTTGGGAGCAAAGAACATGCACATGTGGAGTGCACTCCTACTGCTGAAGGGCAGTTGGGCTCACCTGGGGTGATTTCCTTGCTGCTTGTGTTTCACAGTGAGTGGGAAATGGGAGGTGGGCTATGAAGCAGGGCAAGATATTAGATGGGGAGATAGGGAGAAGGGAGAAGGGAAAATGTCTTACTTGTGAAGGAAACTGTAACAGAACTAAGAGGAAGATGTCCCAGATAAAGATATGGATTGGTGATAAGAAGTCATTGAGGTGTGACCATACAAAAATTCCACAGTCTCCTGAGGTTTTGTTTCCAAGTGGCCGTGGCAGGACAAGATATCAGTCTCTAATTTCTGATGCTGATCCACCTGCTGCTTACATCTTCCCACTCCACATGTATCTGAGGAATCACATGGACATGGAGCAGTCCTGATCCCTCCACACTGAGGGATGGCAGGGGGACTCTATAGAGGAGTTCTCAAGCAAGCAGGAGGTGGGAATGTGGGCAAAGCAACAAGTAGCAAACTGTATCCTTACTTGCAGTAGTGCATTTAATGCTGATTTTAGCATGCACGTTACTCAGGTCCTTTGGCAGCCCAGTTCCTGTGACAAAGTCAGCACTGAAGGTCAAGTGTGAGCACACAGCCACTGTGGGATCAAAGCCCTCAAATTATTTAAAAGAGATTGAAGGGGTGTGAAGGTTTAGAGCTGAACCTACTGAGGTTAGTCATTGGCTCCATCAATTTTTTCCTCCTACTTTTTGATCGGGTATTTTCTGTGGCACCCAAATACAGACAAAAGTATCTGAAAGAACCAGGAGTTCCCTTTGGAAAACAGCCATCACTGGCAAGAAGCCCCAGGGAATGTTTAGGGTTCGCATTTTGCAGGGAGCTGGAATGGGATAATCCTGAAAGCACGATATATTGTTGCTTGATTGTTTTTATTTACAAACCACTTCAAAAAAAGCAGCATCAGGAGTGGTGCTTGTTTTGGCCAAATGCTGTCTGGAAGCACATGTATTTCTTCACGAGCATAATAGGCTGGAAGTAAAAGTTCACTGTGGAAACACTGACAGGCCTCAAGGAGCAGAGCTGCAGAAAGACTGCAGTTTTGTTTCAGGCCTGGTAGAAAACATAAGTCGCTTCCTTTCCTAAAATAGCAAACTGGCACTGGTTGCTTATGTGAGAAATGCCAGGGGTGGTTTCTGCCCAGCTCCCAGTGCAGCAATAAGGATGACTAAGCTCGTATAAACTTTAAGTCGGATTTGTCATCACAGCAAAGCTAGTGGGAGCTCCACCCTACTTATGCAGAGATCTGGTGTGCTGTTAATAAAGATTGTTTTATTATTTTCAGAAACTTTCTCAGAAGAAACCTCTTTTTTTTCATTGCAGAGCGAGGAGCAGAGTGGTTTAATAGCTTTTTTTTCCTATCTGTAATCTTCATGATTGTAGGCAGGAGAAGACTCTTGCACACCTTTGAGATACAAACTTTCTGTGAAATAAAAGGGTTCATCATCCAAGGGCTTCTAAATACTCTTCTAAACTCTTCTAATAATATTGTCTTCTCTCCACCTTGTGCAGTCTTAAGGCATGTGCTCGTTGAAAAAGGGGTTGCAGGAGATGGGAGAGAGAGTTGAGAGAGGAGAGGCAACTTGTGGGCTGCAGCCTCCTCTCAAGCTCAGTGACACGAGTGGGAAGCAAGGATGTGTGGGGCAGAGCAGGAGAAGCAGTGAATTTCAACATTCATTTCTATTTCTGACACATTTGCTGTAAACTGTGAGATGGGCTTCTGATTCCCAGCAATTTAGAAACAGGGAGAATAATTTAGTTTAGTTTTGTTTTCATCCATACTCCTTTTGCAGGGGCTCCCCAGAAGTTTACCTAAATCCCTGCTCTCTCACCAGAGACTAGAAAAATAAGCCAAGAGAGGTTTATGTCACTACAGGGAGAAGGAAGCCTTATTAACTATGAGAGAGGACCTTTTTCATCAGTGTTGTTAGCTGTTTCTACCCTGATTGTTAGAATCAGACCAAGTGATTGGCTTGGGAATTGTGAAGAGGGTTGGAGTTACCTCGATTTTATTTGAGAAAATCAGCTTCTGTTTCTGATCTCTCCCTCCTCATAAACAGCCTTGAAGGCTGGGTTGAAAATTGAAGCAAGAGGGAGTATCATAAGCCCCAGAGCCTGTAAAGCCTTATGGGTGGTAAAGGAAAATGTGAGTCACTGAAGGAGATAAGATGCTGGAAAATAAGTAATAAGGATCTGATAATTTGCTTCAAGTGGAGAAGTACTATTCTGCTTCCTCCTTTGTCCACAATTCTGTGTCCTTAAGCTCTACCTGTTTATTCACTAATCCCACTTCTTTAAAAAGCTGGATGATAAGGCTCTTCAATGTAGCTGTTAATCAAGCCTCAGAAGCGTCTTGCCTGCCAGGACTCTGCCAGCAAGGGTTGTCTGACTATTTTTCATATGCATCTATGCAGAGGTCTATCCAAATTCCAGCCCATGAACCTAATATCTCTTTTAAGAACAGGTTTATTTATACTGTCATGACTTACATCAGGATTACTTACATCATCAAAGATGACTCTTCCCTCCCTTCAGGTAAAGGGCAGTCAGCTACTGAGGGCAAGCAAGTGAGCATGAAGGTGAAGGAGGTGCTCAGGGACCTGGTACCTTTTCTTGTTAGCTCTTAAACAATTTGGAGATATGAGAGGTATCCTAGATTTTAATAAACCCATTCAAATTCACATTTAATCTTTAGTAATTGTATTTGGAGAAGAAATCTCTCAGGGAGTTGGATTAATTTATCATTTTTTGCCAGGCATACATAATATTCTTTTTATTCAGAACTGTATTGCTTATCTTCCTTGCCTGGCAGCTGCTCAGCTTGGCAGCATCTCCATTTCTTCTGTAGACTTTTTGTAGTCAAAAGTATACATATTCTGGGAGCAAATATTCTTTTCTTTGGGGAGAGACATTGAGAAGCTGCAACCAAGCAAGAAACATTGTAGAGTTACAGCTAATACCAAGTTCCTCAGGGTGCTTCTCTTTTTGGGAAGGGTTAGAGGAAAAAATGTAAATATTTTTAACCAGATTGCCACGAGGCAATTGTCCTTCTCTGTTGTCTTTCAAAATGTTGCCTGGCTGACATTCAGGTAGTGCTGTGTTACCTGATCAAGGTTCTGGTCTGTCTCAAACAGGACAGGGTGAAACCCACACACAGAATGATCATGCTAATCATGGAACCTTCTTCTTTCCCGTTTGAAGTGCCCCAGATCATGAGCTCATGTGAAATAATCTGGTGCAGCACCTGTTACATTCTCAAGGCGCAAAACCAATAGCTTCTGACAACTAGATGCTTCTGCTCGGCCTTTGCTGTGAGAAAGAGCTAGTTTTCCTGATGATTGGCTGAATACCTGTTTATGCCAAATTCCAGTATACAAAGATCCACCAGGTCCAGCAGCATGGCTTTCCCCTTTAAAAACTAAAGGAGAAATTGGTCTGGTTTACATTAGCAGTCTTCTGTTTCCTGACTGGTGTTTTCTCCATCATCTAGGCGGCCAGAGACAACCTCCTTATGGGACGTCCTGGGTTCCTGTGGCATTGGGCATTCTCACAGCTCTGGTCACAGCTGTTGCCCTGGCTCTTATTCTCCTTCGAAAAAGAAGAAAGGAAACTCGGTTTGGGTAAGGGAGTTTCTCCTTGTGCTGGTTAGAGATCTCTCTGCTTTCTCTTCTATTGTTGTTTCTGACTCAATTGTTTTTCAAAAAACCGTTGTGGATGGAGTGCTTTTGGCAGTTTCTTTGGGTAATTGTATTGGTTGGTTCTTTTGTTGGGATTTTTTGGGGGGTTTGTTGTTATTGGTTTTTTTCCATAGTTTTGGGGTGCCTGCCTTTTCTTCAAAATGACAGTACCAAAATACGGTAGAAAAATATGTTAATAGCAAGGCCTTATTAAGACTATACAAATATAAACTCTATCAAGATAATTCTTAGCACTGCTGCTTAAGAGAAAGCAGATGAGATACCTGTATTCTTATGGTCCAAGCTCTTTATCCCATGCTGGTTTTCAGTCTATCAGCTGATTGTAATTTCCCGACTGCTCAGAGCCCTCTAGATCCCCAGTAAAGTTTCCTTTCCATCACCTCTGACTCTTGGTTGTGGTTTGCTCCCTACTGCAAACAAGGTTCTTGCTCTCTCCAGTCTCCCAGACCTCCCTGTCACAGCAGCATCTCTGTTCCTATGACTCCTGCAACCAGCCCCAACCTGCAGCTTCTCCTGGGCACTTGGGAGGAGTGATTCCCCTGTTTTGGAAGGCTGTAGGTGCATCAGCAAAGCAGCATAAACCCATTGTTCCTCCTCTCCAGATACTACACCCTCTTTAACAAAACAGTCTGCAGAATTTATATGGCAAGGGGCGAGAAATCATCCATACTGTTCAACACACCCTTTTAGAAGTGAATGGCCCATGTAATCATGGCCCTGTGTGTCTTTTCTGCCTTCTAGACATGCCTTTGGCAGTGTGGTTGGCAGAGGGGATCCAGCAGTCCATTTCAGAGCTGCCAGGTCTTTCAACAGGGAGGGCCCAGAGCTCATTGAAGCAACATGTAAGTAAAATGACCTGAGTGATTCTGCCCGGGAAGCTGTGTTCATGCATTTACAATGCTCTCTCTGTTTTCACTGAAACTGATGTTTCTTGATCAAAAACATGGGATTAATTTACAATGAGGCTTAGACGCTGTGAATTGCAGAGGTGAAAGGCCAGAATGGCTGTTTCCATACCAATTACATAGCCCTTGCTAATTACAGCTACAGTCATTATGTATATTAATGCAAGACATAAATTTGCCACTCCCTTGCCCCAGTTTCACAATGAAAAGATCCCTTCAACTGGAATATAATCCAGTGGTGAAATAAATATGGCTGAACAATATTAGCAGGACTTTTTAAACTCAGTATGCTGAGCTGTACTACAAGCATGAGCCAATTTATCGGTCTTGGAAAACCAGGAGTTAGTAACTTATCAAAGAGGAGATTGAGTTCCAGGAATGGCCAGATGATCCATTAAGGTGATCCATTTCTGTCTCCTGGTTCAGGAAGGGCATGGCTCTCTGTGGCAGCACTGCATAGCTGGGGCAGGATGATGCTCCAGGCATTAAAATGGTGCAGCTCTATCAGGTTAAATTAAGCTGTATGAACCAGTGTCTGTCAGTGGCCCTTCGGACTGGATTTTGTCTTCTCAGCATTCTTTACATTATTTCTGTATTCCTGTTGTTCCTGGAGTGTTTAAGGGTGGTATTATCACACCCTCTCCCTTTAAGTACTGTAAGTACATTTTCCAATGGTTGAAAGTTACTGGCCATTTGTCTGTGGTGAGGCTAGAGGACGTGGAAGGGAATTCTGTGCTTTTCAGGTTTTCCTGCTTACAGTATGGGAATCAGGTTGGAGATGGAGATTAGAACAGGTAGACTCTTGATGTTGTGACAGAATATTTAAATATCCCTTTTTTGATGCTTCATTTGTTTTGTTGTTGTTGTTTTTTTTTTCTCAGTGGAGAGTGTAGGGATCAGTGATGAGTTGAAGACAAAACTAAAAGATGTCTTAATCCAGGAACAGCAGTTCACCTTGGGAAGAATGTTGGGCAAGGGTAAGAACCAAAACTGAACAAGGCTTTACATTGAAAATCCTGCTTGTGTTATTTCAACTGTTGAGTAGGAAGAAGCAATTACAAGCAGCCTGTTTTCTCTCCAGCTTGTAGATGGAAATTTAAATGGAACTATCCCTTCCGCTGGGATAAAACATTTCAGGGGTTTAGCATAACTAAGAGGATATTGGCTAAGCCATTCCTATAATATGGCTCTACACAATCATGAACTGCAGTCCATGCTCAGCTTTCCAAATTAGTGTTAATTCACTGATGTGTGAATTTCTTGCAGAGATTTAAACAAAGGAATATTCAATTAAACTTCACCTTTTCCTTTTTCTTTATAAGACTAGTTTTATTGCAGGGTTTCATGACCCTTTCCCACAGGAAGCATTTTTCCACTCCATCCCTCCTAGAACAAGTGTGTTTCTTTCAGAGCAGGAAGATGACCTTCCTGCAGAAGTGGTCTCAGAGGGCTTAACAATGCTAAGTAATCAAACAGCTGTGTATTCTGTGAGTGTTAGCTCTTGGCCAGTTTCTGGGATCCTACTTCAACCCTCTTGGGCTGCTCCCTTGACAGGTAAATTGAAATTGGCTGCAGAGGGGCTCCAGGGCATGGCCTTGGTGTGGGGATGCCAGCTGGCAGGACCTGGTCTGTGTTGTCAGCCCCACTGCCACAAGCCCAGGTTACATGTTATAAGATGACATTAACTGCATTATCTTGGGCTCTGCTGACTCCACAGCTCAGCAACAGCTCCATAGTATGGGAGCAGCACAAAATACTTTTTTTCCTTCCCATTTTCCTGATTTGTGGTCAGATCCACTGCTCATGGTTTTTGTGAAGTAAGCACATGCCATAGAGTAGTGAAGGGCACTGGTGAAAAGCCAATGGGAAGATAATGCTTCTGGGGTACGTGTCCTGAGTGCCATATTCTGCTTCCTTCTTTTCAGTATCAGAGTTCCTCATACTAATACATTGTGGGTGGGATAAGCAGTTAAAAAATTAGGGAGAGCAAATCTAGAGCCAGATCTAATGCAAAGAGGCTGTTAGGCTGTGGTATAAATTAGGCTAAATATTTGAAAGAGGTTTTGGCCTGTTGCATTTCCTCTTAACTCACTTAGAGAGCACACCTGGGCAAAACACTGCCTTCTGTGAATCAACATATCACTCACACACAAGTAGATGCTCTATGTTTTCTCTGGTCAGCTGTGATTCATAGAAGTTGTTCTCTGAGTTTTGAGAGATAAGGCTGACTGTGACTCAAACGGTTGAGTGCCAGGTTGAGCCCCGGCACTATCCCTCAGCTCTGACGGCTGTCAATACTAAGAGCTTCCTCAGCCAACCCATCCACTTGCTGCACCAGCAAAGAGCCTTCTCTCTGAGCAGAACCTCACTCAGACTCATCCCTCATGGTATGGCTTCCCCAGAAATGTCTGCCCAGCTTAAACTCTGTCTCTGCATCATCTGTCTGGTCAGGAATTCCTTTTCTCCCTGCTCATTTTCCTTTGCCTTCTGGACTGCCAGCACAGTGAGCTCTGTCCACTGGTAGTGATATCTCTTCTAGACACACATGTGCTGAAAGCTGCTGTCTGGAACTGCAGAATGAAAAACAGAGCATTTCTTATGGGTACTCAGCTTCTTTGCCAGTGACCCCTGAAGTGAACCTGCTGTGAATCATACTTTCTTCAAGAAGCTGCTCCCTCACTGACTACTCTGATAATTTTACAGGAGAGTTTGGGTCAGTTCGAGAGGCACTACTGAAGCTAGATGATGGCTCTTTCCAGAAAGTGGCAGTGAAGATGCTGAAAGGTATGTGGGAGCAGGGCTACCTGAATTACTCAAGAGAAGAGAGCTTGGAAAGATTAAATGTTGTCTGTCCTATTCTTAGCAAATATCCCCCGGTACTCTTTATTTCTATCTGAGCTTCCCACTCAGCCACTCTACCCATGTTGTCTCCCATCCCTTTCATGTCAGTCTTTGTGTAGTGGAAGCTCTTCAGGAAAGGACCTATACCACCTAGTTGCTTCTACAGCACGTAGCATGTGGTGAATGCAACCAAAACTGCTACCTCATGTAGCACAGACAGTTCACACAGGTCTGCTCTGCCCTAATAATTCAGCAGTGAAAGAACAGTATTCCTGCAAGCACCTAGCCTGGAATAAACAGGAGAGTGTCTGGGCTGAGTGCAGTGACAAGCTAACTCATCTCAGTCAGCACTTTTGACTGAGCAGTCCAGCTCCCTTCTGATTTGCCATTTGGTGAGTGTACATAACAAGGGCAACTAACAGGCAGAAGTCTGTAACAAGAAAAGCAATTAAGAGATAAGTGTAAATCAAAGGAAATGTGCATATATCTGTGTTTATATATGTTAACCTGCGTTATTTGATCCCTTTTGCCTGTAAGGCAAAAATTAACTGTGACTGACTGAAAGCAGTCAAACTCACTTATCTCTGGAGCTCAGTTTGCTGTCACAGAATAACAGCTTGTACTAAATGGTACTAAATACACTTAGTACCATTCTAGTGTAACTTGTATCATTTTATCCAGTTTCAACAATAATTCTAATCAGCTTGCAAGCTTTTGTGTAGTCAGAATGTCTCCCTTCAGGCATCTAACTAAGGAACAATCTGTCAGCCTCCAGAGGCATCTTCCTTTCTTCATTGACTGTAAAAAGAGAATCTCTTTTCGTCTTCTGAATTATATTGAAAGTACTTGCCTAAAGTAGATAATGTGAACACTCCCCTACAGGTCTGAGTCTGATCTTGCAGCAGGACTGGAGGACTCTTGCTAAATTCAGCAGCAGCAGTGGTGGGAGTAGTTGACTGGGATACTTCTTGATTATATTGATATATTTCACTAAATCTGGAGTCATAGCAATGAGAAATAATTTACTCCAGAATTTTGCTGTTGTATATCACTGTTGAATTTGGTCCAAGCTGTCCAGTAGTGTGGTTATTTAAGAAATCTTAGCTCTAGTGCCTTATAGGACTCAATCATGCTAAGAGACATGAAACCATTTATCTTTCATGGCTTCCTTGTCAGAGATGAATTGGGCCCTGCTGTGCCAGTCACAGGCTCTGGGCCATCTCCTCAGTTTCGACATTTTCTTTCATTTGCATGACGTCTCGTCTCCCTGACATTTGTAGTTTAGTTTCTTTTATCTAATTAATTCTTACATCTTTAACCCCCACACGATTTGCACAGCTTCCAAGGAAAGTTCTTACTCAGAAAAGAGCTGCTAACCTGTGGTTCTTTACCCAGAACCAATTTACCAGATATCCCTGATATGTGCTTACTGCTGCCTATCCCAGGAGAGAGTATCAGGCTCTGCTTTGTTGTAAAATGGCTTATCTAGCTATAGGTCTGAGAAGATGTGCTGTGCCACAAAGAACAAGCTTTTGACAATCATTATTTGTAAAGCCCCTTGGAGCCACCTACAAAGAAAGAAAACTTACAGTCCCTTTTTCCAGCGGATATCTTCACCTCAACTGACATTGAGGAGTTCCTGCGAGAGGCTGCCTGCATGAAGGAGTTTGACCACCCTCACGTCACCAAACTGATCGGTAAGACAGCGCTGCTGCTCGTGCCACAGAGCACCTCCTGCTCCTGCATTATCCCACACAGCCTCACTCTCTCCAGCAGTGCTGGTGCAGCCTCCTCTGTGCTGCCTGGAGTCCTGTGTAGGTCAGCACTGCTCCTTCCCGGGCCTCAGCGGGTTGGAGTGTTGTAATGCTCCCCACCCCTGCCCTCACACATCAGGAACAGCCATCTCCTATTTAAGCTCATTCTTTGGTTCTTGCAAATGCATCAGGGAGACTTTGGCTGGCTGAGACGTGTCTGAACTGCTGTGAAATGTGAACAGGTGGGCAGGTAGGCTGTAAATAGGAGGAAGATTGTGCCTTTCCAAAATACTGAGTAAGAAGCAAGACATTCATGGGTAGACACCTTGGAATGCAGTTATTTTCCAGACTGAGGAGATTGCTCTGCAGAGCGTGGGGTTGGGGCTGTCTGTCTGGAGTGATCCTAGAAGCATTAATAGTTGGTCCTGCAAGACGAGCTGAGAGGCACTAGGCTCTTAGTACAGCCTCTGAAGCAAACAAGGTTAGAGGCATCTTAGCACCACCTAGCATAAAGTCACAGAAACTTGGAGCATGGAACATACCCACCAAAACTGCACATTTTCCTCCAGATCTGTAAGAGGAAGGCACAGCAGCCTGTAAGATTCCTCCTGGGAATAATCTGTTTGTTAACGCCCCTTTGCTGTGTGTGTCCTCACCAGGAGTCAGTCTACGAAGCCGTCCCAAGGGCCGTCTGCCAATTCCCATGGTGATCCTGCCCTTCATGAAGCATGGAGACCTCCATGCTTTTCTGCTGATGTCAAGGATTGGGGAAAACCCATTTGTAAGTCTGTCTTACTGTAGAATTCCTTCTGGCAGGTTAGGGATTTTCAGAGAATGTATTTGGAGCAGCTCAGGACTGGTCTCCCAAAGGCACTGGCGGGTGATTGGATTTTAATAGCAGAGGAAGTTGTGAGATGTGATCTTAAAGTAGTTCATTCCATGCATGCTGGGGACCAGCTCCTCCGTTCCATCCCATCCCTTCCCTGTATTCCTCCTCCCTGCTCTGTAAAGTGGCAGCAAACCTTGCAGTTTTGTTATATGTGCTTGAAAGCTTCTGGGAATAGAACCTAAAAGGTTATTTCTTACAGAACTTGCCTGTTCAGACACTGCTCAAGTTCATGATTGACATTGCCAGCGGGATGGAGTACTTGAGCTCAAAAAATTTCATACACAGGGACCTTGCAGCTCGGAACTGCATGTAAGTGATTCATGAGGTTTTAGGGAAAAGAAAGACCAGAGTGGGTGAGGGAGGGATGAAAAACCTTTTGCATGACAGAATTGTCAGGGGTCCTGTCTAAGAATGCTGATCCTTGCATTAAGTGACAATAGACATAGGGGAGTCATGGTCATTGTGGTAGGGTGTCTGGTGGTGCTGCTGGGAGCAGGGAGCAACTCCTAAAGTCCCACTGATCTTTCAAACAGACCCTTTTTATAATGAACTTTTCCATCATTGGTTTGCAGATAGAGTTTCATAGAGTTGATTACAATATGTGTTTGTAATTAGCCACTCCAGTGGTTGTGTGTCAGCATAGGCTGTTTGTTCCACAATATGAAGTAACCAGCCGGAGGGAATGGGTTTGGCTGTGTTAGGAGAAAAGAACTTTCATTGTATGATGAAGTCTGTATTTCTGGTATCTATTTTGAGGACTTGATTTTCACAATATAAGAATTGTAGTTTCCTTGAAAGCTTGTGGAGAATGCCTCTAAAAATATTTGCATGGTGAGCACGCTGTATGATCCCACTTCACTGTTCTTGACACCAAACTACCTTGACTGCTTTGAAGGAAAGAAAAGTCCTTTTTTTTATCCTTTCCACTCTGCTTCTTCCCAGAGAATGGAGTAAGGAACAGCTCATTGTGACAGCAGAACTCTGCCTCTGAACAAAACCACAACAACCAATAAAATCTACAATGAGACACAGATTTCCAAAGGCATTTCAATGTCCAGATGTAGAGACAAAGAGCCTGATAGTTATGATGAAAAATGGTGGGTTAGCCTGCTTTGGCATTTATGAGAAACCCATACTGATTTTCTATTTTCGTAGACATCCTCCAGAGGAAGCTGAATGCCTATTTCAGCACATCTTCTGGGGGAAGCAGTGAGTTCTCTATGAGGCCTGGGAGCATGAAGTTTGTGGCCTTTACTTGGATTGTCTGCCAACATGTATCGGTTTAATGGGTGACAGAGCAATTCAGACCATTAACCAGGCCTGGAGAGATGTTGCAGATCTAGCAGTTCAAGCAGTTTTAACAGGAAGTCTAGGCAATCACCCTATGATTTTTTTGATTTCCAATATGGGGTGCAGGCCTTGGTGATAGCAGTGAGCACTGCAGATGTCCTCTGATAATCCTGGAAACAGAAAGTATTGAGTTTGCTTTGTGTAAGAGACTAGACCATGTGAGCCTAGCCACCGCTTTACTTCCTTAGTCATGATTAGTTCCCCGTTAGTCTGAAGGAACTAGTTTGAGACCACTAAGCTATTTCACATTGGTCACCAAGTAGATGAAATTATTCTCCTTTTGTGTAATACTTGGTGAGGTATATACTCTTTTTTTTTTTTCTTTTTGCCTGAGGTAGCCAATAAATGCTTTCCTTTCCTCAACTGTGAAAACTTTCCCATAGGTTGGATGAGAACATGAACGTGAGTGTTGCAGACTTTGGACTTTCTAAGAAAATCTACAGTGGAGACTACTACCGCCAGGGCTGTGCCTCCAAGCTGCCAGTGAAGTGGCTGGCTCTGGAAAGTCTGGCAGATAATCTGTACACAACGCACAGCGATGTGGTGAGGTTTGCTCTGGTGCATTGGGGACCACCTGTGTTCCTGCTGGAGTGGAGGAATCCTACTGAGGGTGGGAGAAGGCCCTGGTGATAGGAAAGAGAGTTTACCTTGTGTTTGAGGGATGATGCTCTCTCTGCCTTGGGTGCTGTCAGAACTTAAGGCTAAAAATTTATGAGAGTGGTTAATGGCAGAAGACATCAACCCTTTTCTTCTTGTTGTCCTTTTGTCCTTTATTTTTCAGTGTTTATCCCCATCCTCTTCTTCATCTTTCCCCTTCTCCTCTTCCTTTTCCTCTCTTCATGCAGTTTCTCCTCTTTATTCTTTTTCCTTTCTCTTCTGCCTGACAGTTTGAAATGCATGTGACCCACACACTTACATGCAAGTACCATGCAGCAAAGGTGCTCTGTGCTGCCGAAGGCATTGGTGGAACTCCACAGGTCTGAATACACCAATGCTTAGACACTCCCCATATTTCTGCCCCTGGGGAGCAAGGCTAAACCCATTCATCTGAAATTGTTACTTATTTTCCTTTTGGGATTTTTTTTTCTGATACCATCTTCCCTATTCCTTGCTGCCTTTTGATCTATTTTCACGCTAGTTTTGTCCTTCAGTCCTCTGGTCTTGTCTTTCCAGTTATCCCTGTCACAATGTCCTTGAGATCACCAAGAGTACCTTGTAATGTGGCTGCTGTGCTGCCCTGCATCCACTGTAGACAGGGTTTAGTGATTGGTGATCACTAGTTCAGCCAGTTTACAACAAACATTGAACAGGGGTTTACTTATAAAAATAATAATTTTTGCACCTCACAAACCTTGCAGTTTAGTTGAAAGGTACAAGTACAGCTGTGCAGTGTAGAACAGAAATGAATGTGAGCCATAAGTGGGTTGTTCCTTGCCCTGCTTATTGGCTAAATTCTGCTTTCACTTGTGCCTGTACATTACTAGAAACTCAGAATCTGGTTAAATTAATTAAGAAACTGATTTGTGAGCCCCAAACCAAAATATTCTTCTAGCCAGGAATCAAACAGCTGATACCCTATACCTTAAAGAACATAAGTAGGAAAGGTCTGCAGGTGGAAGACAGGAGTAGCTCCCAAACCTTCCCCTGCTCCACTGCAGGAAGGGGCTGGACAGGGCCTTCAGCTGTCGCCTAAGATGATGTGCCAGCACCAGCAGCATCTGGTGGGTCATTTCTGTTTTCTAGCTAGAGTTTGGATAGTCCTTGCATCACTGCTGCTCAGATGACATTGCCCAGCACAGTCTGAGCATACTGAAACCAAGCCCAGGGAGCAGGGAACGGTCTGTTCACTTGTTCTGTGTGCTGTTCTCTTTCAGTGGGCGTTTGGGGTGACCATGTGGGAGATTGTGACCCGAGGGCAAACCCCTTATGCTGGCATCGAGAATGCAGAAATCTACAACTACCTCATCAGTGGGAACAGGCTGAAGCAGCCCCCGGAGTGCCTGGAAGATGTGTGAGTACTTCCTCACTCTGCTGACATGGTTTTTTGAGAAATTTGGCTCGCTGGAAGGAAACAGAGGCAGCTGGCTGGGATGCTGATCTGAATCTCTCCACTTTCCACTACACAGAGCCATTCACTAGAAAGTCCCTGGGTTAGCTACTAGATATTCTTTGCTGGCAGAGCTCCCAGGAACCTGTGGTAACTACACAAGCAGCTAACTTGGCTCAATGGTTTCAACAGGGTCAACATTAGCAGTTCTTGGCTTTGTGGAAACTGTAATTATGGTTCCAGAATCACTGAACCCTGCCTTCTCAGGCCAGCATCTGAGCAAAGGGATGAGTTCCATGGCACACCCTGAAGGCTGAACAGAGAGGCAATCTAGCAAGACTACAAGGAAACTGGAGTGCAGAGGCAGTGGCCTGCATGTTTCCTTCAAAGCTTGGCCCAGTTTTCAAATTTTGATCTACTACTCTCAGAAATAGCAGACTGAAAGAGAAGAGAGCAGATGGGACACACTAAAGTTGTATAGATCAGTGTCCCACATTAAATTACATCTAGGAACAAATCCAGGACAATCTTAAAGATTCTGGTTGCAGACTCTTTCAGACTTACAGGAAGGACCTAGATAGTCCACAGGACAGCAGGCAGCCACATGCTGCAGCCTGTGCTCCTGCCTTAATCCTGCTGCCAAGGGATCGCTCTTGGCCAGCCGGTCACAGGAGATGTTTGCTCAGGAACCCTTCTTCCATGGGTGGTGTTTGGAGATTCCTGGTCTCCTCACATGGGGCTGGGATCCCTCAGGGAGTGTCACCATAACTTATCCCAAGGTAAAACTTGCCTTGCCTGGACAAGATGAAATAATTTCACTGAGGGCCCAAGCAAGGCTCTGTTTTCTGTGTGTTGTGCCCAAAGCAAGATATAACTGTAAGCACTGATTTTAGTGATCTAAGACCTCTTTCCTCCTTCTTCCCTCCTGCTCTGATGGTGAATTATTTAATGTAGTTTAATTCCTCTTACTTTTTTCCTACATAGGGAATAATCTGTACTCATGTTACTAAAGTTGAACACTTTTATCTTCTCAGCAGTTCATTTTAACTTTTACTGAGTATAAGTGAAAACAGTTATTTCATTGCTTAAATTAATTACACGTCTGCATCTTGGCTGCTCTGAGGAACTTTGGTTCCAAGTTGTGGAGCTTATGGCTGTAAGATGTTAAGAGATGCAGAAAGTAGAGAAGAGACTCAAAAACCTACTAGATAGGCACTGGATAAAAATCCATCAAAAACTATTGAAAAGGTTACAACCATTGTTTTGTGAGGTGCTTGAGCTACAGGTTATTGAGACCTGAGAGAATATACCAGAAAGATCTCATTACATGCTCACCCTCAGCTTACATGCTTTCCCCTAGTGTTGCTGCTGGACTCTGTACAGGGTTACAGGCACAGGGTACTGTGGCAAAGGCACCTTTGGGCTGATTCAGTACAGCCAGTGTTTTTCTACCTTTCCTTCAAATGGGTTATTCAATGGACGGCAAAGGTAAAAGCAAGCAAGTATTTAATTTGGTTGCACAGAATTGGAAGTTTCAGTTTTATCTGCAGCATTTATAATAATTTCTACTGTTTGTAAGGGATGTAATCAGGATTAAGACAACTGAACCATAGAAGGTTTCTGTAAAAGTAGTCTGAGATCAGAAACAGTCTTGTAATTCTGATTGCAAGGAATACAAAAAGTGAAATAAAACCCATCATGAAATGCTTTATTTCCCAGTAAAGGCCATATCAGATTTTTTTCCATTTACAAGTTCAACTGAGGTTCATTTGTAAGCAGTGTTTTTCAGTGCCAGCACTGTGCTTTGTTCCTGTTCCCTGCAAAACTGGCAACAATAACACCATAGGAATGCAGCTGCCAGTCTTGTGGGTGATGCACAAAGAGGAGCAGGACGATGGCTCTGGCCGTGCTCCAGCGCAGCACTCCAGCCGCGGGCCTGGCCGGCGGGAGGGTGGCCAGCGTAGACACTGAGCTGTGAACACAGGGCAGCAGAGCTCCTCTTCCCTTGCCCAAGCACCGGCCAGCAGAGCCAGTGATTGTCTCCTCGTGCTGCCCTGGGGCAGCCAGAGCTGAGCTAGCTGGCATTTGACCATAGGAGGAAGGCTGCAGGATGGGACTGGTAATGCCCTGAACATGTCTTCTGCACCGGGGTGGCGCCTTTGTGGTTGAAAGGCCATTTCAGCATCCCTCTTCCAGCACTGAAGCTGTTTATCCATTCTTAAACAGCCCTCTAAACAAGTGTGGCTTTTTCCAGTCCTGTTGACAACCTGTCAGGCAGCAACAGCAGCACACTTCTGTTACTCTGGGAGCTGAGTTAACATGCCGTGAAAGAAAGGATACTCTGGAAATAATATGCACCTCCCGCAGTTTGATCTTTGTTTTCTTCCTGTGATTTATCTGCTCTTGAACTAGAATTTGGAGGGACTCAGCTGTGGCAGAGGTTGTGAGCGTGCTTTTTGTGAATAAATTCAAAAGCTATTACTAGGTGATGTCACACTCTAAGTCCTTTTCTAGCTCCCTAGAGACAGCAGCACAAGAGCTTTACCAGGAAATTCAGTATACTTTGACAGGGCTTTTAGGTTTTTGATACCGTCAAAATAACATTTTTTACCAAAGGGAGAATGCCCTTGAAAATGGGAAGAAACAAGAATTTAGACCCATAATAGCCATCCATGCTGTGTCACCTGTGCAAGGCCAAAGCTGAGAGGTTTTGGGGGAAGTGTCTGTGTTTTTTAAGCTTCACTGCCCAGAGGCCCTGTTCAGAGGTGCACGGCATGGCTGCTCCACTTCTCAGTGCTCTTGTCTCCCTCTGTTTTGCAGCTACGATCTCATGTGCAGATGTTGGCATCCTGAGCCCAAGCTACGGCCCAGCTTTGGAGTACTCCGGTCCCAGCTGGAAATGATTCGCGGGAGGATGTCCACGCTTTCTTCCAGTCAAGATCCTCTCTATGTCAACATTGGGAAGGACAAAGAGGCATCTGCAAGTGACCCAGCCCTGCACACCTCCTTTGGAAACATGGATGCTGAAGAGACTATTGCTGGGGCAGCTGCTGCTGTCACAAGTGACTATCGCTATATCATGAGCCCCTTGTGCCTTGGAGATGATGCTGAGGGTGAAAGGCATCCAAATGGACAAGAAGGGGAAGACAAAAGCCTTCTGTATGAGCTAGAGACAGAAGGAGAGAAAAGTTGCTAGCCTGTACATAGCAGTGACACTCTGCTTCCCTGGGACTGGATGTGTGCAGCATGGTGCTGTCTCCTGGGGCTCTGATGCCAGATCTGGAATGGCTTTGAACAGCACTGGCCAGGGCTCTTGAGCAGCTTCTGTAGCTTTCACCGCCCATGTGGGCTGCAGTGGCAACTAGCTTGGAAGAAGTGCAATCCCAACAGCCCCTTGGATTTGGGGAGGGAGGCAGTAGGGTTACAGGTTGACCACATCCTGCTGAAAGGAGTTCAGAGCTAAGGTGGCAGTCAGAGTCTGTGCTCTGCTTCTTCTCACTGAGTGCTGGAGCAGAGCTGAATACACCTTCTGTTCAGTCAGTGCTTGCTCTTGTGTAGATGTTGTCTTCAATCCTGGCTGCGTGACTTTGGGACTGGTACCCTGAAAACTCTGGTGGGTATTTATATTGTCATTCAGGACAAGAGGGCAAAACTCCCCTCGAGTTCACTCAGCAGTACTGCCTAGACTTGTTGCCTACCTCAGTGGTTCTCAAACTGATCAGCGGATCTGCTCCTACCCAGCACTGAATTTGAACATCTGGCTCGTTTCATGCAGTGACATTTGCTGCTTCCTCAGTCCAGGGCTCTTTTAAGAGTTTCAGACGTTTTGGTGAGCAAAGAAATGAGAAAAAAAAAAGAAAATCCAGCATTCCTCTTCTCCCCATGTACCTTTTTATGTCTTTCTTTTTCTTCTGTTTGATGCCAGTTCAGGCCTGACTAGACTTGCAGCTGACATTAAAATGCAAAGGGAGGGAGAGCAGCTGGCTTGTGTGAGGGCAGAATCCAACTTCAAAGGAATGGAAAGGAAGCAGTGTAGAGAGGACTTAACAGCAGTATGGGGAAACAGTGTTAATTAATGCTGAGTGCTGCCCTCCAGGAGAGGAAGAAGACTGAGATACAGAATGACAGACTTGCTCAGTTTCAGCAGGAGCGGGATTCAGCATTTGCTTCAAAGTTGGATTCTTTCAATCATTCTCTTTATTAGTCCAATGTCTTCTTCAAATAATGAAGAACTGTAGCTGCTACAGTGACATGTGAAATCAATTTCAGGAAGATGTGTGTTGAGGGGAAGGATCAACTGGAAGATGTATTTCTGAAGAGAGAGGCCTCATGATGAAAAAGCTTGAGAACCACTGGCCTTCCTATTTAGGAGGCTTTCTGGCATGCTGTAAAAGTCACATAAAAAGTGGAGTACTATCACTGCAGCCTTCCAGACAGGGCAAAATTAATGGGTTTGCTCTTTGGGTTTTGTTTTGTTTTCCAATCAGCATGTCTGACTCACTGTAACTGCAAGTGCTTGTGTGGTTTTTAATAATTTAATATTTTACTGTAAATCGGCATTTGTTTTGTGCAGTGGTTCCCAGCAAGGAAGTGCAGTTACATCTTACTCTACTTATCCTAAATATTTCCTAGATTTTAATTTCTTTTATTTTCACTGTGCTGAAAACTTGGCAGTATTTCTTAGGATTCCACATTGCACTTCCTCAAGCTAATACCACAAATGTCAGCATTTACTGAGTTGGCAAAGGTGGGACCAAAAAGTCAAATGAGATTGCAGACACTCCACCCTTTGATACCCAGTATTTGCTTATTGTAAGATCGGGGTCTAAATATAAAATTCAGGTCAAGCTTCAGCCCTTATGAGAACTCTTCCTAGGGAAGGGGAATTTCAGCCTGGGACTTGAGCATGGGTCCTTCCTGTTAAGTTTCCAGCTGAACAGAGATGTCCCAGAGGTGTCTCCAGAAATTCAGTATGGTTTCTCAGTCACGGATACAAATTCTGCCATCTTACACCCCAGGCGGTACAGGGTTTTCTCTTCACTTAGCTGGAATGCTGTAAATCCAGGTGAGAAGATAACACCTAACAAAGGGTAACAAAAACCTGTGCAGTGCACTTTTGCAGTGAGGGCAGAAGGCTGTGCTCCCTGTAGCTGCCTAGGAAGTGCAGATGTACATATAGACTCTAACTCTGGGAAGCATGTCTTAGTTTTTATGCATTTTTATAATAATAAAACCTGTACTGTGTTTGAGTCCCAGCCTCTTAGCTGTGGCAGAATGTGTGATGATGCTCACTGTGTGGGATCATAGTCAGCCCCAGCTGAAAGTCATCTTTCTTCCTTCACCAAGCATGACTGAGCTGCTTCTTGGGGGCAGAGAATGTTTGGCCTGCCCAGGTGACAGTTGCCCTGCATTGCTCCAGCCTTGAGATTGTGAAGGCCAAAATCTGATGGGCAGGGGCCAGTGGTTCCACAAAGAGAGGCTCTGCGGCCACCGCTTTGCAGGAAACTGGGGAAAAGCCCTTACTGGGACGTGGTGCTTCCCACCCAGGAATGCAAGACCTGTGCGTCAGTTCCTCCCTGAAAATTGTCGCGTGCGCCCATCCAGCTACTGGCAGTGCTCTCAGCGGAAAAGAGGTTTGGAGGAGGTGGGTAGAATTCAGCTCCTGACTCAAATGTTCCAAGCACAACATAAAAGAGCCCCTGGATTTCCAACTTGCAGAGAAGAAAAAGGCGTACCTCACGCTTTTATTCTTCACGAGCAAACAGCACGCTGCACGCCCTCTGCCTGCAGCTCACACAGAGAGGAAGAGTGATGGGAAACGGCACAAGCGCTCACCCCCCATCTGCAATGCAGGAAAAACGACTTCCAAAGCATGAAGCAGCTGATTTAGTTAATATTTTAAGGTTCCGGTGCCCAGTTATGTCCCTTAGATCTGTTTCAAATGATGATTTAATCATTTTGCATAAAAGCCTTGAGAGACCAGGTACAAATGAGGCTGTGTTGTGGGTGGGAGAGGCAGCACCAGAACTAGTGAAAAAAGAGGGAGGTAAAGAGATTTTAAAATGGGGACAGATGGGATGAGCTGTCAAGAGGGAGTCAGAAAGCAGAAATGTGAAATTTTATATATGACATACCAGAACAGAGATGGCATTGCCTCAGCTGGGACCAAGCAGGTGTCTGAGGTGGGGGCTGGCTGTGTGTTTTGATAAAGGGTGAGGTGCTCTCTCTGATCCAGCCCTGGTGCCCTGCAGTATTTTGCTCTCAAATCACAAAGAGGCTGTACAGAGCTGGCCTGGCCCTGCATCTGCTTGGAGACAGCACTGTGATCCTGACCCCAGGGAAGCTCCAGCCTAACAGCTCTGATTTAGGCACCAGCCTGGCACACTGTTATCCTAATTAAACAAAATGTTTCTCCCACAGCCACCCTTTTTTTCCACCTCTCAGTACAATAGTGCAGTCCCTCCCATCTTCCCAAGCAGCGGCCCTTGCCCGGTCAACTGGGGCAGTGGGATGTCCAACATGTGCACATTTATGCTGAAGCAACTTCTACCGATGGCTTACGCAGGCAATGGGTAAGCCTGACCACGCTTCTTCATCCACATCTCCCCGAGACAGGGAGAGACAGGGTCTCCTTCTTTTTAACAGAGGCTCAGGCCACGTGGGGCAGTTACCAGCTAAGTTGTGAGGCAGCATGACTCCACAGCACCTAGCAAGAGCTCAGCAGAAGCTCACAGCACTGCCTGTGTTGCATAGGAGTAGTTAGTGCAGGAGGAGACGAGTGCAGTCGCAGCCAGGGCTGACTGATGAGCCTCAGCTGGGCTGTGCTGGCAGCTCAGCCTGCAGATCCAGGGATGCTGCAGCCTGATCCGGTACCTGATCAGTGTGGGGAATGGTGTGTTCAGGGCTGGCAGCTCAGGAGGTGCTTGCAGCGAGGGCATGGATATACCTTGGAACTACTGCACAGCTACACTGGAACCAGCCACCTTCCTTCTTGACCTGTATTTGGAGGGAAGTGTTGAAGTCTTGACTCTGTAAAAACACTCTCTAGAAGTGAAATGCAATTAATTTTGAGTAAAATTCTTGAGTCTCACTGATCAGTGAAAGGAACAATATTTGCACATAGATATTTTTCTGATTTACATTCTATACATTGCTGGTAGTATTCATCCTCCCCTGATGCTCAGCTCAGAATTTTGAAAATTCTCTTATTTTTTTACCAGGGATTTCTGTGAGGAACCCTCACAGACAGTCCTAATTTTATACTGATTTGTTATTTCACACCTGCTGCACTCCCTTAAAATAGTGAGGTGCTCTACAAATGCTGGTTTCCTGTGGATTTGGATCCAATGGATGATTGCAACCTCTGGGTGAAGCTTGCCCCTAGTCAAGGTTCTTACAAAACCTTTTCCCTTGGTGGGGTCTCTGGCATCTAATACTCATTGAATTTCCATCTGCAGTGAAGGTACTGATGTGGAAGTAATAGGGTCTGCCACATGCAGACTTTTTTCAGAAAACTTGTAGGAACTTAATTATCCTTCAGACCTCAATCTTGCCATCACATTTGGCTGAAATAAAGCAGTGGATTCAAAAGCTATTAGGGCCAACACGTGCAGCTGGTGATCAGAGAGCCTTGTTACCATGGGAAACAGAGCTAGAAATCAATTACTTAGTCCAAGAACAGAAAAGACTGATGGACATGGGTTTTGATTGCATTTTCTGTCATATAAATGGAATTCAGTGTCAGTATGAATCAGACCTCAGTCACTGCACTGAGGTCTAGCAACAACAAAGATGATTGACTCCTCACTTCCTAATTACTCCATGGATCCTCCAGCTTGAGGCATGCCAAGCCAAGGCACTCCCAACTGCAGTTAGGTGAAACAGAACATATTTTGGTTATATTTGGTAGTAGGACTGAAATTAGGGAACAGGTATTTCAGCAGCACTGAAAGTATCTAAACAGCTTTTGTTTCCTCCAGATTCTTTTCACTGCCTTGAAATAGATCTGAAAGAAATGTGAGACCCCAGTAAATAGACGGCACTTGTTGATTTAAGCTTTGCTCGGTTCAGAATAGATTTTGTAGAACTGGACAAGTTTCCAGAAGAGTCTATAGGAGCTGGCTCTTGCCAGCATGTGGTGTAAGGAAGCACAAATTCGTGACAAGGAAAGAGGGCTTGCATGCATAAATGATCCAGCTGGAGTACAGGAGATTGCAGCATGTACTGATAACCATACAGTGCCAGAAGAGGTGACAGAAAGGGGGAGCTGACAGAAATGATGGGTCACTGGAGAGCAGCAGACTGCACACAGCAACATGGCAGTTACTGCAGCGAATTCAGAAGGTCTCTGCTCTCTTAATTAATATATAAGACAATGATCCTGGCTGCTACCCTGTCATTACCTGAGCTGCGTGGGAGACTGCTGCTGCCTCTCTGCTTCTGCCAATGAATGCCTCTGCGACAGTGACTTTTGCTTGTGTGACACGATGCTAGCCAGAGCAGAGAGCCCTTCGGTCACTCGCTGCTGCCTCTCACTGTTCCTTCTTATTAAATTACCTTTAAAGAAGCTAAAAGCCCCCAAGGTTCACTTTGCTAGATAATGTAAAGCAGCATGCCTCCCCAACGTCAGGCAAGGTTCAGAGATAATTAATACATTTCCTGGTATTATTTGTCCACAGAATCCCTCTTCGTACACAAAGATACACAAAGAGAAAGAGGAGCAGAAATACTCTGCAGGCATGTGGCAGGGCATTTGAGGATGGACTGAGCTTTAATAGCCTTTTGGTGACCATGAACCTTGTACCTGAGCTGCAGGGTGTAAGGGTAAAGGAAGATGCAGACCTGGGGCTTATGCAGGGGACCCAAACTGCATTCCAGAAAGAAGCAGACACTTAGCTGTTGCCAGAAGCCCTGCAAAGTAAAAAAACCTTTGTCAAATCTGAACTTCAAACCTTAGCATTTCACCAGACAGCTGAGGCAGTTTAAGACCCTCTCCCCAATACTTGTTTGCTCCCTCTCTGCTGTAATTGGGGACCCCATCAGCCAGGGCCAGCAGTGCTGGTACTGCTGAGGGTAGTGAAGATATACCTGATAATGCACAGAAAAGGATGAAGCACAGGCACATGTTTCTACCAGCACTGCTGAGGGGGTGGAAATCTCTGGCAGAGCAAACAGCCGGTGACTTCTCACACTCCCTCCCCCCATCTGATTCACTCCAGCTTGTCTGCCAACACTCCCAATTACGCCAATGCACTTCCATTGAAACTGATATGCTGGGCTGTACCTGAGGCAATGATCAGGCCCACTATGTGAAATCTTTCCCCTATTTTCCAGCTATTGATGAAGTCTCCCTGGGTAACCACTGAAATTGATCAGAGCTGCTGTCCTACCGGCCAGTGGGTTTTTCTACAGGCATCATCAGGCGAGGATCCCAGTGAGAGGGGCTGAACCTAATAATTTATGGCAGAAATTAGCACGGCTCAGTATTTCTCTGTTTCCTTTCTTAATATACTCCACAAAATATTGCCAGTCTGCTGAGCTGTGTCAAGCTGTAGGGTAGGGAGCTGCAGTGCTGGCACTAAAGACACAGTTGGCCCACAGAGACTTTTGGGGGGGGGATTTGTGCTCACACACTAGACCATTTAGTCTCAGTGGAGCAGACCTCATCCCAGAGGTCTCCTGCACTGCAGGTCTGAACCACCCATTGCTGATAGTGGTGTGAATCTGTGGGAAAGGCACTGAGATCATCAGATCAGTTTTCTGGCATGAAAATAGCACAGCTGAGGGAAGGATGTGGTATGTAACCTGGAAATGCACCCAGTCTGCCTTTATACCATGCCCTGACCTCTCCTGGGTGAAGATGATCTGCTGGGATGACGTTGGTTTTCTTCCTGGAGCCCGTTCAGCTGCTGAAGCATTTTGTAGCACTGCTGAGCCCTGATGCTGATCCCACAGCAGGGGCACTGCGCAGCAGCTCACGGAAGTCCAGGGGATGATGCCGTCACAAGGCTGGCAAGAATTCAACATCGTGCTTTGCAGCTTGCCTGTTTATCAGAAATCTGTGAATGTAGAAAATATGCACTTTCCTTTGTTCCAGGAAGGCTCTAAAATTTCATGAGAAAAAAATTAATGGATTTATTTCCTCAGTAAACATTTCACAGAACATCACTGACACTGAATTTGGCAAATAAAGAAAAAGCTGTTCTTAGCACAACATTAGTGCAAATGGGGATTAAAGTAGACGAGGCTTTCTGTGGTCTTGCCATACAGTAGCAGGATGAGGTGTATCTGTGTCTCTCCCACAACTCTTTTCCTGAACCTGCTAGCACAGATGGAAGCAAGGCACTGTCTTGTCTTCACCAGGTGTGGTAAAAGGGCTCAACATGCCTTTCCCTCAGTGCAGATGAACCCACAGACAATGGCTTCTGTTACAGCAGTTTCTTCTCACTTGAGCTCTTGCTTGCAGGGAGAATGCTGGAAACAGGAGCAAGCCTTGGTGGTGGGATCCCTCATGCACAGAAGAGCCCAGGGCAGCCTGAAGTGAGCAATCCTGAGGAAGTTCAGTGATCGATTCAGTTTTGCACCCCCAGGGCCAGCTGCTGAGGACTGGCCAGCAAGCCAGTGTTGTCTGCTCCAGAGAGAGCTCAGAGAGGGCTAAGGTGGGATAATGTGCCAGTTGGGGACATTTTGTAGTCTCTAGCATGACATTTGTGTCTCAGAAGTGCCAGTCTCCTCTCCTACACAACAAATTGGGGCTGCTCTTGGGACTTGTATAACAGCAGACTTTGCCTGATTTTTAAAATCCCTTTATAATCCCAAGAAGTATGCCCATAAGTGCAGTTGAACATAGGCCCTTCAGAAAGCTGAAGTCATTTAATGATCTGCAGGTCTGTAGGGGAAACCTTTCCCAGCAGGCTCTGTTTCCCCTGCAGCTCTCCCTGCTGTCTGCTCAGCCATGAAATCCTATTTTGCATCCCACAAATGCAATTTCAGTACCTCCCTATGGCCACACTCTCCTTCCTGTCCCTGCCCTGACTCAGATTGAGAACAGCCATCCTGCCTGGCTTGGGACAGCACCAGCAGCAGCCCCTGATCCCCACTAGCACTTACACCCACAAGGATGCTGTGTGTGACCAGCTGGATCCTTCCCCTCGCTGACCAGTTCAGGACCTTGTCACCGTGCTGCTGAACTGTTCTAAGGGTCCTCGGCAGCAGGCACATTCTTGAGATGGCCTCAGTGCTTTACTCTGCTTAGTGACCTTGCTGGTGAACAGTGAAGGGTAATCCTTCTTATGTTTCTGAATGTTTTTTAATCATGATTCAGTTGTCAAGGAGTAGCAGATTGCTGAGTGAGAGAAAATTCTATATTCTAGCTCCATACGGACTAAGATTTGGGAGATTTTCTTGGCCAGACTTTACCTCTGCTCAGTTATACCTATTGACTCCTGCAAAACTACAGAAAGGAACTGAAATGAGAATTTGGCTCCAAACTAGTAATTTTTGCTTGCATTGACATTCAGCATGCAAAACCTGGCGAGATTTCTGGATGTAAATTTGGTGAGCTGCCCTATGAAGCAGGCTTGGGAGGGATGCAGAAACATCTTCAACTGCCAGGTCTCAGACCATAAAGAGTTCATTGCTTGTTGGTGTCCTAAGCTGCTTGTGCAGTTTTGTGATGTGGTTATGTTATTTATCAGCAGCATCTATGAAGCAAGTCCATATTTGATAATTGTCTTGTCTGTGCCTTTTTAGTAGTTTCTCTGAAAGCATTTCACTGAAATACATAATGAGAAAACACTAAGTGGACACCTTAGCATGTCCTTGTTTTAGGTAAGGATGCTGCCTTCATAGTGAATGTCCTGACAGTCCCTCCTCACACTGAATGGGGGAGTTTTGACTGAGGAAGTGCTGGGAGATGGGCTGTGAGAATGCATCTACTGCTCACAGGCTGCCCAAGGGTTGCCTGGACTGAGGAAACCATCTCTGCCCAAACGGGTACAGCACAAGCAGCAGGCTGCTAAAGCCAGCAGCTTTGGTCTGTGAACATGCTCTGACTGCACTGCTCACTGATGCAGCTGGAGCTTTTTGAGCAAGTTTCCTTGCCTCAGGCCAGACTCTGAGAGCTGGTGCTCTGCTGCCGGGTGTCTGAGCTGGTCTCTGCCTTGCACACCTGCCTCAGGAGCTTTATTTTTCCTTTCTATCAGCCTCAGAGGTAGGATGTGGGTAGCAGACAAGTGCTTAGGGCAGCGAGTTGCTTTGAATGGCAAAACTGTCCACCCTGCTGCTTAGTCCTGCCAGGGCAGCGCTGCTGGGGCTGGGAGATAGGGGAGGGGAGAGGGTGCCCTCATGCTCAAGTGGGACAGTCGGTACCTTGAGCTCCCCTCACCTGCTGTTGACAGCTCAGACACCCTTGGGGAGGGCAAAAAATTTGCCAATGCGTAGGAGCCTCTAGATGGTCGACAACAGTCAAATGATTTCCAGCCCACCCAGAAAACCTGTGAGTCCACTGCTCTGACTCTGAGCAGTACCCCAGTGCCTGACGTCTGCCTCGTCCCTTTCCCCATCTCCTCTCTCTCCCTTTTCCTCCTTCCTGTGACCCACCGGGTAGGCCTCCCGCTTTGGGGAAGGTCCAAGGCCTTGACCTCAGTATGCCAGTGGCAGTCTGGGTTGCAGGGGCAGAGCTCTGCCTCTTGCAGGAGGGATGAGCTGTGCCTGCTTCATATCTCCTTTCACCGGGAGAGGCTGCAGGGCACGGGTAGAGTCTGTCTGTTAGATCTGTAATATCGTTTGGGGCTCTCAAAACTGCTTTAAATGAGGATGTTGCAGCATGAGAACCATTGGCTTCACATATCTGAGAAATCACCACCACTTTCAGTTTAAAAGGAAATAATTCTAGGAGCCAGGGAGAGGCTTGGGTGCTGTCGGGAAGTTCAGCCAGGAGCGCTGGCATCTGGTGCCTCCCCGCCGCAGCTGCTTTCGCGCCGCTGCCGGCAGACGTGTGCGGGCGGTTTGCAGCTGGAGCTTCCTGCCGGGGCTCCGGGACAGCTCCGCGCTCACGTGGATGACGAGCGATCGGCGTTCGGGTTCCCGCGGCGTGTGTACGGCCGCGGAGGAGCCCTGGGCCGCGGCGACGGAGGCGCCCGATGCCCGCGCAGGCCGGGGGGACCCTGGGGCGCAGCCCGCGCCCCTCGCACGCCGTGCCCCCGCAGCACCGCAGGGCAGGCTTGCGCCCCGGCCCCCGCCCCCATTCACCAGCGGGACTCGGGTCGGTGGCGCCGCGATAGCGATCTGGCCCGGGAGCCGCGCCGGCAGCCTCCTTCCTCGGGGCTTGCGCGGGGCAAGGTTTAACCCCTCGCGTGCGGGGTCGCCCGTCACCGTGAGGAACGGGCAGCCCGAGGCCCGGGGACGGTGGGTTTGAACCATTCGGGCAGGAAAGGGTTTCTTGGGCTGCGGTCTCTTCAAAACGGGAAAAGGAAGGAAAAACACAGGGCTCGGCTAGGCTGGTGGCAGCCAAAACTGCGGCACATAAAGCAGTTGGGAAAGACAGCGAGGCTGGGAGAGCTCCGCCGGGGTGGCCGGGGCCGCTCCCTTCGGCGAGCGATGGTCTTTGGCCAGATCCCGAAGGTACCTTGTGCCCGTAAGCAATTCGCCTGCAGCAAGAAAGCCAAATCCCAGCGTCTCATCACTGATGCATTCCCAGGGGGTTTCTGCATTCAATAAACACCGTGCCGGAGTAAACTGCAGAGAGACGCGCCGGCGCCGGCAGCTCCCCTCCTGAGGGTGCTGCCGCAGGTTTCTCAGCTCTCTGTAGAAGGACTGAGGAGAGCAGCTGAAGTGCAGCCTTGTTGCAGCCCTGCCTTCTTTAGGTTTGGGAAGGCAGCACCTTGGGAATTCGGAGGTCGCAACTGTCCCTGGCCCTCGTGGAGGGAAGCTGGGACGAATCCCGAGAAGGAGAGGACTTAGCCACCTTGCAGTTTTCTGTGAAAGAGAGAGCAGAAGCCCAGCCTCAGAAGCACAGGCTCCTGCAAGTGTCCCGAGACAGGAAGACGTAAGAAGGAAGGCTGCAAGGGGGAGCAATCTGGAGACCTCGATGAGGTCTTGGGGGACTTTATCACATCTGTGAAACAAAAACAGAAATAAAGTTAGGGACATGTCTTTTGCTTTGCCTGCCATTTTTCCTTGTCGAATTATTAAAGAAAACCTGGACAGATTTTCCTCTCCACCTTACCTCTCCAGTCCCAGTGTTTGATTCCTGGCCTCTGGCTTTGGAAAGAAGAACCTTTCTTGCCGTACAGTTGCACTGCAATGTGCAGCTCTGGTGACCGGTATAAAGGGAAGGTTCAGGTTTAAATTGTGACGAAGACGCACAATAGCAGCAGCTCCAATGTAACCGAGGGAAACTCTTAGAAAGCAACCATCATCAATGAACTCTTTCCATGTATCAAGAAGGTCATTATTTGGACTGCAAAATCCATGCTGCAAAGCTAGTAAATGTCAGCTTCACAATTATCTCAGAGATCTTTATCTGGTTCCCATTTGTGTAATGCTGATTTCATGAAAAATTCACACATTATTTTCTTCATGATCCTGACTTGCTCAGTGCCCAGGAAGTTGCATCCTTAATCTGACATTTTGCAGGCTTTGAGTGATTGATTAAAGCATTTACATAACATACTTCAAACATAAGGGTTGTGGTGGTTGTTAAATGCAATTATTGTCATTTAAAGATAATTGTTTTTACATTTTGATTAATTATAAATGGATATTATTGATGAAAGAACAAAATTTGTTTATAGGGGTTTGATTTCTACAGTCATCAGGAATAAATAGAGCAGGTAACGAGTTTGGCAATAAAATGCCAGCCTTAGGCATAGACCAGATTTAGCACCACCCTTTATCTTTGTATCACACTTCCTTCCTCCCACAAGCTCAGCCCACTCAAAACCTGCATAATTTCTTCTCATAAAAGGATGTGCCTGTTTCTGCTCAGTTTTTAAAAGCCTTTATTTCCTAAATATGCTCCTTGGTAGGAGCACTCCTATTGGATTTCCAGGCCCATTTTATCACTCTTAATAGGATGGGTGGGGATGGAAGAAATGAAAAAGTTGGGTGTTGATTTCCAGTGAAGAGGCCCACAGTGAACGATGTGTGAACAGGAGGGTGGAGAGAAATGGGATAGTGAGTGACAGCCTCTGGGTAAACAGATGATGTCGAAGAGCAGTGTGGTCCCTGGGCAAACATGCCCCTGGAAGAACAGGTACTGACTGCTCTTTCTCCACTTCCCCCTTTTAAAGGTTTTATTCAAAAGGGAAAGGAGTGGGAGAGGAGGATAATTCTTTTTCTTGCTTAAGGTTCCTCAATCTCTAATGAACTTCAGTTTCCCAATACTTATCTTAAAAAAAATAAAAATAAAAAAAGCAGCCAACAAACAGAAGAAGTTTTTCTGCAAAACCTCACTTGTTATTTGGGCATCTCTGCTTCAAACGATGTGTACATTTTTAAAGTTAAGATTTCCCAATCTAACTTGCATAGGAACTTTTTCAACACAGCAGTCATGAGATCTACTGCTTTCCAATAAAGGATATTTTTTGCACTTAGAGACCAAAACCACACTTTTTAATTTTTTAGCTGTAACATGCAGTTGGCTCATTTCTGTGATATTCACAAACACCATCAGGTTTCCTTCAAAACCACTCTAGTCATAATGTCTTTTCCCCCGGAGAGATTATCAAAGACTTACTTCCCCTCCATGTGTTATCTTTTATTTTTCCAACTCCAATATCTTTGATTGCCTTGGCATTACTTCTTTATCCTTTTATATGTCTGCAACATCATTACAGTTAATGTCAAATAGTAAACTTTTATTGGGTGACGTTTCCTCTGTTTGGCCTATTAAGTAAAACAGATCCTGCAGCTGAATTGGGCACTTCATCTCTTATAGCAGCAGGAATTTCAAAGAAGCTATTCCTCAATCAGCCCAGAAATTCCAAAAAGACAGGTCCTAAGCCCACCAGTGCTTTCTCCATTGACACCCAAACCATTCCGAACTTTGGCTGTAAGATTGTAAAAGCCCAGCAAAAGTTTATGTACCAGTTAATATATCTGTAACCTTTGTATACAGAATCCTCAAATACAATGTAAGACCTGAGAGAAGATATCTTTGATCTTCTCAGTGATATGAGAACCAACCACTCAATTCAGTATCAATTCAACACAAAGTTCAATTTTGCAGAAATATGAATCTTTGTCTAATGAGACACTTCCCTTTTTACCTCCCTCATGGACTCCCCAGCCATATTGTCACACATTCTCAGTAATGTCACAATGCCTGGGGAATGCACATTGCTGCAATGACTGAGCACCTTTCGAGGCCAAGACCTCCAACACAGGAACTTCAGCCCAGGGCTACATTATGGTGCTGTTTGCCACCAGCTTTTGTTTAAGTTTTAAATTAGTTTTCATTACATGTGATCTGCCTTTACCTTAGTCAACTTGAAATTATTTTTCAAGGCTGCACAAGAGGCCTGGCCTTCCTCATTGATGTGGCTACAACTGCCACACAACTCAGCCAACCTGCACACACCCATCATGGGTGTTTATGTATTTTTTTTTTCAATCAACATTTGTTCCATTATTTCATTGTATACTAAATATAGATTTTCTGGATAAGAGTCTCCAGAATCACCTTTTGCCTAAACCCCCAAGGGCTGTTATATTCAGAGGTATTAGTGAATACGTCCCTATGCTGTCGGGCTTTTATTTAACTCTTTCGGCTCACACGCAGCTTCCCGGTAACTCGGAGATTGGCGTGAGCGCAGTTCCGCGGGCTCTCCACAAACACTCCCGTCTCCGGGAGCCCTGACGGGTCCGAGAGCCTTGTGCCAGCGGCAGTAGCACCCGCAGCGTTGGGAAATCCTTCTGAACTTCAGCAGCGCTCCATCGGCGTTCGCTCGTAGCTCCAGCTACCGCAGAACATCGCACGCCCCAGCGCACGAGCCCCTCTTCCGCGATTTACAAATGTGGAAGGCGGAGGAGAGACGAGGGGTCCCGGGAAGGCGCTGCAGCGGGGTGTCGCAGAAGGAGCGCACCCGCGGGGCCGGGGCTGAGGCCGGCGTGGCCGCGGGGACGCGCTCGGGGCGCGGCCGCCGCTCGGGAAGGGCGCTCACGCGGCGCGGCCACCGGAGGCGCTACCGCGCGGCCCCACGCGCGAGCGGCGTGTTATCCCTCGCGCACGGCCGGGGGAGGGGCGGGAAGGGCGTGGCCGGCGGCACCCTGGGAGCGGAACTGCGTCGGCGGGCGGCTCCGGCCAATCGGCGGCGCGCCGCTGGCGGGGCGTCGCGAGGCAGCTGCTCCGCGCGGCCGCCGCCGGTCCCCGGTGCCCCCGGCGCTCCGCCCGCGCGGCCGCGCTCCGGCACCGGCCTCGCGGGGCCGGGAAAAGAGCCGGGGGAAGGGGCAGGGAACGTGCGCAGCGCACGTGATCGACCGCGGCGGCCAATGAGGACGGCAGGAGGTCGCGCGTGGCGGGCGAGGGCCGCGTGGGCCGGGCGGTTGCCGGGCGGCGCGCGGAGTCAGGTAAGAGCCGTCCGCCCCCCCTTCCTCCTTGGAAGTTTGTCACTCGAGGTGGCGCGAGGCGTGCGCGCGTCACGTGAGCGCGGCGGCCGCCCAATCACGCGCGCGCTTGCCGCCTGCCCGCGCGCTGCCGCCGCGCCCGCGTTTGAGGCGAGGGGGTCGCGCGCGGGACGGGACCGGGACCGGCGGCCGCTCGCTCCCCTCGCGCGCCTCCCGCCGCTCCGTCCAGGGGTGCGAGCGGGCGCGACCCGGGGGCGCGGGCAGCGGCCGGCGGTCACCTGACCGGGGGGGTTGTTTAAAGGGACCGAGCGGCATCCGGGCGCTCCGGCCGGGAGGGGTCGGGTGAGGCCCGGCCCTGGGCAGCTGCCGCTGCTCTCTAAGTCATCGCGCTCCCTGGGACCGGTCCCCGGTGGGGGCGTGGCCGGCGCCACCTATGAGACAGGGCTTGGAGTGCTGGAGAGCCTTTCCCGGGAAGCGGCCCCGGTGCCCCCTGGGTGCCAGAGGCCGGCGGGCTGGGCGGGGCCGGAGCGGGGCCCCTCGGCCGGGGGCGGGGCGGCCCGCAGGCGGCGCGCGTGCGCCCCGGCACGTCGCGGGGGGCGGCCGCGGGGGCGCGCGGGGCCGCCATCGTTGGTGGCCCTTGGTACCGTCCTGTTTGGAACTGCTCGTACCGGGCTGATGAGTTTAGAAGGGAGTCGAAGCGCGAAGGCGGGCTCAGTGAGGAGCAGCTAGGCACGAGGGCTAGCGGCTGTTTCAGCAGCCCGGGGAGATGAGTGGCTTCCCATTATGTGGTTGGAGCATCTTGCCTGACTCACCCATTAAGATGTCAAATCTTGCACAGCCGTCACGCTGCCTTACTCCCGACGTGAACTGTGTGAGGGCATGGGCCGTCTGTAGTCGCACTTGATGGCATGGGCTAGAGCCCCGAAGATTTGAAGGTGCTGCAGACTGAAAACCGAGGGCGGTTTAAAGAAGAGGGGCAGGCTGAAGCTTTGGTTTTGTCGCTTGCAGGTGTTCTGCCCGATGCAGCTGCAGCACCCTTTCAGTGCCCTTGGGCACAGTGCCTTGTGAATCTTTACTGAGAACTGGAAAGGGAAATTGATTCTGCTTGAAAAGTGTTCCTGTAGGTGAGCATTTTTGTACATTTTTTTTGTACGGAAAACCTCCATATTTCTTAGGTTTGGTGGAGATGGGCAGCATTTGTTCCCTTCTGTATTTCATCTAACAGCAGATGGCTGTTAATCTCACCCATTGCTGGCACATTATTGGTGCAGACGCTGTTGTGCCTGCCATGGGGGAAAACGTGCAACTGGAGGAAACCACTTGTGAATAAACCTGTTTGGCTACCTTCCAGGAAAAAAAAAGGAAGTTCTTTCTCTTTGACTGTAGGCCACCTCTTCATTTATACACAAGTCCACTAGATGGTTTATTAAATTTGTGGTTGTTTTTAAAACCTGATTTCTTAAGAAATGGGAAGTCCAAGACATTTTCCTTACAAACACAATGAAATAGGTCTCTGCCTAGTGGAGTGAGAAAGAGCTCTTCTCTATCAGGAGGCTGTTGTCTGTTTGCTGTTTCACAGACAGCAGAGGATCTACACAAGATCCTCAGCCATGGCATGTGCACAGGGAGCAGTGCCATTAGCTGTGGCACCAGCAGGGCTTTCCTCTTGTCTTGTTCTTCCATAACTAAGGATGTGTTGTGCTGTGTTGGATTGCCTTTTTGTTAATCTTTCTTAAAACTGGGTAACCTTAGAGCAAAGAATCAAGTTTTGATGGTGAAGTTGCTCTTGTCTTTCCACACAAAGATGGAATGTGCTTTCACTGTTCGATTTTGGCTAGTTTTAGTTCCTGGGATAAATCCTTTGCTGAACTGGATAAGGAAGAAAGCAGTGAGAAGGATATGTGTGAGAAGGATGATGGTGTGTCATAAGAAGAAAGCAACCAGAAGAAAGCTCTTCTAATTTTTTTTTTTAAATCAAGCTCAGAACAGAAAGGCATTAGAGGAATGTGAACAGCATAAAAGAGAGAAAATTAATGGGAACTAGATAAAACCTATCTACAATAAAAATGCATTCTTTGTTCCAATCACAATCTTCAGGAAAAGCCAATTTGGAGAATGACAAGACTGTGACCCAGTTACTGTTAAACAAATACTTGTGATGTTGGAATTGTGCTGTTTTGCTAACTCTTATACAGTGCTTTCTGTTAATTTGGTGTGGTCTGCCTTACCGCAGGGTAAGTCAACAAACAGTAATGAAGAGAGATATAAACCTGGAACACATTGCCAATGGTCTGGACTTTAATTAGTGTCACTTTCTTTTTCACTCTTTCTTAAAAGGGGAGTACAGGTTCCTTGGCAGTCCTAACTTGCTGAGCCATTAGTGGCTCTGTAGCAATGAGTATTGCTATAAAATAGCTGGATGAGTGGGATAGTCCTGAGCTCAGGACTATCAGCCTTTTTTTTTAAATTTTTTTTCCTTCTATGATGTGGACAAGATCCCCAGCTGAAGATTCATGTATGTGATAAATGTTCCTCATGATGGCCATAAAGGGATTGAAATTCATCAAAATTGTGCTATTTCTGCTGATTATGTCTGGTTTCTGCCAGTGTTGCATGGCAAAAAGCATAAAACATTGCTTTATTGTTTTATTTTGTGATTTTTGGTAGTTGAAATAATAGTATGTTAAAAAATGCAGCATTCGTTGAGTGTATGAGTAATGGAATATCACTCACTGATGAAATATGGGAAGTAATGTAAAATACATTACCCTAAATATAACATGTTGTATACAAATAAAGAAAGAGAATTTATTATTAGTTAACTTCAGTTTTTTCCCCTGGCCTCTCACCAGGGGGTCATTCTTAACAGAAATCACAGAATCATTTAGGTTGGAAAAGACCTCTAAAATCATGGAATCCATGATTTTGACCCATCCTTTGACCCATCACCACCTGTCAACTAGACCATGGCACTGACTGCCACATCCAGTTGGGTGCGTTTCCATTTTGCAATCTTCTGTGTTTGGGAAGTGTTTCCCAAAAGTTCCAGTAACTCTTGAGAAATGTAAAATACTGTACATTGTATGTTGCAGGATTAATGCTGATTGACAGACTGCTGACTTCATGGGGAGCTGGAAGTTCGGACTCTGTGACATGGTATGGCTATTGGAGAGGGGAAGCAGGAGTTTCTCTCTTTCCTCCACCCTCCCAGGTATGTGCCTTGTTCCTCCAAAAGCAGCTGCTGCTCTTGCAGGTGTGTAGCTCTCAGTTGGTGAAACACTTTCTGAACTGCCACCTATTCATCCTGCCGTAGTCGGGACTCTGAGTGTGATGTGAATTTGGTTTTAGTATAAAGCGAGGATCTGGGCTGGAAGCTGGCAGTGCACAAGCTGTGTCAGACCTTTTGTGGGGATAAGTGCTTTCTGACTGCAGCTGTAGCATGTGTTTCTTCGTGTTTGCATCAGCAAAAAAAGCTAAAAAATGTTTTTAAAATGTCTGAAAAACATTTTTTTCCTGCAGCAGTCCATTTCTTTCAGTTTTTTTTTCTTAATCTCATTTTTCGTCTAGATTCTGCCACCACTTTTATCTTTCATCTTTTATCTTTTTGGCACTGAACTATATTTCTTCACTAAAGCTAAGAAAATAATTTAAGGTAGTTTCCTCTCAAAAATAACATGAGGTAAACTTTTCCTAAAGTAAATTTGGCCTGGTTCTTTTGCTTAAGGACAGAGGTCTTGAGCTGCTGTAGATGCTGCTAATTATTAGAGACCTCTATGTACAGCAAACATTAAGCTCTGGGAAACTACTACTGGTCTGGAGAAGGAGTGGGAGGCCAGTGGGGCTGGTTGTGACATAGAAAATGGGACTAGATACTTTTCTCTATGCAGTTTCATCCAGAATTTAGGTTGGATTAACAGAATTTCCTGTGGGTTTCTACTGTTAATCATTCTCCAAAGTGGCAAAACATTATCTAAAGAAATAATGTTTTTTTGTATTTTAACTCTTCTAGCATGAGCATTGCTCAACACTTCTGGCTGTAACATCACTAGGTTTTCAGCTTTTTAAATGCTTGTGGATTTTGGTTTTTTGGTTGGTGGTTGGTTTTTGCCTTTTTTTTTTCTTTTTTTTTATGTCCAAAACATGGGATTTTTGAGCCCAGTCGGGACTGTCTGGTGTAGTTAGTGGTAAACTTTAGACTGTTATAATAAACTGCTGACTGCTGCTGTGGTGTGTTACACTGGCACAGCTGGTTTTGATAGCTGTTGTTTCCAGGTAGTGAGTGTAGTTTCAGCTAGTGCTTGTTTTTAGCAAGTGAATTTAAGAGCTGAAAGCCTCCTTTATGCTCCAGTAGTGCTCCTGTAGTAGTGTCTTTCACACTATGCTGTGTGAGAGAAATGTCCTGTCATGTATCTACTTGTGTAGGAGCAATCTTTAGCAATCGGGATTGCTAACAAAAAATGTAATCGACACCTCTTGTGTGTTTTTCACAATTTGGCAAATGTTCTGTTTTGCTTAACTGTGTATAGTTAAATGTGTATATACTCTACGAGGTATGTTGTTCTCCCGCATATACATCTGTAGCAAAGCCTGGGACTTGTGACCCTGCAATTCCTGCTTTGCTACTGAATCTTTACCACAGGTTAAACATTAGAATGGCTGAAGAGCAGTTTGTTGCTGCAGCTCTAACAGTTACAGTTTCTTATTACTTGTAGCAGGTAGGCTTGAATGGGCGCTTTATAGTGCCATGTAGGCGTTTCTGAAAACAGGAGTGTGATTTACTCGGTGCTGAAATGCAGCTTGTAAAGGCTCTAGTTCATACCTTCAAGGGAATATGTCTGAAGGAAGCATTTGGGGGAAGAGTGTGTGTCTTGGTAGTGAACTTGAGCATTTCAAATATCTTATACTAGCCAGTAACGGGATGGTTGTAACTCCCTCTGATCAGGGATTCAGTAGGTGCGAGCCAGTTAAATTCTGTGCTGCCAATTCATGTTTAGCACAAACAAGTCCTTAAAATTGGTGTTCATAGTGATCTAAACGAGATGATGTTCTTTAGTCAGCACTGCTGTTTCTTGTCGGCTTTAAGCTGCTTAGAACTGGCTCACTTAATCTGGTGGGAGTCTGTAGTACTGCTGCGACTTCTACTGATGAATCTGTTCTCTTGATAAACCAGGGGTTCAGTTTTGGTGCCGGCAAGCATTCCTACCTGCCTCAGGTAAAACTGTAGCAAAATCTCTGGCAATGTCAACAGTCTCTGGTTTGTTTCTTTTATCAGGACCGGAACATGTGGCTTTTGGGCCATGAACATGGGGCACTGTCTGCTCTTTAGTTCTGTGTCTGTTCTCAGTTGTACGAATTACTCTCTTGCTGGAAAAAAACTCACTTATTTCTGTATTGTCATTGTTCCGAAGCAGACTGGTTAATACAAAATAGCATCTTTATCCTGTGGCCCTAAAACTCAATGGCTGCTCCACAGAATATGTGATGACTGTAGGTATAAAATGACTATGCCAGAAATTGGTGTAATTATTTCTGACTGGATTTGTTACAGGAAAAATACTATGCTGGATCCTACACCTTGAGGCTGTTGTAGCTCCATGCCCCAAATATGACCAGTAATAAGCTGAAAATATATTGTTGGTAGCTACAAGCCCATAGAGCACATGCACACATGACATTTACATGTAAACATGTCTGGCCAATGCCTGACCAATCAGGCAGACACACAGGTACAGGAGCACAGCAGAGACAGCCATATCCTGCTCCCTTCCCTATCTGAGCAGGAGGAAGTGATACACATACACATATATATCTCTGTGTCTGTGTGTATAAATATATATATATATCTACATATATATATATATGTGTGTGTGTGTGTGTGTATATATATAATATTTATATGTATGGTAGATACCCTTCAGCAGCAGAGTTTAGACACTGTTGGTTCCTGAATCCCAGTCTCCCTGGTTGCTGGCATGTGGACACAGCAGCTCCAGGCCACAGTGCTGTTCCCAGTGCTGGCACGTGCTCTGTCTCTCAGGGGGCTGAGACTGCCCTGCTTACGTGACATCCAACACTCCTCCGCCCACAAGACCCTGCCCATTAGAGACAGAGGTGTGCAGACAGGCACAGAGCTGGTGGCATTCCTCTGAGCCTCCATACAGACCCACCTGTATTAATGTTTTAATGCATGTTTGTCAAGTCTTTTAAAAATCTATTTTCTTTAGTTCTGTGCTTCTGAGATAATTTCCTATTGCATAAGCCTGTCTTGCCAAGAAACCTCCAAAGGGGTGCTGCCCTTCTGTAATGTTGCTCTTCTTCTGCCCATTTTCAAATAAGACAAAAACACCCTGACAGATTGAGCAGTCCTGACAGAGTTATAGTTTGCGGTAGGTAACAGTCAGTGCAAAATACAGGAGTATGGGTGAGCCTGGACCTTGGTGTCACCCTGCTAACTGATGTCTTTGCCTTCTAGCACCCTATGTATCTGTTTCATAGTGGATACAGTGTTGTAAAATAAATAACCCTAATGGATTAAGGGATGGATAGAGGGCTTCATGGAGGTGTTTTTGCCTGCAGCTGTGATGCATTTTGGTGTGAATTCCCTTAACGTTCAGCATTCTGTTTTAGTGGGCTTATTGTCAGAAGTGCCAGGTCTATAACATGTAATCGATTCCCTTGGTGTCTGTGAAGGCCTGCCAGGCCGGGCATGGGGCCGCAACTGCGCCGTGCCGCTCTGCGAGCGGGGGAGCTCTGTCGAGGCCGTGCAGAGCTGTCAGGCTGCGCTGAGCCTGGGCTGTCGCTATCAGCGCCCAGGGCCCGGCTCAGGGGGCGCGGTATGAGGGGTCTGTGTCTGCCCTCCCAGAGGCACGGCAGCTGCGGTGCTCAGAGTCTGAGCCGCGCTTTGGCCGGTCAGCGAGAACTTGCTCAGATGATAGCGCTGACTGCGTTGCTTCCTCAGCCGAGGGTTTCCGCGGCAGGTGGCCGGATCCTGCCGGCGGCAGCGCTGCCCAGTGTGGAGGGGCGCGGTGCGCGTTGCCGGCGCAGAGAGCGGCGCTCCCGTCCCGGAGGAGGCGGCCGCTGCCCTGGGCACGGGGATGGCAGGGCGGTGCCGCCCCGCTCGGCCCGCCGGGGGGCGCCGTGCGCCGCGGGCCTCGCGCGCACTCCTGGCGCGGAGGGAGGCGGAGCCGCGCGACCGGAGCCCCGGGCCCTTCGACGGCCGCCGGTGCGCGAACGATGCGCGCGCGCGCCCGTTCGAGAAGCTTCCCCGCGCGCGCGGCGCTGCGCGGGCCGGGCCGGGCCCGGCACCGGGCCCTGCGCTCGGCGCGGGCACGTGACGGGCAGGCGGGAGGGAGGGGGATGCCGGCCTGCTGTGCGCCTGCGCGCGTTGCGGCGCCATGACGTCAGCAGGGTGCGCACGCACGTTGTCCCCAGCTGGCGGACACACGGTCCGCGTGAGAAAGGAAGCGGGAGGCCGCGCGCGCTTCGCGCACGGTAACGACCGGGGAGCGGGGCCGCGCCGGGAGCGGTGGCCGCGTCGCGCGCGAACCCCGCGCTCCTCCGCGCGCGCCCTCCGCTCGCCGCCCGAACTGCGAAAATTGACACCAGGCGCGGGCACGAGGCGGCCGGGCCCGGGCCCGCCGGCCGCGCCCCGGCGGCCACGCGAGGCGCCGCTGCGCGCGGGCCGCCTCGGGAGCGCCGGCAGCGCGCAGCCCGCCGGGCAGAGCCGCGCCGGGTCCCGGCAAAGAGCGGCGCGGTTTCCCCACGTGCGCTCGTTCCGCTGCCCGCAGCCAACTGGCGCCGGCGGTCGTTCTGGCTCCCGCTGCTCCTGGGCGGTTGTCGCTCCCCGTCCCGAGGCTTCTGGCTGGGGTCCCTCCGGCGCGGCCGGGCAGCGGGGGGCGGGCGGGGGTGGAGGGCGTTCAAAGCGACAGGTGCTGCGCTCGGCCCGCAGCCGTGACGCCACCTGCCCGGGGCGGGGCCCCCGTCTCTCGCCGCCGTTCCCGGGGCGGCCCCTCCTGGTGCCCGCTCGGCCGGTCGGTGTTGAACGGCGGCGCGGCGCGCGCGGTGCCCGCTGCCATTGGGCGCGCGCCGTGGGGCTCCCGGCCGCAGCGCGCGGCGGGTGGTGGCGGGCGGGGCAGCCCCGGGGCTCGCGCGCCGCCGTTGCTCCACTTCCCACGGTGCCTCCCGGTGCCCGCCCGCCGCGGAGAGCCGTGCGCGGAGCCGCGTCCCGGTCGCCGCGTGGAGAATTGGGTTGTTTTGTTTATCTGAGAAGGACGCTTTCGCATCTGATTGTCGTCCTGCTTTTGGCGGGTCTTAGTGCGACTTCTGAGTGGTTTTGGCCGCTGCGCCCTGCTTGGTCGCTGCTTCTCGAATACAAGGTCTCTGTGTAGAGAGGGGAAATCTCTGACGCTGTTCAGAACTTCAGTTTCCACAAATACACGTGTTTCCCCTGAAATACTGGATTAGAGTCCATGTGGTATAAAAAACCAGCCTCCCGTGTGTTACCAAATGTAATAAAATATATGAAATTGTTTTCTGGTAACAGACTGTGCTAGTGCTGAAATAATGTAGATTTTGATTACTCCAATTGCCCATAATCACATTTTAACCACACACGTCTTAGGCTGACTTGATACTGTGTGTGGTGCTTGTGGTAGAAATAGCTACTGCAGTACACAACATAAGACCTTTGAGTGTTGAGAACAGAAACTGTTACTCTGTAGGTCTTTATATGCATAAAACATCCGCTGAATGCATGGTTGTTGAGCTTTTCTTGTGATTTTTTTTTTCTGGTATGTCTTAAGTAAGATAATTTAGTCAAATAAATTTAAAGGAATCAGGTAAATGTAAAGCTGCAGGCATTCTGCATACGTTAAACCAGATCTGAAACCACTTTGATGGTGTGTTTCCTTTATGAGCCAATACAGTTTTGGTGTATACTGCACGGCATTAATGTGAACTCACTTTCCAACTGTACGTTTGCTATACATATAAATGTGTTATATGTGTATATACAATGTAAGTTGGTGGAAAATCATGTAGAACTTATGTGGTTCCTTTTTCACCACTGTATATCTGAGATTTATTTCTATTCTGTTCTTATAGGTGAATATGAAAGTACTCATTTCTTGGGGATAACTTTTTGCATTGTTGGGACTTGGGGGTAATCTACTGAAAAAGCAGAGCAATATACTTAAATTCATTTTGTATCCTGGACTCTGTTAAGGAGTCCTCAGTGAGTAGGTGGTTATGGATATGTTTGTGGGGGAAGAATTTCCTCTGCAAAGTTAAACTGAAAACCAGACCTTGTAACTTCACAGGTACCAAAATCTGTGCAGAACAGTTTTGGTTTCTTTCCTCCAATTTAAGTTTTACATTAAGTTTTAGAGTGCAGTGTGTACGGGGTAGAAATGGATCTCTCATATTCCCTAGCTGTTAAGAACATTTATCATATAAATGATAAATGGGGTATAAATTGTCTCTTGAGCTTTGAGGTAGTTAGCCACATGTCTGTGACAGCTTGTTAGCACAGAGGGGTTTTTCCTCCTGCAGTACCCCAGTCATAACAAAATAAAGTTCTTATTAAATATCCAGTTCACTTAAAACTTGTGAATTAAGAGTTAATTCTCTTGAAAGAGATGTGGTTGATTTCCAACCCATAGAGTTATAGAATAGTTTTGGTTGGAAGGGACCTTAAGGGACACCTAGATCCAGCCTTCCTGCCATGGACAGGGACACTTTCTGCTAGACCAGGTTGCTAAAAAGCCATTCTCCAGCCTGGTGTTGAACACTTCCAGTGTTGAGGCATCCAGTTTCTCTGGATAACCTGTTGCAGTGCCTCACCACCCTTGTAGTAATTAATTTCTTCCTAATATCCAATCTAAATTTCTGTCTTTTATTTTGAAGCCATTTCCCCTTTTTCTATCGCTGCCTTTGTAAAGGTCACTCTCCAGATTTGTTGTAGGTCACCTTTAGGTACTGAAAGGCTGCAATTATTATGTCTCCTCAGAGCCTCTTCCAGGCTGAACAACCCCGACTCTCTCAGCCTTTCTTCACAGGAGAGGTGCTCTGTCCTTCTCAACATCTTTGTTGCCCCTTCTCTAGACTTGCTCCAAGGGGTCCGTGTCCTTCCTGTGCTGGAGACCCCAGAGCTGGATGCAGCACTCCAGGTGGGGTCTCACCAGAGCAGAGGGGCAGAATCCCATCCCTTGGCCTGCTGGCCACGGTGCTTTGGATGCAGCTATGCAAGTAGTCCTTCTCAGCAGGGCTACTCAATTTCTTCATCCCCCAGCCTGTGATTGATGCTGGGGGTTGCCCCATGTCAGGTGTATCACCTTGCAATTGGACTTGTCAAATCTCTCATCAAGCTTGTCCAGGTCCTTTTGGACATTCAGGCATGTTAGCTTCACTTATCTTGCCAGTATGGACCCATGAGGGACACCACTTGTCATGAATGTCCCCTGGGACTCAGAACTGTTGCTCACTACCCTCTGGATGGGACCACTGTACCAGTTTCTTACCCATGGAACAGACCACCCATCAGATCCATTGTTCTCCAATTTAGAGAGAGGGACTTTGAGGGGGACTTTTCAAAGGCTTTATGGAAGTCCAGATAGACAACATCAGTAACTCTTCCATTGTCCACCAATGCAGTCACTATTGTAGAAAGCCTCTGGGTTGGTCAAGCAGGACTTGTTCTTGTGGTGGCAAATCACCTTTGTCCTCCATGCACCTTAACATCACTTCTAGGAGGATCTGTTCCATGATCTTCCCAGCCACAGAGGTGAGGTTGACAGGTCGGTAGTTCCCAGAATACTTCTGTCTGCCCCTTTTTAAAAAATGGGTGCAGTATTTCCCTTTTCCAGTCACCTTGGGCTTTATCTGACTGCCACAACTTCTTGAATGTTAAGGAAAATGGCTTGGCACATCAGCCAACTCCCTCAGGACTCTTGGGTGCATCTCAGCTTCTAGCAGTGGTGATTAACTCTGGTCTCCAGCTCCCATCAACTAGATATTTGATAGAATAAGGATCAAAATACAAAATCTGGATGTGGAAATAGGATTTTTGTGTTACCAGAAGTGCGTGTTTTAAATTTTCACATATAAAAATACACAGGCTATTTGAAAAATGAAGTAGTTTGTGGTCTTTTGTTATGGTGTTGACATACTCCTTAACCTGGGAGGTAGACACACAGGAGTAGAATTGTGTATATACAGATAAAAGTAACTTCTGTAGTTCCCTAAACAGTGATTATGCTAATCATAACAGTACAAATGTTTTCTTGTTTGATTTAAATTATTTCCATAATTGAGAAGATAAAGGAAGCCAAGGCTGCCCAATGCTCCACATTCATCCATTTAATCTTAGCTGCATGGTCTTTTGGGGGTTAGTTTATGTCTTTTTCCAGAGCTTATCCATTTGAAGTATTTTGTCCCTTCTTTTTCTCTCTGCCCTTGACAGACAGTTAGAAATTGCTGGGGAGTGTAAGCAAAGAAATTCCAAACACACAAACTTTGACGTTTTTGATAAAGAAATTAAGAGAAATTGACTTTAACATTTCTTTTTTCTTTTCTCCTCTAAATTTTTGACAAGTTGTAGACCTCAGGGAAGTCTTTCTTTCTTTCTTTCTGGCAAGACCTTTATCTTTGTGTCAGAAATGTGCCATTTGCTCTCCTGAAAACTTATGCATGTTGTGCCTAATGTTGAGTGAATGATCTGCAGACTAGAGGGAGTGTCTGAACAAAGTGCTTAGAAATACCAAGCAAAGCAAGGAGTTCTGTTGGGGCAAACGCTCTATGAAAAAGCAATTTAAAGGTGTCATAGCCCCCATGTCTATAAGGTCAAAATTGTATACACAACATGCAACCTTGATTTGTTACACCCTGATTGTGCTCTGTTCTATAGTACTGCTTATCTTTTAAATTCATAATGTGGAGAGCTATTGCAAAAAGGGTGTCTCATGCTACTTAATTACTTTCTTAGACTGTATTGGAATAATTTTAACTGTGTTTTCCGTTTCTTCCAGAATGGTGAACACACACAGAAGATTATCAGAACTCTGTAGAATTTGCATTTGGTTTGAGAGCTTGTGAAAGTGCTCATCATGGAGAAACAGCAGATTGTCTTGGCTAGCCGGGATGGTGGGACTGTGTCTGGTGCAGCACCTGCTTTCTTTGTCATCTTGAAACAGCAGCAGGGAAATGGAAAAGCTGACCAAGGAATCCTAGTAGCAAACCGTGATGCTTGTGCTCTCGCCAGCAGTGTATCAACTCCAGTCAAACCCAGAGTCAAGACCTGCCTCCCGGCTGACTGTGTCTCAGGGGGCATCACTGTCACCCTAGATAACAACAACATGTGGAATGAATTCTACCATCGCAACACAGAGATGATCCTGACGAAGCAGGGGAGGCGGATGTTTCCGTACTGCCGCTACTGGATCACAGGGCTGAATTCCAGTCAGAAGTACATCCTAGTCATGGACATATCCCCCGTGGACAACCACCGATACAAATGGAATGGCCGTTGGTGGGAGCCCAGTGGGAAGGCAGAGCCACATGTTCTGGGACGAGTGTTTATTCATCCAGAATCCCCTTCCACTGGCCAGTTCTGGATGCACCAGCCAGTATCCTTCTACAAACTTAAACTTACCAACAACACCCTGGACCAGGAGGGTCACATAATCCTGCATTCTATGCACCGATATCTGCCACGGCTTCACTTGGTGCCTGCAAACAAAGCCACAGAAGTCATTCAGCTGAATGGCCCTGATGTCCATACATTCACCTTTCCACAGACAGAGTTCTTTGCCGTTACAGCCTACCAGAACATCCAGATTACCCAGCTGAAAATAGATTACAATCCTTTTGCTAAAGGATTCAGAGATGATGGGCCGAATAGTCGGCCTCAGCGTGATGTGAAACACAACAACAACTTAGAATTGAAAGGAGGTGATGTTTTTGGCACTCGTGGCATTTGTGGTCGCCCTGCTGAAGTTGATGCATTAGATGTGCATCAGAGAAGTTTAGATTCTTCATTCATTAGTCAAAATCCATCAGACACTGAGCTGGATAAAGAGTCCTTTAATGCTGAAGGAGACTTCTTGGGTCTCCTGGACAGTGACCTGCCTTCAGGTGTTATGCCAAAGCTAAAACAAGAAGTCTCTGAAAGGTGGGTTAACGCTGCATTTTCAGTACAACCGCTGGTTAAGTGGGATGTTTTGTAAATAAATAACAGGATGCTCAGTGTAGAGGTTTTCAGCTAAAGGTTGCATGTCCTGAAATGGCAGAACAGTTAATATTACTAAAAGCTTTTCTTTGCTCAGTCATGGTATCACTGTTGACTTTCTAAGGTGTCTGGGGAATGCAGGAGTTCAGTATTATTTTCTGTGTTGCTTTAGTTCCCATTGTTGAGAAGCATTGAAGGATTTCTCTTAACTCTCTTGGCATTTTAGAAGGCTAAAGTAATTTTTCCAGCATTTTAGGCAGAGCATATTGCAATCATCAGAACACTGCCTTTGCTTTTAGGGTAGCTCACCACATTGACATGCTGTCTGTCTATAGCTTCAGTTTTCATTAGTGAAAGTAATGGTGTGTGAGTATTTAGGTTGCATATGTGTAGGGATGGCTGCAAGGCAGTTGTAATTGGCAGCAAGCCACTGTTTTGTCAATAAGTGCTTGGTGTGAATTCTTTTCTTCCACAGAGAAGTGTGAGGTAGCCTGCCTGTTGGTAGTCAGCTGCCTCATATTTGCTCTGAGGTAAGGGAAGTACTTCAGAACAACTTGGTTTTTCTAAAGCAAGCCTGGCAAAACCTATTGTTTTACTGCACTTTTACTTAGTTTTGAAATCCAAGCAATAGCATGGAGCAGACTTAGTGAATAGTTAATGTCCATGTAGAGATACTTTGAATGCAAAGAAATTATTTTAAAAATCATAGAGATTTCTTTTCTGCCGTGTTGGTTCATGTCAGTTTGTTAATACCAGGCTTAATCTGCCAAAGATTTAGTGACTAAAGCAACCTTTGTGGACCAGTACACAAGAAAATTATTTAACTGCAGGGTATCAGGATGATGTTAATGGTGAAATTGGAGGTCAGTTCTTATTGGAGAAAAGTTATATTTATGATGTAGTTATACAAAGGCTGTATTACTGTATAACTGCAGTGTGTTTTAGAGAGGATAGAGGTTTCCTCTGTTTTTTTGTCTTGCAAGGAGGACCTCTTTGCCTTTTGAGTAACTGAAAAACTTCAAATTACAAAGTTATTCATACTTTGACACTTTATTGAATTTATTTGTAGAAATTCTTAAGAGTACTAGAATTGTTTGGAGATTTAAAGTGCCCAAACCTTTCTTTTGCAGTATTTTCATGTGTCATTCTGTTAGAAAAAAGGTCTTCTAGACTTACTTTAGTCTCAAAAAACGCTGTTCTAACCCAGCTTAAATACTGAAAATACCCCGATTACAGAAAAGATGGGCTTTTTTTAGCTCCTAAGGGCATAGAGAAAAGTTTAGATAACTTTGCATGTTAAAAGTAAAACCCAGAAAATAATTATTGACAACTTTATTTTGCTTTCATAGTGATATTCATTTGCCTGGAGAGGGTAACTGAAGCAGATTTAGTTGAGAACTGTGTATTCCCAAGGAATAAAAAACATTTTAAGGACTCAGGGACATTCCTTAAAAATAGGTGATGCAAATTGGCAGATTTAATTTCTTTCAGTCCAGAGCATTTTAGAGTCCTCTGGTTTTGCCTCCAAGGCGGCTGATCCCTGAAATATGCTAAAATCTGTGCAGACTGGAAAAAACTGCAAAATTTTTGTTGTCTGGCTTGGAAGGACCTGTCATTGATGAACTCTAGAACTACTTTCAAGCATTGGCCAGCTTTTTGTTATGTTTTTGTAATCTGTGTGAAAAAGTCAAATTCTTTACTTGGAAAGAGAAAATTGATCTTATCCAAGAAATGGCAAAACTATCTTTGTAAGGGCTGGAGGTTTTCAGAACATTCGTTCTCCTCCTTTCTTTTGATCTGTTCACAGTGTTTTCATGCCATACAGTTGAGTTTAGAAGTATGTCAGCTTCCAAGGACAGCACTGAGAGTGTGGCATTTTTCTTAATCAATTAATATTTACAAATTAATGAAGACTGGGAAGTTGTGGGTTTTTTTTTTGTTTGCTTGGGGTTTTTTGTTGTGTTGTATTTTGGGGGGGGGTGGTTTTTTTCCAGTGGGTTTTGTTTGTTTGTTTGTTTGTTTTGAGTTTTTTGTTTTTGTGGTGGGCAAGCTCTTAGCAGGTAGTACTTGATAGCAGCTATCTTGCTGTTAGGCAGGGTAGTGATTTCTGCTGAGCTTAGATTTGAGGAGCAAGTTGGGAAGTGCTGCCTCTCAGATAATCAATCCTCTGCAAAAGAAGTGGAGTTCCTAATGCTGTTGAGGGTGATACTTCCCACCCATACTCAATTCTTCTGACATTTTTGATAATAGAATCATGTAAGAGCTTGCTTATATACCTAAGAGTAATTTTAATCCTGAGTTTTTAGACGGCTTCAGAGATAAAAGATAGTTTTCTTTATCCAAGGAACTGTGTGGGTTTTTTCCTTCTGCTTCTGTGGCTTCTGCTTCTTAGGCCTGTGGCCTAAACTGTATGTTTAGTTTAATTAGGTGTGCTGTAAAGAAAAAAGTATTTGGCTTGTGGATACTTCAGTAGAAATGCTTATCCCTGGATGTACTCAGATGTTTAGGCCATGGAACAAACAAACTTTACTAATTCTTAAGTCTTACAGGCTTATGTACTCCTCTTCCTTTCCAAGGTCTTGTGAATTTCCTCCTTCAAAAAAAAAAAAAAATTGTGGGATTTTTAATGCTCCATTAGTCTTGTTATTCTAATTTAGTTGTCTTGTGTTTAGTCTTGATAGTTTGAATTTTTTTCCTTTCTTGCCTTTCTTTTGGGGGAGAAAGGCAAGTGATTATCCTTCAAACATCTGCCATAGATTGCTAGATTAATTCCACAAGAAATCAGATTCCCCCTCCAACTCTGTATTTTAAAATGATGTGCCAAAAAAAAAATTATATATCTTGGTACTTTCGAAAAATAAGTAGCTTAATGGTTTTTAATCTGGAAAAAGCCAAAAAGGCAGTCTCTGCTTTTGTTGTTATATTGCAAGGGTGCCAAATACATTCCTTGGGCTATAAGAAAGCTGGTTTAAATATGCACTGTTCCATATCAGGTAAAGAAACAGCTAGTTAAGACACCATTTCATTCACCATTTTTACCTAATCTTGGATTGTAGGTTTTGAGAGGACAAACTTCCTTGATTCATCTTCCCATCGTTAGAGGAAGAGAAGTTTCTGTGACTACTTAGGTTGCATGTAACTTCAGAAACTAAGGCCAGATGAAGTTGCTTCAGTGCTTAAAAGCATTTTTTTTTATTCTTAGAGAAGTTGGTTATTGCATCAAAATTTTTAAACAGGATTTTGTGCAAATCCTTTATCTTCTCATGCATATACATGCATGGGTCATACCTTACTCTTGTCACCACCTGGCTTATGGTTGCATTATCCAGAGTAAAACAATATTTGGGTCTAGAAGTTTCTGTTTTACAGCAGGGCTTTTTAGTTCCAGATCCCAAATAGAATCAAATAGAAATTCTGGCCTCCAAGTTTTTTGCCTCTTGATTTTCAAGAATTTTAAAGTAGCAGAGCAGATGCAGAGCAGATGAGTCTTAATAATATTTACTTTAATTGTGGATGAGCTGTGCTGAATCAACCTCTTAGCTTGGTATTGTGGCAGGATTTTCAGCTGCCAGTGATTTACGAGTAGTCTGTCTTTTCATTTTTTTCACAGTAACTCACTGACCCAGAAGGGCTTTTTAATCTTACATTTCACATTATTAATTACATGCAAGTTAGAAAATTGCTAATAGAAAGCACATTGTCTGGAGAAAACAGTAGACAAAACAGGACTGGTATTCCAGTTTCCTGCTGCCTTCTGTTCCCTCAGGAGTCATGCTTTTGCTTTAAGCTTAATGCTCGTTAGTGTCCTTATGAGTTGCAACAAATTTTCTAGGTAGTTTCACTTTAGAATTTCATTTGTAAATGTCTACATTTGTATCTTGACTGTCAGCTCCCTGTTTTAATTCTGCAGTGTTTCTTCATGAAGGGAATACTCCCAGCTCCATGTTGTGATTCTTGTGTGTCCCAGCTCTTCTTCCTGAAATATGTCCTCAGTCTACACAAGAAGGAAGCAGCTTCTTCCTCCACTTCTTTTTCCCTTTCTCAGTCCCAGCTGTGGGTTCAGCTGGGCTTAGCACTTCTTTAAAGGGGTAGGGATGGGTGATACTAATGATAAAACACATATACTTGCAGTATATATAAAGCAATATTTACTCTCTATATGATATATTAGTACTACAATTATATTAGATTTTACTTGAAATTGTTGTCATTAACACATAATTTTACTTTTAATAACAGTTCAATCACACAAAGTTGACAATAATAATTTAATATAATTAAATTATACATCGTGTATAATATAATAGGTATAAAATATTATTGGAATTCTATGTGATTCGTTGAGTAAATAAGTTCAGACTTTTTTTTCTGAGTTTTATTCTGGGTATGAGTTTCTGGCTGCATATATTAGCATTTTTTTCTTATGACAAGGAGCCAGGTTCTGATACACTAAAGAAAACTGGTTACTGTAGTAGCTCTTTTGACTGATGTGTCTGGCCCTCAAAGAAGCCCATTATGAGCTGCCATAGTCTTCAGTATCTAATGCGTGGTATTTTGAATTCTGGTTAAGTTAAGATTCAGACCTAGTGGAAATGCAGCAGAATTCAGTAGGATATTAGTATTCTCTAAGTGTTCAAACAACAGTTGAATTTAGGAATTGTCTGTATATGGCTTCAAGGTGCATTAATTAAAATTTTTGGGCTTTAGGGGGTCACTTGGCTTCTTACTTTTCAAGTACAATGGCTTTAGTGTCTTTACGAGATACACAGCAAACTCAGGCCACTTCTGAGCATTTCAAATATGACAGCTTAGCATGAGTTCATGTTGAGTAAGAGAGGAAAAAGTGTAAATGTCACCCTGATATTAGTAGGGAAGGAAGTTGTGCTGCTGCCTTCAGATAAGAAGTTGAATTGTTCTTAATGATGGCAATTTCTTGGGGTTTCTTGAGTACTTCTGAAAATGTAAGCTTGTAAATGACAGCTTATTTAGGAGACTTATGTCTGGGAGCATTTTAGAGGCTTTTTGCAATATAACCATGAATTATGGGAGGTGGTGCAATTTTGGTAAAGGAGATTTGATAAAATAAAAATCTTATGGTTTATTTTGGTTTTGTCCCCTCTCTCCCACCCCAGTCCCATTACTAGCAGTTACGAAAGCAATTCCCGTGTGGCATCTCCATTGGACCCAAATGGACAATTTAATGTAGTCATTAAAGAGGAGCCAGTAGATGACTATGACTACGAGTCAAATATTTGTACACAAGGAGTAACTGTGAAACAGGAAGACACAGATGAAGAAACTGATGAATATTCCAACACTGATGATGATGATCCCGTTGTACAAAAACACCTAATGAGACGCCGTGAAACAGATGGAACTGATGGAGAATTCACATCTAGGAAGCGTATGCTAACCAGTCCTTCAGGTGTTGCCAAAGCAAAAATGTTAAAACTGGATAGTGGTAAGATGCCTGTGGTCTATTTGGAGCCGTGTACAGTCACAAAGAGCACAGTGAAGATATCTGAGCTGCCGCAGACCATGCTTTCCTCTTGCAAGAAGGATAAATCCCCTTTGAGTGCAATCCTGGATTGCTTGCCCGTGTGTTTCGAAAATCACAAGGACTCTAGCTCAGGCACAGTCACTGGGCCTGAGGAGTTAGTTATGAAGAAAGAATCTCCTGGAAGTCAAATGTCACAGAAATACTGTTCAATCCGAGAGGCCCAGTGGGCTCTATCCAAATTACCTGATTTTAATCTCAGGGACTCAGTAAGTTGTGACTTTCAGGATAAAGAGATCTGTGGCAGAAAAAGGCCTGGCATACTGAAGAACTCTGTGTCCCTCAAAGGCTCTGGTAACAATCAAAGCACCTTATCATCAGTTACAAATAAAAGAGGAAGGCCCCGGAAACTGAAAATTTCCAAGGCTGGTCGACCACCTAAAGGTATAGGGAAAAATGTGGTAGCCAGCAAGAACACTTCTCTGGGGCCTGGGAATATCCTTCCAGATGTTAAACCGGACCTTGAAGATGTTGATGGTGTTCTTTTTGTGTCCTTTGCCTCAAAGGTAAAACCTCATTGTTGTGGAGTAAAATTCAAAAACTTTGTAAAGCCTTTGTGCTTACAACTGAAGATATATTTTCTTTTAAACTGAGTTTAGGGTTTTGTGACCTCTTTCCAAATCTGTTCTTATTTTGACCCTGTGTTATTCATAACATGGTGTAACTTCTTGCAGCTTAGGGAAAAGTAGAGGGATCTAGAGTTCTGTATAAAGGAATGCATGCTTGTTTATGAAACAGTTCTCATGTTTTGAATAATTTTGTGATATTTGATGTGGCCTACTTTGCATCTAAGTGTTTTGAGGTATCTTAACTTACTCAAGGCTCTTCATGTGTGTAGGAAGCTCTTGACATTAACACGGTTGACAGAGCTGGTGGAGAAGAGTCACAAAATCTTCAGGCTCCCCTGTTGACTACAAGTGATCCAGGTACATTTTTCTTCTTTTTTTTTTTTTTTTTTTTTTTTTTTTTTTTTTTTTTGGTGAGTGACTCTTTCCTGCAATAAGGGAATTTGTAAAGACACACTGAAAAATTAATAATTGGGTCAGGTTTTTTGCATGGCAAATGTTTTTATATGTTCTCTTATTTTTTGAGTAGATTGTCAAGCAAGAATACAAGTATTGGAAAAGGAGTTGATGGAAGAGCTGAAGACCTTGAGGCATAAACAAGTAATACATCCTAGCCTTCAGGAAGGTAAGTGATCATGTACATACTGATAAGCCTGATTGATCATTACACTCAGTCATACTCAGCTGATAATTTCCTACTGGTGCCAATACTGTGTATGTCGGATATGGCTGGGACCTGGCTTCTCATCTGCACACATTTTTGTTGCAAACTAGGAAATGTGAAAGTGGCAAAAGGCGACTCCTGAATCTCCAGCAGGAGAGCAGGAGTCTGCATGTTATGTGCCTCTTGCAGAAGCTGCTGAGCCTTTTGATGGTACCTGTTTTGTAATGACCTAAACCTGGTTGAAAGCAGTTAGAGTTGGTTTTACTCCTTCATAAAAGTAGGCATTTCTTGGTGATTAGAAGAGCTAGAGATCCAGCAACACTTAACCAAGACTACAACTACTGTGATTTGAGTCCTTATTTCTGTGTGTCCCTATTCATCCAGTTCACTAGCCATGTTAAAGGGCCAAGCAAGGTATTTGTAGTTTGTGATCTTCTGTTTATATGCAATGTTAGTTATCCTGAGACAGATGGAGGAAAGTCAAGGATCCACAGAGTGGAACTTCATGTTCTCTCTTCCAATGATGCTGAAAGACATCAGTAATAGTATTCCTGTCACATTAACACAGGCATCAGAGCAGGTGATGAAACTTCTGATACACATGGAAACATTGTACTTCACGCTGCTGAGGTTGTGGCCCTGAATGTTTCAAACACATAACTGTAATGCTGTAGGGACTGAGTCTCCAAATACTGATCTAGGCTCTGATATGAGCTGTTCTGGGCCCTCACAGAGCTTCTGTGGTGAAGAACATTGGATTGTCTTGAATGTTTTATGCATGGTGTATGATGAGAGCTAGCAATGTTAAGCCACTTTAGGATTTTATTGTGGCTCTCCTAGATGTTACCTTTACCTAAAAAAAGTATAAAATGACAGTGTGTTGCCAACCATGTGGTACATTGGCAACTACAACATTACAAAGGCTGTTTTATCAATGAGATGATCCTGCAACTGGGAACATGTACAAGCCACATGCTTTTTCTCCAGCTGAAGTGTGAGGTGCCTTCTGAAGCCCTTTGAGCAGTTCACAGATACTATGAAATGGACAAGAAATGTCAAGCATTAGGCTAAGAAAAAGACATCTGAAGAATTTTTATTTTCTGGAATGGTTATGACCATCATTTCCAATGTTGGATGGTAATCTGCTGTACCTGTTAAATAGTGAAATTGCAGTTCAGCAATGATGGAAATGAACCACAGCTTCTAATTTTTAGAGGGAAAAGAAGACACAGGAAAACTGTGTGCACCAAGAACATTACTACAGTAGATGCAATCTGATTGGGCTGTGAAGTGAATTACAATATGAATACTCTTGTTGTTAGACTTCAGCTGCTGCAAATGAACAGGGAATCAGACTTTCTGCAGATTGCCTTCATCTTTCAAATAATTACAGATCTCTTGCCTTGCAGACTTGAGATGCTGCAAGGAATAGACATAGCAGTTTTGATGTTAACTCTGGTTTTGATTCTCAACAGAGTAGTTGAGAAGTTTAAGATTCTATTTGAGATTCAGTGATGAAATGTTGGAGCTGTACCTGAACCCTACAGTTGCTCTTGATTTGTGAAGTTAATAACAGGGTGATGGAGGCTGTCTAGATTTTAGAGGCACCAGAATTGCAGGAAAATGCTTCAGAAAGAAGCGAATCCAACTTAAGTGTGTTAAGAGGAGAGCTCCTGCTGGAGTACTGCAATGCTATGGGATGCTTCTTTTATCTGAGCTAATTTGGATCCCTGACTATATTCTTGAAAATTGAAGGCACTGTTGTCATGTTACATATTTCAGGTTAATCAGCTGCAGCTGATGGAGATGAGATCGTTCTTTTAGTTCTTCATTGCTACTGTTTGCTTACAGCCACTGAAATTTAGCAATGCTTTGGAAATGATAGAAATTTTAAAAAGTGATTGTTCACCTGTAGTGTGTAGGGATGTCTTTATTGAAATAATACTTAACTGTTACCATTTGTTCTCCTCGGGCTGCCTGCAGTCATTCCATGTTGCACTTCTTGGGCTCATCCTCTTGGGTTTTGATTTGGGTGTTTTTTACTTTGTGGTCCTCAACTGAAAAAATTGATTTTGTGCATGTGTGATGTTCTTATTTTTGTTTGAGTGTAAAACAAAGATAGGCTTGTTTTTGCAGGTGGCAGAAAGGAGAGTAAAGAAAAATAAACTCTGTACTCTATCCATTTTATTTGAATATTAAAAAAAAGAGATGGATGGCATCTTGACACTTGTCAGTCGACATTTTTATACAAAACACCAGACTGACTTGCTTTTTAAGTTTTCCCTATGTAGAAATGAAAATTACATCTCAGTAGACTGCCTGTGATAACAGTATCTGTTTAAATAACCATGCCTGAGATTTGTTTCATGTCAATTGTTTTCAGGCTGCTGGTAATCTGGTCACTGTGTTTCCACTTGTGAACATAAATGTGTACGGCCACCACAAGGTTTCTGCTGTATGTGCAAATATGACTTTGTTTCTTGAGCCTTGTCAAGCCGTACATTCTCAGTTTCAAGATGCATACATTTAATGTATTCATTTCAAACTTGTGGGCAGCTGGAGCAGCATTTGAAAGTTTCTATAGCTAAAAGTCAAAATAGAGGTTCTCAGCTCCCAGCTGTGAGCTGAATTTTATTGACAGTGGTTTCTTGAGTTCAGTGATACAATATTTCCTGAAAAGGTACAGTATCAGTTTTCCTAGCTTTTACTTTTCTTATCACTTCTGTATCTATATTTTTTCTGCAATTGACACAATTAGCTTTTACTACCAAGTAAATCTTTCAATTTGAGTATTGGGGGTTGTTAATGAAGGAACGTGTTGATGCTGCCACAAATGCTTCAGTGCCTTTAACAACACAGTTAGTTTCTTTATAGCCATTTTCCCCATGTCAGGAGCAGATGAGTCCTGAAATCTCTGTCTAAATCATATCATAACAGTCAAACACACACACATTCTTCGGGGCTAAAATGTGGTTTCTTGTCTCTTATTGCTGGTTGAAGCTGATGTATGTGTGATATATGTTCTTGCTCAAGTTTAGCTCAGTACAAAAGGGGATGTGTAAGTTCTGCTGGCAGGCTTGGTAACTTAGGGATATGAAATATCAGTCAGCTGGGTTGGGTTCAGAGAGTGACTCTAACCTTCAAAGATGTAAATGGGTCAGATTTATTCAGAAAAACAGACAGAGGGTTTTATTATGAGATTTATTACAACACTGGCACAGTGGTTAATAGATTTCTGTGAAAACTTCAGTAGCAGTCAAAAAAAGGATGAAAAGTAATTCAGTTTTTCTCTCAAATTCCCATTGTGTAAAATGCTCTTTAATTTGTACCTGCTATAAATCCAATGTAAGTAACTGTTATGGCACTAATGCTTTTTTTCACGTCTCTTAAAATGGTGGGGAAGTGCTAGAAAAGCCCATGGTCACTGAATGGTTTATCTTTTAGTGAATATCTTGATTTTATTTTGCCTAACATCTTGCTTCCCTGACATTTACTGTTACTTGTTGCTTGTAGTGGGACTGAAGTTGAATTCTGTGGACCCAACAATGAGCATTGACTTGAAATATTTGGGTGTGCAACTTCCTCTTTCCTACTCAAATTACTCTCTGTGGAGCTATCCAGGTACCAACCCCAATTCTCCAGGTGGGTGGAATATGAATTTGCTGTAATCTCAAGTGTCGCCTTTTTTATTATCAATGAGAAGGAGAGAATGGCTATTTAGTTCAACTTGGTATCTAAAGAGATGAAAATGATACTAAAATGACAAAATAGGAGAACTTCCGTAGATCATTTTGTGGTTACTGGGCAAGGAGTCAGGAGTAATTGTGGTTGGATTATTTTGAGGGTTCCTGTTTTGTGATGGTTGTGATCCAGTAATAGTATCTGTCTATTTTATACTGACCTCTCAAATTGCTCAGGAAAAGATGAAGCAATCTGAATTTGTCTGATACTGCTCACATACCAGACAAAAAAAAAGTTGTCTTTCACAGAGCTGAGTATCAGAATTTTCCAGAAAAAGGCCTTGAGATATGCCACATGGGGGCTACCCTGTAACTTCATGATAATTATTTACTACAGAAGTTGTGACTGATTGTTCTTTTTAAAATTTGCTTGGTATCCAAACAAGTGCATTTCTCATACTGTGAATCATACTGTGACTATGCTTCTCATACTCTTGGTAGGTACTGTTTTCATAGTGAACTGGATGGACAAAATGTAGCTTACCTTATATGCTTACCGTCTGCTTAACTGTTTCTCCCACTGTAATATTCTGATTACTTATGGTTTTCTTAATCTACTGCTTTTTTAAATGAAATTTCTGCAGGTGTTCTAAAAGTCATTGACACAACTGAGGGGAGAGAATCAAATTATTCTTCTTGCTGAGTGAGGCTACAGTATGAGCTCAAAACCTGTCTCTTCCATTTTAGCCTACTAATTAGTTGATTGGCCCATTAGACTTTTGGAGCCAACTGCTTTTGCTCAATGCCAAGGAGGCTAAAACAGAAAATAAAGGAAACACTTTTTGTGTGGGATTGTAGATGCCTGGCCATAGGAACAGAACTCTACAGGAAGCTTGGCCTTCTTGTTAAGTAGTCTGTATTTAAAAAAAAAATAGGAAAAATTAAGTTTCTTCAAACCTTTTGATTTTGCTACTGTTCACCTATCCCTGAGAAGGAATAAGCAGAATTTGCTAAGACACTGATGCAATTAAACTTGGTTCATAAACTGAGGCTAGCTTTCTTCTTTTCCAGATACTGGATTTTCTTTTGTTTCCAGGACAGGAAAGACAAATGATTTCACAAAAATCAAAGGCTGGCGAGGGAAGCTTCATGGTGCTTCTAGAAATGAAGGTAAAAAAAAGTAAAAAGAGAGAGATCAACGTACATACTTCCAACATGTGGCCATTTTCCTGACCTTTCACAGACCTTGCTATTTGGTATATGTGTCTGTCTTAATGAGAGATGTATTTTTTTATACTGAGACTGTTATGATTATTAAAGAATTTTTTACTACTGGTTCCATAGTCAGAATGGAGATTAATGAGGGAAGAGAGAAACTTTCAGTAAAATAACGTGTTCTGTTCTACATAGAAGACTTGAATGAAGATCAAAGCTTTAATAGTTTTGGTTTTGTTTTTGAGTTTTGAGTTCATATGGAAGTATGGTAATTCCAGAGTTCTGTTGCCTCAGGGACCCTAATGAGCCTTAGTAATTTTCATTTATATTGGTGTATTTTTACTCCAGTTACAGCAGGGATTCCTCACCTATTTGATTACTTTGCCATACCTCAAAGGGATTGTTGAAAATTTGTCAGTATTTTACTTTAGATTAAATGTTTTTATTGTACCTTCTGGACTTCTTTATGTATCTGGAATATTCCAGATACGTTGTGCTATACCAGGTAGGCCAGGTGTTTAAGACATATAAAGTAAGAATAGAAGCAGAGAAGGCTTGTAGTGTTTCTGTGAATGAATGCTGGGGGGTCTGGCTAAGCTGGAATTCATTTTCTCCACAGCAGCTCTCACAGTGCTGTGCTGTGCACTGGCAGCTGGAAAGGTGTTGGTAACACTCCAGTGTTGGGGCTGCTGCTGAGCAGTGCTCGCAAGGCACCAAGGCTGCCTCTCAACATTCCCCCCTCAGCAGTAGCCAGTGGGTGGACATGATCTTGAGAGAGGACATAGAACAGCTGACCCAAACTGACCGAAGGGATATTCCATACTGGATGTCTGCTCAGCAGTAAAATCTTAAGAGATGGAGAAGGAGGGAGGGCACTTGTTACTTACGATGTTTGTCTTCTGGAGCAGAACTTCTACTTGTTCTGAAGCCCTGCCTCCTGAGAAGTGCCTGTACATCACCTGCTGGTGGGACATAGAGAATAAATCTTTTATTTCCCTTTGCTTCCACATACAGCCTTTGCTTTTACTTTATTAAACTTCCTTTATAAACTTCCTTTGGCCCGTGAGGTTTTTTGCAGCTTGCTTTTAACCGCCCCCATTCTGCTGAGAAGGTGAGCAATAGAGTGGCTTAGCGGGCGCCTGGAGTCCAGCCAAGGCAAGCCCACCACAAATACATTTGTAAGATCTGCACAAAAACAGTTGTGCGTCTGCTGGTCGTATTTCTGAATGGATTATATTTGGTGTGCCTACATTATAGCCTATTCTTGTGGAAGAGTGCATTTTTTAGAGATGTATTTACCTATCCTACTGTGTTTAATTATTATAAAATTTAACTCCAGGAGTTAAAGTACTCTCCATTTATTTAGGTGGCAGTTCAGAAGGTTCATTGAAGAATCGCTCAGCGTTCTGTAGTGACAAGCTGGATGAATACCTGGAAAATGAAGGGAAATTGATGGAAACAAGTATGGGATTCTCCTCTAACACTCCCACTTCTCCTGTGGTATATCAGCTTCCCACTAAGAGCACTAGCTATGTTCGAACACTTGACAGTGTTTTAAAGAAGCAGTCCACTGTAATTCCATCAACATCTTACACATTGAAGCCTGTTCCTCCATCATCTACCTCTAGGAAAACAAAGACTCAAACCAGACAGACATCTACAAACAGAGTAAAATCATCTTACAAACCTATTTTGCCTTCGCCTTTTCCTCCAAAGCAGAAACAGAACTCATCAGTGTCAGGGGAAAAGTCTGCTAAGTCTGCTAGCAGTTTGAGTAACCAAGCAGATGGTTTTGTGCTGCCAACTGTGGATGAAAATACGGTTCCAAAACAGATCAGTTTGCGTCAAGCACCACAGCATCACCAAGCACCTCGTCCACCAGGTTTGTCTAAATCTCAAGTGAAGTTAATGGACTTGGAAGACTGTGCTCTCTGGGATGGGAAACCACGGACCTATATTACAGAAGAGAGAGCAGACATCTCTTTGGTAACCCTGCTTACAGCTCAGGTACATCTGTAATCTGTAACATCTGTTTCTTTCTTTTCTGTACTGTTGCTTTTCTTCATCTACCCACTTACATAGCGATGCAGAAGAATAAGACTGAAGCTTCTAAGGATCCTGATAAAGCATGAGATTCCTTTGTGGTGTGTCTTTGCAGTGAAACTTAAAGAGCGCTGACTTAGCAGTATGAGAAAAAACTAATTGTGATAATAGCGTATTGATACAAATTGTTATTAATTTGAATTGTTCAAAAGTCTCCCCATTGAAATTTGAGTGGAAACAATTCTTATTCAGTAACTGCATTTCCTTGCTATTTTCATTTTGATGTTTTCAGTTGAGCTAACTGCAAGAAAATCCTGGTCATGTAATCTGGTTGTCCCATGATAAATTTTGCTTTTTTCACATCCTGCTTATTACCAGGATGGTTTTGCTGTATCCAGTTGCTTCTCAAAAGCCTTCAAATCAAAACTCTGTTTTGTGGAGTTTTCTGGGTTTTTGTGGTATAGAGGACAAGTTTTTGTATGTAAGCAATGTAGCTCGAAGGGTTTTCTAAATGAACTTCGAGCAGCAATTTTGCATATGCTTTGATTACATTTTACTAAAATATTCCTCTTATTAAAATTTAAAGTTTATACTTCTTTAAAATTTCTTTTAGGCATCTCTTAAAAGCAAACCTATTCACAAGATAATAAGACGACGAGCACCTCCTTGCAACAATGACTTCTGCCGACTGGGTTGCATATGTGCCAGTCTGGCACTGGAGAAACGTCAGCCTACGCACTGCCGCAGGCCAGACTGCATGTTTGGGTGTACCTGCCTCAAGAGAAGGGTCTTGCTGGTGAAGGGAGGATCAAAACATAAGAAAATGATGAAAAAGGCTGTGCGTGGAAATCTTGTGCTGTTCGGAACGCAAGGACAACAGCAAGAGGATGAAGATGGGGAAGAAGAGGGTGATGGGGAAGAAGAGGAGATAAAGCAGAAGGATAGGAAGAAGAGAAAAAGGATGGAATACAGTGAGTATTGGTGGAGATTACATACAGCAAACCACCAAACTTGGTGGGCATTTTTTCTTAGGATGTAGTAGTGATGCCATTTCTAAATCCAGCTTATTTACAAGAAATAACTTTTTTTTTTTAAATTCTTACGTGATCAACATTTTGGGCACTGTGTAGTTATTTATTGAATCAAATAGTTGGAGTTTCTTCTTGGTAGTTTAAACTCTTGTTCAACTTTCCAAATGTCTTTAAAGACTATGATGGATATGGGATAATTACTGCTGTCATTGTTGCTAACGTTCAATGTTACAGTGCAGTTATCTTTCCCTGTAAGCAAGTCAGTATCTAGAGTTGCATTTTCAGTTGCTGTATATAGCTGGACTTCCTTGGAAGTATAGCTATTTGTGGTCTAATGCTGATTTCAGATCTGGCCTAAGATATGCTCAGAAAACCAAATTGGTAGAAGCTGCCTGTGAATTTACATTTTCAGTTTCTTCCTAACAAAACTTTTAGCAATAGCTAACACTGGAATAATTGAATTCTTCCATATATCTGCAGTATATAGGTCTGGGATGGATTTTTTTTCTTATGTTTTGCAATTTTTCAGTTAGCAGCATCAGTGGAGGTCACTACTTTTCAGTGGTTTTGCAGATCTTCTATCACAGTAAAAGTGAGAAATGAGGATTAGTGTAGATTTTTATTTTCATTTCTTCTTCCTTGTAGAAAAATCCCAGTCACTTTTGACTAGAATTTGAAGCAAGAAAAGCATTCAGAAGTATTTTCTGTCAGTTTGGATTAGTGATTGCTGCATGGCTAGACCTCAAACTCAAACAAAAAATTCTGTTACTGCTGTGTTAGATGGTGTTTTATATGTAAGTAATTTTTGTTTTTTCTTTTTTTTTTCCAGCTATCTGTGATTCAGAGCCAGAACAACCTGTTAGGAATTGTCCATTGTGGGTGAGGGTGGAAGGTGAAGTGGATCCAGAGCCAATTTATGTCCCAACACCATCTGTTGTTGAACCAGTTAAATCTATGGTACTGCCCAGTCCAGAGGTCTGGCTTCCTAGTAAGAACAGATCTTCCAGTGGAACAAAACCAGGCAGAATGTACACTCCTAGACCCAATCCAGTGGTAAGAGAAAAAAAAAAAAGATGCATGTTTTTCCTTGTACTGAAAATTAAAACAAATACTGCCAAAAGCCTCTGTACTAGGCAATTCTAGAGAAGTTTGAGGTGAAAGCCTAGGACTGACAGCGTAAAGGTGTGTTGATAAGCTAGGAGATGGTGGAAGGTGATTATGATTCATTAATAGCCTCATTTAACAATATAGTAATAGATGCCATTTTGGTCAAAATTTAGTCTTGTAATGTTTGTAGTTCAGTGTAGTTCTGGAGTTGTTTTTTTTTTGTTGTTGTTGTGGGGGGTTTTTTTTCGTTGTTTTTTTTTTGTGGGTTTTGTTTTTTGGGGTTTTTTTCTTGTTTGTTTGTTTGTTTTTCTTTCTTTCTTGAGGTTTCACTGCCAGTGTTATAAGAATCTGGCTTTGTGTTTCCCCTCACCTTAGTATCAGACAGAAGCAGCAACAGCAGTTGAGGAAAAACAGCTATAGAGGGGAGTGTAGGCATATCTGAAGAACAAATATACCAGAGTAGCTATTTACTGTATACCAGATAATGTTAAACAATGCATGACACTTAGGATTTGTTCCTTCACTTCGAAGAATATCTGAATGGGTTTGAATTTCAGGGAGCTGGTGGTGGCTATGTGATGATACTGAGAAGGCAGATCTAGCTTTAAATGCTAGACTTTTCTTTTGACCCTTACTGTTGGAGCATTTATGTTGAAGTTTTTTTAGAAAGCAAAGCTGTTTTGTGATACGCATCCAGAACAAAGAGGGTTTTGTCTCTTTTTTATTTTTCATTTAGATTAGAGAGGAGGACAAGGATCCTGTCTACATGTACTTTGAAAGTTTAATGACTTGTGCAAGGGTGCGAGCCTATGAACACAGGAGAGAGGAGAACAAGCAGCAAAAAGACAAAAGTGATTCACAGAGTTGTAGTGTAAAGGTAAGAAGTCACACTGTAACTAGTGTGTATTATACAATAGGCAGAAATGTTGAAAGTAATGGTGAAGTAATTTTTTCCCCAGAAAGTCCTACATGACATGAGGGCTTGACTTGCATTTGGTGGTGGTAGGGCTGTGGAAGGTGGAGCCTAAATCACTTTGCAGTGCTGGTAAACTTACCCTGTTACTGTGATACTACATTTTCTTGGCTGGGGAGATTCCTGTCTGCCACAAGTGCATTATTATGTAATGCTTAAATGTTCGTTGTTAATAGAGATCTTCTAAGATTAAGCCTGTAACACAGTCAATGACAGCATATTTCTATGATTTGGGGTGACCTAGTTAATTTTGTGCTGTGATTTTTAGAGTGGAAGTAAGATGTATAGGGTGAATATTTTCTTGCATTTCTTTCCTCCAGCAGGAGCATGAACCGGAGCTTCAGTCTCCTGAGAAGGCAACCTGTGAGGTAGACAAAGACAAGGATGCATCAAGAGGTAAGAACTGAGTCTGGAGTATAATGCCACTTCTTGGTAGTAACATGTTTTTGTAGTATTTCTTTTTTAAAAAGTAGCTACTGATGAAACTAGTCAGTAGCTACTGATGTGGGTTTGCTGGGGGAGTCGTTACAGTTGTTAATAAAAATCTCATGACGTGCATACAGTTTCCTGTTTCCTTAGCAGCTGGAGGGGGGCACATGGAGATACAGCAGACTAAATATCCAGTGCTTGCCGCTGCTCTTAAGTATAACATGACCAGTGATGCCAGTAGCTTGTTTAGCAATAAAGTACAAAACTGCACAGCAGATTTGTCTTCAAGACAGATGATTAGATACTTGGAAAGGAATGGAGATGAATGACTTTGCTTTGTCTGGGTATTTTTTCCTCCCACTTTTTTTCTTTACTATCATTTTATAGTTTCTGAAGAATTAAATATCTAAGTAGTACTGGGAGGATGGGATCCTCGTGTTCTTCACATAGAATGGTTGGGACAAGGAAGCGCCTATGCTTTATTTGGAATTGTTTGATGTTTAATTTTGTTTCATTCAAGATGAAAAATTGGAGTTTTGCTGTGTTAGTTTTACGGGGTTTGAGTTTCTAGCTTGTGAAGAAGTAGGCTAGATGTCCATGTTCTCTTTCCATCTGAAGCGGCCCAGATCATGTTACAAGCCTTAAATGAGATGTATACTATAATGAACCATATCTGCCTTTTTGAGCTGATCTTTTTACTCTTTAATGTATACAGCAGCACATGCTACAGTTAAGGATGGGAATGGAAAAATAATACAATTAGTTGAAAATGCTGGTGCATTGATAGGTGAAATTAAAATGGCCAGGACACAGGGATCAACATCCTTAGTATTGCAAAAAGGGGCATTGTAGCTCTAATGATAACAAAAGGTCACACTTCTATTTACACATCTTCTGCAAAAGACAGTTCTGCTAGTAGCGTGTCCCCTTATGCCATTGTAGGACATGGGTGCTTTTCTGACTCAAAGAGAAAAGTGCCATCTCTTGAATAACCAGTGATGCTTTCTACTGTGTTGGTGTGTTTGGAGAATATTCACCCATGTATTGAAACAACCCGGCTTCGTTTAGCTTGTGATGCAATGGGATACAACGTGACGTGGTATGGCTGCAGGGACTGAACCGTGAGAAATAATTACATTAGTTTTGCAGTGAGTTTTTGCTTGTTTGTGAAGCTCTGCGAGGGAAAGTGATGCTTTGAACAGTTCTTGCTGTTGGCCTGCAGCTGAGCTGAGCTAAGGGTGGAGGTGTGGGCAGAATGAAATTGTTTGACTATCCAGGTGCTTAAAATGCCATAGTATTGCAGAAACCTATTTCAATTCTTTCTCAGAGAAAAGCTGGTGTTCTTCCCGTAGTGAGGGGGACTCTTTCTCCACCTCCTATGTTCATCACACCACTCAAGGTGAACCAACCAAACTTATCGAGATTATCTCTGACTGCAACTTGGAGGAAGATCACAATAAGATCTTGACCATCTTATCACAGCATATCAACAGTAACGCGCCACAGTGCCTCAAAGTGGGTAGCTTCACTATTGAATTGGCTTCGGAGTACAAGGCCCAGGATGAGAACCATCCTTCTGTCTGCTCCTCCAGAGTGAAAATTTCAGTGCCGTCCTGCCAGGATAAGGACGAGAAGCCCGAGATCCCTGTCTTGGAGACTCCTGATAGCACAGTGGCATCATGCAATAACTCAGAAAATGTAAAGGTCATGCGAGCAGACCCAGTGGACAAACTGCGGGAGAAGCTGCATGGGGGCAAAGGCTTGCCTTTTTATGCAGGGGTTTCTCCTGCGGGAAAGCTGGTTGCCTACAAATGCAATGCTAATATGAGCCCCTCGGGCTTGATTCAGGTGGGTCTCTCTGCCTTTACTGTGGAGATTAGATGCAGTTTCATCCAGTATTATCCCAGAACTCCTTGAAGGGGAGAATACTCTTTAATATGTCTTTTGTCTGTCCAGACAAAAGTTCTTGGTGTCTGGTGGCATTCCTCTCCGTAAGCGTATCCCTTTCAAGATTTACTCAATAACAGGAAACCTGATGCTTTAACTTGTCTCTTTGGCAATTTGGGTCTTGTTGACCCAAGTGCAGAATCTCTTTCAAGATCTTTTTAATTCTTTGTGAAACCCCCTGAAGGTGCATTTGACACAAAGTGCTTCTAAATGAATGATTATATGAGTCCACAGAAAGAATATTTTCTGAGGAAGTATACACTGGGACAAAACTTTAAAATGAAAACGTAAACATTAAATTGCTTTTTGCTACAGCTTACTGTTAATCTTCACTAACAGCCTGAATCTTCTTTATAGAATATATATTTTTCATCAAGAGATTTCATAATCCTAAATTCACAGGGTCTTTGCCCCTGCAGTTTTATGTTGCTGACATGATGTTAAGAATTAGAAGTAGAAACTACAGGATTAGGATGAAGATCTTTTTTCTTCCATCATAGCTATTTGTGGTTATAGTAAAGCCACTTTAAGGAAAATCACATGAATTAGAAAATGAGAGTAAAATGTTTTCATGACGCCTTGCAGATATGACACCCTCAGAAAGAAAAGCTAGTGGAAAGAAAAAGTTCAATAAAAGTTGATCAATAAAAACTACTGTTTATTTAGTAGTGTCTTAAATACATATGGGTTTTAGAAGGTATTATCAAACAACATGAAAGCAAAATGCAGCACTACCAAAACTTCCCACTGTCCACTAGGCATAAAGCCTGACATTCAGCAAGATGTTCTGGTTTTTTCCTGTGCAATCCATCACCACTACAGCTTGGAATTTGAAGGTAGGGAATTCAGTGTACCTTAATTACAGTATCAGACAACAGTGAGGATAAGGAAGAAGTTGATGCGGCTTTTACAAGCTCTTTAAAGTTTTGTCTCAATGTATATGTCATCAGTATTCTTTCTTTTGTGATGCTAGGTCTTAATTAGGTTTGAGAATTTTATCTAAAATTGTCCTTCAATTAGGGAACCGTTTTTTATTCAGGACTACAGCATAAGCATGGGACAGGAAAAACAGGTGCTAGCTTCACTCTTATTTCAGTGATTTCACATGTTCCTTGGACTCTCTGATTTTATGTGAGAGTCTGAGCAGCATTTAAAATCAGTATTACAAAGATAAAACAAGAGTTGTTTGAAGTTCTCCCGAGCAATGAGAAAATTAGGAATTCCCATTTGGAATTGCAATGGGTTTTTTGAAAAGGACATTTAGAAGTCCCATGGAATGAAACACTTCTCCAGAAGTGATGAATTAGTGTTCTTTTCACAAAGTTTCCCTTTTCCCCTTTTTTCAGGTTAATGATAAAAGGTATCCTCAGGCCAAACTGCTTTTGGGACAGATGGGGGCATTACATCCTGCCAATCGGCTAGCAGCTTATATCACAGGCAGGCTGCAGCCCACAGTACTTGATATTGCAGCCCTCAGTACTGTGATCTCCAAGGTAGCACCCAGTGCTAAAACTCCTGCTTCTGGGACACCATCAGTCCAGGGGTCCACAACATCAGCTCCTAAAACTACATCTTCCACCAGCAGTACTTCAACCCCCACTGTGACGACTCTGAAAACCCATGTCCCAGCACAGAGACAGATAGGTAGGTTGGAACTTATTACTGTGTTTTAAATTGCGTGAAGCTGAAGTACAGAGTGAGTGTACAGCATTAATGTTGATTTCTGTGCAACAGTGCATGCTGCCTTTGGCTGCATTGCCTACCTAAGATGCCTCGCAGTAAATAACCTCCTCAAAGCAGAAAGTTTTATTTTGACTTCAGAGTAAGATTACAGCTTTTGACTATTAGTTCTTTTATTAATGCTACTAGAACCTATTTTCAAGAGATGAGAGTGGATGGAGACTCTCCAGATATAAACTGGAATTTTTGTTTGGAGTTTCGTTACTGTAATTTTTAATTGTTTTTCATCAAACACAAATTAACTTCAAATGAGTAAAGTACCACTAATAAGTGGCTCTTCACTGATGAGATTTTCTGTTGATGTTGCACTCATAATTCTTGTGACCACCAAAGATGTGTGAAGCAGCAGTGAAAGACAGGATGATCCAAATCTGGATTTGTGAAACAACAGGTGTGCAGCCAATAACCACGCCAGTCTCTAATCTCATTGGATTTCACAAGCTAAACAGGGTTGGATTTAGACAGCACTTTGAGTTTAAAAAAACAAAACCAACAAAACTGGAAGATTCATGAGTTACTTGTGTATCTTAATTGGTACTGAAATGGTTACCCCAGTGTGGAAGAGAGGAAGTTGCCCTTAACTATTACATTTTGCATGAGTTTAAAAAGAGAAGACATCCATCCACATAATCCCACACATTATTTAAAGATCTGAAGCTTTGCAAGGGAAAAGGATGTTACCTGTGTCCTGGAAAAACTTTAATTTCTGATTGATTGATTATCCATTATTCTTTCTGCCTAAATTTTCTTTGCTACGTAAATGGGTGTGTTGTTTTTCTTGTCCTGTAATAAAACTTGTTGGTTTGTGTGTTTATGCAGTGTGAAAGAGCTGGCTGTATTTCATTGATGGGTGAAGTCATTGCAACATAATCGATTTAAGTAAAAAAGTACCAGTTCTGGCATAGTCTGGGTTAAGAATGCTGTATGCATAAATAACTGCAGTGTTTAAGTTGGTCTTGGTCCATAATCTCTATGCTGTTGTACTCATCTGTAGGCATCTGGGGTGATGTAAATGCAGTATTCTGGTCCCTTGGAAAGTAAGGGATGAGGAAAAGGATCTTCCTAACAGTGATTAATTTCCATTGGTTAAATTTGTTCCATCTAGTCTGCAGTTGCACGAATGTCAGCGCAATTAGAAGCGGAAACTCTGTATCCTTCCCATCCCTTTCCCCTGTGCCTGTGTAAAATGAGTACAGTAGAAGGGGGATGAAAGTCAAGAAGCAGTAAAAAACGAACAGTGACACAAGCTGTTACACAAAGAATTTGATGTTTAGAAAATAGTTGGAGCCCATTATTTCACTTAGATGTTAGTTTTCCTGCACTCTTAGTTAGGATTGTCCGTAGTTTCACAATGAAGAGCAACCCTTCAAAAGCTGATTCTTTTGTGTATCTGGGAGGAAATGCAGTAAAAAGCTACAGTAGTGGAATAAGGCAAAGGTCTTTCTAACATGTAAGGCATATCCAGGGCTGACATAAAGGTTTTGATTTAATTACAAGGTACATAGAAAAAGGGTGTTCAATTCATGCTGAAATTACAGTTGTAGCACCTCATGAAAGGCAAAGAGGAAATCTATTAAAATTTTGACCTGCAAGTTTTTATTTGCAGCTGCCCGACCCTCACCCGGTGGTGTGTTTGCCCAGTTTGTGATAAACAAAGCGGGAGCTCTACAGCAGAAGATTCCTGGAGCGAGCACACGCCAGGCTGCCTCAGGGCGACAGTTTCTCAGTATCAAGCCCACACCAATCACAGTTATTGCTCCTGTGGTTCCTTCAGTGCCATCTCCAGCTCTGTGCACAGTCACTTCTGCAGTCACCGCAGCTACCACCACTTCTCCAGTTACTGTGGAAAGTACCAGTGTAGCAGCATCTACTGTGACCACTCCTTGCCAGACAAAAGCTGGTGAACCTCCCTGCTCTCCTCCTGCAATTGCAGTTACAGCTGCTCCTGCAACACCTGGAATCAGCACCTGTACTACATCCACCACTCCTACTGCTACTGTGAACACAACGAAAACAACAGGGATTGTCGCAGCAGTAGCAACTACGTCATTCCCAAAACCCGTAGTAACACCACCAACTGTTACTTGTGCTGTTGTCACAACATCCACTTCCACAGTTGTAGTGACAACAGCTGCAGCAGCTACACCTGTGGTGACCACACTGACTTCCTCTGCTGTCTCTGTTCCAGTGATACTATCAGGAGTTAATTCAAGTCCTCCAAAAAGAGGTAAAGCTTAGGTGCTTTGGGTTATTACTGCAAACACATGTTTTTTTTAATTCTGCTTCTTTTCACAGCTATAATACAGTCTGTGTCTGGTTTCATTTTAAATATGGACTCACTTGCCTTGTCCCTCTTTCCAAAACAGGATAAAAAATCCTATTCATCACCCTAATGCCATCTCTTAAGTTGCTTTTTGTATTCCTGTATACCAGCCTGAATTAGTAGAGAAAAGAAAAAATATAACTATTTGATCAGTGACTGCTGTGAAGTGAGCTGGAAGCATCACATCATCCCTTGACCTATAGAAATCTATAGTGCGGTTATGACTGCTAGAATTTCGTGGCTGGCACAGAGTTCAGGAATTAGGCAGGGAGCTGCTGTCCTGTGTCATGGTTTAAAAATGTCAGTGGAACTACACAGAAAAAACCCAAAACTGTTTTGACCTGGTTGGTTCCCTGCATTCTATGGATAAAAAGATAAAAACTTGCTTTCAAATAAATTTAAAAGAGATGCAGTTGTTTCCAAAATATTTGCCCTTGTATTGATTAAGAATAATGCTTGATTTGTAGGCAGTCTCCTAAAGTGATTTTTTTTTTTTTTTTTTTGTAACTTGTTAAAATATTTCAGAAGATGCTGTTCCACAAGCTGCAAATAAGACTCCCCCAAAGATAGCTCCTGGAACAGACAAACGTGTTGGACCTCGATTGCTGCTGATTCCAGTGCACCAGACAGCAGCCTCTGCTCTGCGACCGCTCAACACGCAGGTGGCACAGAGGCAGAAGATGGTCCTTCAGCCTCTGAGGAGCCCTGGGGCTGTGAACCTGTTCAGACATCCCAATGGGCAGATCATTCAGCTTGTTCCCCTGCAGCAGGTTCGAACTGCGGGTGCTCAGCCCAGCGTGCAGCCAGTGATGCTCCGCAATCCAGGTACAGAGTCCAGTGCTTCTTTCGTGACTGACCGGTGTGTTACTCAGGAATGAACAATGAGATAAATGTCTCTGTGATGCTTTCACCTGCTGAAAGTAATTGAACTGGGTCTAATTTGGTTCTGTGTGAGTAGTTGAAGAACGTAGTGTAATTATTCAGATGCAATGCAACTTAAATACCATGTGTGTAATATTCAGAAAGTGCAGTTAATAGCAAAGTCAGCAAGACTTGGGAGCAAGTAAAAGAGCCTATGTGTATGTGTGGCAGTGGAGCCATGTCCATTGTACTGTCGCAACTTACAAGACTCAACCTGGTGATTCAAAAACAATTCTTGTTGGAGATTCTCTTGAAGAGAATGAGCTGTTACCCATGTTTCATTAGGAGTGCTCCTCTGGTTTTGTTAGGTTTCCAGGCTGGTTAGTGTGTCCACACAGGATATTCAGATGAAATGTTATGCTACAGTATGAAATTGCCTGGTTTTTTTCCTCCTTAAGAGTGTGAGAAGAAAAATAAGTGTGATTTTTCAGCTATTTCGCTAGTACACAGTTAAAGACAGGGTTGGAAGAGTTAGGAATTGCAGGTTGGGTATGCTGTTCTGTGTATTTGTAAAGTCTCACCCAAATATACTTTAAATGCAGGTTTACTCTGTTGTAGGACCTTTTCTTCTGTTCTCCCTGTTTCAAAACACACCTCAAAGAGAGGGAGATAGAGTGGGGTGGAAGGGAGATTAGAAGCAAGCACAGTAGATAAGACTGTGGGGAGGAGGGCAAACAATACTGAGCTTTAGTTGAGGTGTGAGCATGAGGTGTAGTGAAGAATCAGTCAACAAGTTTATTTAATTTCTTTCTGTTTTGAGGCTCTTGCTGAGCAAACTAGTTGCCAGTTGGTAATATTTTTCCTCCTTGTTTATGCAGTGTTGAAATGCTGCAGAAGAGTTCATAAAGGTAAAAAAGATGGTGGTATAACTGTGTAATTTTGACATAGTTTTTTCTCTTTATAAATCTTTTTCTAAGAGAAAAAACAAAGATATTTAAAAATTAAATACTATTTTTTACTTTCTTTTTTACTTTGAAAAACCCCAATTTCCTTGTTTTCCAGTAAATGTAAAATGAGGAAGTAAAATGCAAGACTTTCAATGCTATGTCTTTTTTTATCAAAAAGCTTAATGCTAGAACTTAACATTAAGTCTGTTAGTTTTAGAGTGGCCAATTCATGTGTTTTATTGTGATGTTACTTTAAAAAAATTCAAGTTTATATGTCTTTATGCAGGACCAGCTTTTCCACTGAGAGCTTCTGGTCAAACACCTGATTCCATTATGATCCTTGAGAGTGGAGTCTGCTTCTAGTACAGCATCAAATACTAAAACTGGAAGAAAAAGATTGCTTTGAGAAAGTCTCAGTTGATGTTTTGTTTTCCTCACAGGATCTATTGTAGGAATCCGGTTGCCTGCACCTTCCAAGCCTCCTGAGTCACCTGTTTCTCCCACTTCCTCGGTGTCCTCCACTTCTCCTGCTGCAAATTCAGCTGTACAAACTGCAGTACCCAAGTTATCCCCCCCGTCCAACCCAGCCACTCAAGCATCTTCTCTTCTTCCTTCAGTAACAAGTTTTGTGTCACAGGCAGGCACTCTGACTCTGAGGATCTCTTCCTCTTCTGTCAGCAATGTCACAAACCAAACAGCCTCCGAGTCTAAAGTAACCTGCAGTTCGGGTGGTCTGTCAGCCACCACTGCTAATCTCATACCTTTACAGTCCGGAAGTTTTGCTTTACTTCAGCTCCCAGGACAGAAGACTGTGCCAAACTCTATTCTTCACCATTTTGCATCTCTTCAGATGAAGAAAGATTACAGGAAAATATGCAAAAAAGAGGACTCAGGTGCTGCTCAGCAGAAGGAAAATGAGAAGGCTCCATGCTCAGGTGACACAGAAGTTACAGAGGCCGATGTCACAGTGCCACATGGGAAACAAGAGGAAAATGAGTTGTCGATTAACCAGTTAAATGCTGTTGAAGGGTCAGCATCTGGCACAGTCACACCTAACGGTGATAGAAATTCCACTACATTAGAGATTGTGGAGAAGAACTCAAAGGTTCTAGAGAGTTCTTGTGATGACAGCTTTTCTTCTCAGCATGATGTTTCTGCAGATGTCGTATCATCTGACCATTCATACATCAGTGAGAAGCCAAATGATGAGGAAGAAAAAGGGGCTTCTGAAGAGAAAGAGGATTCTGTCAGTTCTGAAACTGTTGTGGGGGCAGTTTCAGCTAGCTCTGTTTGTGGGTCATCAGATGAGTCTTTGGTTCCTCCTCTGGATAATGCCTGTTCACAGAGTCTTGAGAATCGGGAGGCTGCACAGTTGAGGAACCACGGGAAGGAACAAACACATGCTGAATGGGAGGAGAAGCCAGTAAAAGAGGAGGAAGAAGATGCACAGACACAGATGGATGAGGACAACAGAGCAAGTTCTGGGCAGTTACATAGTCAACAAGAGCAAGATATACAGGTGAAGATCAAGGAGGAACAAAGTGAGACTGAACTCTTTGAGAACAAACAAGAATTTCAGGGTGATGCTGCACAGCCAGATATGGAAGGGAGGGAGTACAAGGGCTCTGTAGAAGTGGAAAACATAGGAGAGAAAACAAGAAGTAGGTCTGAGATTGATTCTGCAAAAGATCAGGATAATGCTTCAGGAGAAGAGCATAGAGTTGATATGGAGGAAGGCAAAGGAAGCATAGCTAGGCAGGAAGGCAGTAACAGCAAAGAGCGAGGTGCTTGTGATTCTCTGGAAGAAATGAAAACAGGCCATGATATTCTAACACATGTTAACAGTTCTTGGAGCAAAATATCTAGCATTGTACCCCCTTTAGAAAATAAAAGTGAAGTAGATAACAAAGCTGATACATCAGAGAAAAGTGACTTCCTGACAGCACCAGAACAGAGGGCACACAAAAAGGATTACGTGCCCACTATTGATATAACTGCTGATGATATGGAAGAGGATGAAGAGGAAGATGAGGAGGAGGAAGAAGAGGATGAAAAAACTGATGATTCTGCTGATGAGATGCTGGATGGTGCTTCTGACTACCCAAGTGACGAGGAAATAGATGTTGAAAAAGTGGTAAGCATTTTGCTATTTATGAAGGGATTTTTTTTCTTTTTTTTTTTTAATTGACCAACTAACATGTCATAACCCATGGATTTGAAAGACAGAGTATGATGTTTGCGTTTTGGACTTCAGTTTCTTTAAGAAGTGTAAATTGGGTTTCCAAGTGGAAATATCTTCTATTTCATAGTTACATGCTTTTTTTTAGGTAGCAGTGTAGTGGCCTTGTAGAAATTGCCTGATTTTCAGATTACAGGAGTTCTGTTGAACAGTTTGTAATAGAACTGTTGCAGGTTGTCTTCCTCCAGTATTTACTCAAATAATTTGCTTACTTGTAATGTGACTTAATGATCCAAAAATGTAGTGGCCAATCTAGTATATCTGTTATTTTAAGATGCTTTCTTCCATTTTGTTTTTTGTAGCCTTAGTTAACGTTTATTTCTGGAAGGAGTATTTGAATCCATTCTTGAATTCCTTTTTTAAGTTCATAATACATTTAAATAGTATGTGAGAGTTGTCATTCCTTATTTGATAGAAAAAAAAATTGCTCCAAAAGTCACAGAAAAGGGTAAAACTTTGTGGTTAGTGTAGTTAAGATACATTTAGATTTTAATGCTCATAAAATTCCCATCAAATCTAACCCAGAAATTAAAATAAAGTAATCCAATGTGTAATTCCTTTACTTCTTACTTATCACTACATGACTTAAGAAACAGTGCATTGTTGCTTAAAATTATGAAGCTGTTGTTTTATGAACCAGTCAAATGGACATATGAACTAAGATAGCCTTTTCTTGGAATGAGATGCAAGTGAAAAGAGAAAGGTTAAACTAGAGAAGAGTTGAAAAACAGACAAATTTAAAATAGAGATAATGGTTGTGTCTTCAGGATAGGATTCTTTTAATCCTTTTGTGTTAATGTAATCCTCTTGCAGTTGAAAATCAGACTGGAGTTCTTTGGTACAAAATGGTCTAGAGGATTCCTAGAACACCTGGGCAATAACTTCTTGGTACAGGTACTACAGGAGCCAGCTAGGAAAGCTGCCCTCCTGGAACTGCTGCTTGGTAACAGAGAGGCTTGTGAGTGAAATGGCACTTGGCTGCTGTCTTGGCTACAGCAGCCATGAAACAATCCAGTTCAAATCTCTGGTGGCAGGAGGAAAAGTGCCAGCAAGACTTCAACCCTGGATATGAGGAGAGCAGACTTCAGGCTGCTCTAGTAACGAGTCAGGAAGGTCCCTCAGGTTACCCACGTAGCTGACTGGTGGAAGGCAGTTGATTCAATCTTTGTGGATTTCAGTAAAGCTTTTGATACTTTCCCTCACAGGGTCCTTCTAGACAAGATGTCCAGCACTCCTCAGGATAAACACATCAAGTGATGAGTGAGCAACTGGACCATGGGTCATGTATGAAGGGTGATAGTGAATGGGGTGACATGAGGCTGGTGACTGGTCACTAGTGGGGTTCTACAGGGCTCCATCCTCAGGCCTGTGCTCTTCAGCATCTTCATAAGTCACTTGGAGGCAGGACTGGAAGGGATGCTATGTAAGTTTGCCAGAGATACAAACTGGGAGGAGCTGTTGACTCTTGGAGGCAGAGAGGCCCTGCAGAGAGACCAACCATGTGAAGTTTAACAAAGGCAGGTGCCAGATCCTGCATATGAGATGGGGCAACCCTGGCTGAACAAACAGCCTGGGGAATGAGAGGCTGGAGAGCAGTGCTGTGGAAAGGGACCCGGGGGTCCTGGTCTGTGGCAAGTTGGATGTGGTTTGCAGTGCCCTGGCAGCCAGGAAGGCCAAGCGTGTCCTGGGGGCCATCAGGGACAGCATGGCCACCCGGGCAAGGGAGGGGATTGTTCTGCTGTACTGTGCACTGAGATGGCCTCACCTCAAGCCCTGTGTGCAGCTTAGAGTGCCACAATACATAAAGGACATTGAGCTGTTGGAAAGCATCCAAAAGAGGGCTGTGGGGGTGGCAGAAGGCCTTACAGGAGTGAGGAGCAGATGTATAATGAGTGGCTGAGATCACTTGGCCTGCTCAGCCTGGAGGAGGCTGAGGGGAGACCTCATCGCAGTCTGCAACTTCCTCACGAGGGGAAAAGGAGAGGCAGACACTGATCTCTCCTCTGTGGTAACCAGTGACAGAACCCATGGAAATGGAATGAAGTTGGGTCAGGGGAGGTTTAGGTTGCATATTAGGAAAGGGTTTTTCACCCAGAGGGTGAATGGACGCTGAAACAGGCTCCCCAGGGAAGAGGTCACAGCACCAGCCTGACAGAATTCAAGAAAAGTTTGGATAATGCTCTCAGGCACATGGTGGGATTCTTGGGGATGGTGCTGTGCAGGGCCAAGAGATGGACTTCAATGATCCTTGTGGGTCTCTTCTAACTCAGTAATTCTGTTATTCCATGATAGCCAAGTGAACAACTCTGCCTTTTAGAGAATCTCTTCAACTTCCAGAAAAATTGACTAATCAGTTCATATTCCAACTTGTTGTTCTCAGACAAGATGATAGCATCTCAGCTGCATGAAGGTGAAAAAACTGAATACAGATGTTATTTTTGGAAGGTCTTTTAAGTGGAAAACTGAGTTGTTGCTGCCTTGTCTTCAGTTGGGTGGTGGCAGTTTCATACATCCTGTATCCTTTAGTAACTTGAGCAGAGTTATCATCAAGTTTTGAGAACCACTGTTAATTCATTCCTGATGCCAGATAAACTTTCCAGACGTGGTAGTCTTAGAAATTTGTTGATAAACCAACAATAGTGTCTAGGTCACGGAGTAGCCTTTTATCAAGGTTGATGTTTGAAAACTTTTTTCTTTCATCCTGCAAAAGGATGATGAAGCAAATGAGTAATATTAGAGATTATAAGAAATGTTTGTTTTGGAAGAAACAAATTGCACAGGTTTTGACTAATATGGTTTGGAAAGCCATCTAAGGATATGTCTTCACTGCGAACTCACACGAACACAATAAGCTAGCTTTGGTTCTAGAGCAGTAAAGCTGAAGGAACGGGGTCTCAGGGGACCATAAAAACCTGTCTGGAATTTGGATTTGTTAATCGCTGTTGAGTTAGCACATCAGTGCCTAATGGAGAAATCGGTTTTGGATTTAACCTTGTTATTTTTCACTGGGATGTACTCTTCTCTCATCATAGTGCTTACAAGACAGGCTGCACTGGTATTGTTTGTCGGTCTGGATGAAGTCAGATCATGTAAACAGGCTAGTAGAGGATGTTTATCTGCTTCATTAGACTAGTGAAAACAGAAGCAAAGTGTACATGCATGTGCACTAACAGTTTTGTTTAGTGGAAATACTTAAGACAGCTCTTCTATTATTTTGGAATGTGGACTGTTTTTGGTTCCTCAGCAAATGGCCATTTAAACCTTAGAGAAGTCCAGTTAGAGTCAGGAAGATTGCTGCCTACCTGTAGTAGCTATTAGTGTTTATTTTTTGGCACATTTTCCCACACTGGTTAATTGTTCTTAGTTTTGCACATCAATGCCCTTCAGATAACCCTCTTACCTTGTGCTGACTTTGTGTTCTTGACATAGAGACTATTCTAGTCTCTGGTCAACAAAATGAAGGTTAATGAGATGGTATCTTTGCCCCTTTGCATTTCCTACCCTGAGTTGCATCAAGACAAGCTTAGGATGGTTAATCATTGTGGGTTTGATGATATGAATAAAACTTTCTGGGAATACCTGTAGAAGCAGACTAATGAGTATCGGGATGTGCTGTCTGAACAAATTCACGTGTGATGGTTTGGGAGGTGATGTTAAACTCTTGATCTCCAAGGCATGATGATTGCACACGGAGTTCCTGCTGAGAAGGGCTGTTGGCCTGGGCTAAGTCACAGGCTGTGGCTTCTGATTGTTCACAAGTCCTTGTTGGCGTAAGCCAAGATCATGCCAGGGGTTGTTCTGGTATTGTAATGCTACAGATAAGAGTCCCATGGTTTAGCTTACTGCTCTAAAAACAGCTTCTATGTCTGGCAAGGCACTGCATTGTAAGTGTTGTTTAAAAGTGTTTTTCAGCCATTCTTTTTCTGAGCCAAACACTGAAATTATAAGGACTCTTATCAATTATTATAAAATGGTGAGCTTAATACAAAGTGCAAGTGATACATTTTGTGGACAATATAAATTCTAACAATCTCTTGCATGTTGTCAGCTTTTAGTTCAGAGCATATGTGAAACCTGCAGACATTGTAGCATAGAAGGCAGCTCTAGAAATTACACATTTACTTGTGTAATGTGTAATGACATCCACTGTCATGTAACCTCTTCCCTCAGCACTGTTGCTGAGGATCCTCTACCATCAGGCAATTTGCTTTTCAGGTAACAGACAAAAATCAGAGGAGAGGGCTTAGAAACAGGCATTGAAATGAAGAGAGGGAAAAATGCTGTAATTTCCACAACAACTTCAGAACTCTGTTGTAGAGTGGTATTGCTCCTCTGGTGTCTTCATTCCATAAGGTATTTCACCCTTACTCAAAGGCATTTAGAATTTATGTAACTACAGGAAGTACTTTGGAAAGACTGAAAGTAGTATGGATTGAGTGATGCTAGAAAGGTAGAGCTTCCACAAGCATCTTCAAGCATCATGCTGGGCTATGGATGAGGTTCAGCCTATGACAGGTTGGCAGTACTTCTATAGGAATAGCTGTTCTTAATGTCAGAACTACTTCTGGCGATCTTCATGATTGTGATATTTTCCTGTTGCTAGGAATTCAGGGCTAGAGAGGAAAGATCTACGAATCAGAAGCGTTTTCCCCTTTGTTGCTAGATGTAAGAATGAAAATTTTAATTACTTCTGTTTTTCATATGTCCACATTCAGTATATGTAAACTTAAAGATGTTAAGTTCTTGGTTGGCAATGGAGTTTTTTAATTTTGGGTTGGTTTTTTTTTGTCCATCTTTCATAAAAAAGATCCCACATATTGGGTTTTGAATGCCATTTTTCTAATATGATAGTATACAGACTGTTGCAATTCTAGAGCAGCTCTAGCCTGGAAAATTGCTATCAACCCTTTGATTAGCCCAGTATAACTTACCAGCACTGGAAAACTTTATGACAGCAGTGTTTCTATGGTAAGCTAATTTCCTGGGATGCCTTTCCTTTTTCTCTCTGGATTATAGCATCTTTTTTGAACTACCCTGCCTGACCATGTTTCCTGCAATTTAATGATGTCCAAATGTAGTTAAGACAGGGTAGTCCTGCCCACTGAACAAGATCAGTATGCATCTCTTGCTCGTAAGAGTCACAGAAATGGTACTGTATGAAGTGGAAAAGCTTAGAGAAAGTACCAGGAGGCTTTCAGCATCAAGGTGGATTTATGAATGATCCAAGAGAGCAGGCAAGAATGTGAAGTGCTCTTTATATAAAGAAATAGATCAATGTTGCCACTACCTCTTGTAGATGCAGTATTTTCAACATTGTGGCAGTATCTGTTCAATAGTTCTGTGATTTAAATAGTATCTTTGTTTGAATAGTTTTGTTTGGTCAGGGTAGTTCAGGGAACTGGGTGAAATAGAGTAGAGAATGGAAGTGTAATCACATTTTCTTGATTAAGGAGAAAGAGTTCTTAGTTCTTCGTTGTAATCAGACCAAAGATTATAATGTAAAAAACTTCACTAAAAACTGTAATATGAAACAATTGGTTGAATAGGCATGTTATCTTGGGAGAGGAGTTATCACTTGGACTTACAGACCTCCACAAGATTGATATTTAACCCTTTTTGTTGCTACAGAATTGCAGTTGTTCCTTATCTCTCTTTTCACACAATAGCAAATTTTCTTGGTCAGGCAAGCATGGAGAAAACATTCTCTTCAGAATATAAGAAATATGTAAAATGATTGGGCAGCATTTTGGAAAGAGCCAAAATCTTACTCTTCATCATGTAAGCAGTTTACTATGTGATCCAAAGAAGCCTGACTGTGTGACATCGTGACTTTTGCTGTCTTAGCTATGAGAGACCATTACTAAGGTGGTAACTATTTCAGATTCTGTAAAAAAAGTCAATTAGCGAGAGTCTACGGTATTAGGTTGTAAAGGCAGTTTAATCTTACTTGAAAGTGGAGACAGGAAAATTCTGCCTTGTGAAAGCTTTTGTCTCAGCCATAATAAGGACATTAAGGACAAAGACGAGTTCTGCCCTTACCAAAATGCATTTTACAGAGTTGGTAGTGGGAGGAATTCCTGGAGGTGACAGTTAAAGTAACCCCCTGCTTAGCACTGTTCATTGGCCAGTGTAGCTGCAGATGTTGATTCCTTGATGGTTCTAAATGTTATAATGTAATCTCATTTGAGACTGAAGTGAAACTGTTTTGGCCTGAGCGCTATTGCTGAGTAGATACTCGTTTTAAAAAACCAAAACAAAACCTGTTCCAGGATGCGTGTGAATACAGAGAGGATGACGAGCAGGTGGACATTGAGACCGTGGAGGAGCTTTCAGAGAAGATTAACATTGCCCGTCTGAAGGCCAAAGCTGCTCATATCGAACCCTCCGACCAGAAGTAAGCACCCCTGGAGAGCACCTGTGTATCCCCTGTGTATCCTGCTGCTGGCTGGCATCGAGTGATCTCATTAAACAACAGGTGTAATGTGATGACAAGACAAAGCAAGGCTTCTGTCATGCCTTCCTCAGCGCTGGTGCTTCCCAGTGTCTGTGAGGATGGTGCTGGCAGCACTAAAAGTAGTATCAAGGTGTCTTAGCCTTTATCTTTTTCCCCTCTTAATTAATTCATTTATGGGGATGTATCTTGTAATGTAAAATTATTGAGTGAATAGCCTCCCTTCCTGCAAACTGAAAATTAGCAGGGCTGTCTTTGTTTTACATGTGATTTTGTAAGCTTTGTTTATTCTTGCTGGTGGACTTCTGGGCAGGAACAGTCATTAGGTTAATCCTTGACACTGTAAATGAAAGATTTGTCTTAGGGATCATTGCCCCAGCAAAGAAAGTATTTTCTTATTAACATATAGTCTGCCATGGTTGGATAGCTTGGCTTAATTTTTTTGGTTGGTTTGTTTTTGTTACTGTGGCTGCCCTTGCATTTATAATGACAAAGGCAAAATAAAAACATGGCTTACTTGAGGAATGTAATGACAGTTGTGGCTGTTTCTCAGTTGCATCAAACAAAAGAATGGGGAACGTTGCATCTATCATTCTTTTTGTTTGAAGATTTTTTTTTTAGAAACTTTGAAAAAACTGTTTGGTGCTATTATATGTCTGTCAGATAGTTACCTCTTTTTTCCTCCCCTTTAAGGGTAACAGCTCAACTTTTATCCTTAGGTGGATACCCTTAGACCTTGCTTTAAAGTTTGAAGGTCTTTCAGTGAGATAGAAAATCAGAAGTCATGTTTCATAAAAGATAATTTTCAAATGTGTGTTTTCTTTGTTTTGTTGCAGCTCCTGAGATATGAGGAAGCTGCTGTTATTATATATTAGATAGTAATAAATATGAGGATTTTGATTGGTGGATCCTAGTAGGGGAGGGATTGCTCTGCCATCTGTATTTAATCTGTGTTTATTAAAAACAGAACCAAAACATAATTTAAAAAGATACTTTATTCAGTCACAAGCTGAATTTATTCTTTTTGGCATATAGTGAAATAGTTTGTCTTTTGCACTCTGAGAATTTCACAGCTTTCAGAACAACTCAGTTACTTCCAGGATGATGGCATTGGAGATAAGAGTTCACTTTCTTGAGAAAACTCAACAGGTTCCTGCTTTTATGCAGTTACACAAAAAAAGTTAATTTCAAGGCATAAAAATAAGCAATTTTAGACTGTCGGAATGTAGTTTATGAGGATAGAGTGTATGAGATGAGTAGCATTGGGAAAAACTTTTTACCTTTCTTCCAGATTCCATCCTCCTAATTCTTCGGATGAAACATTATCAGAAAAACATTCAAAGGTATATGTTTGCTCTCCTCTTTCCTTTTAGTATCACACCTCCATTTTAAAGATAAATTTTCATCTCACATTCAGCTCTTAATATGATTTATCTGCCTTGCAGATACTTGTGATTAAATGCAAGAAACCAAATGTGCTGGGGGGGATTTGCTCAGTCCAAATCTCCTTAAGACAACAGGGCTGGTGCTGGCATCAGTGGGTTTCAGATTCAGCTTTGGCTATGGGAGGAAGATCTGCCTTTTATTTATGATTGCGTTTGCTTAGGTTTTGTATTCTTGGCCTGAATAATTTTTACAGCACACTTTAAATAGTAAATGAGCAAAATTTTCATGTGTTGAAGAAGACAGTATGTAGAATTATATAGGCACAGCACTGGATGAAGGATTTCTAAAAACAAGGTAGAATATATGTTTAGGCAAGTTAAAGATATCACAGAATCCTTTCAAACCAAAACTCACTGCAGTCCTTCAGAATCTTGTGCTGTATTTTTGGGTGGCTCTGAAGCCAGTTTCTCTGTCCATAGCTGTCTGTGATATACTCGACGTCAGCTCTAGGGCTTCCTTCTGTGGTGGGGTGGGGCTTTGAGTGCGGTGGGAACCTGGTCTATGTCTTAGCTATTAGAGCAGGATGGGATGTATGCCTTTGCCTTAGACCCCTGGATGGGGGCCAGGATGCTCTGTCTGCCTCACCTTTTCCATGTGTCCTCCTCTCTGCCCTTGAATTTACATTGCAAAGCCCTCCCTCGACAGGAACCCATGGCCAGCACAGGAGCGGTTGCATCCGTACTGTGATCAAGTCTGCCTGTGAGAGCAAAATGGCTCTCAAGAGCCAGATTTCAGGAGACAAGTCTTCAGATTCCTCCCAGTCCAGCAGGCTCAGAAACAGTGTCACTAAATCTGAGGAGTCTTTCTGCTGATGCTCTGGGGTTTGAAGCAGACCTAAAATTGTCTAAAAACCTGTTAATTACTTCCCCATTAAATAAATAGCATAGCTGTACAAAACCTGGAAGAGTAATGATGACATAACAAACTTTTAAATCTGTGGAGATCAGTAATTTTGCTTGTTGTCTGGCAGTTGTTTTAGAAACTAACAAATTCAAAACCAGAGGCTCTTTGCCACATTCTGTTTGTTGGTGGATGTCTGGGGTCATAAATGTCAATGCCATCTTTCACATTCTGACTTAAATTTCTCTTTGGCACCAACCCATAATAAACCCATGAAAGAAAATGGAAATCAAACTAGTTTAACTCTAGGGAAAGATTGAAGTCTCCTGTATTTGATGTAATTATTTCATTCATTAGTAGACTTTCTTGACAAGCAAACAAAAAATACTTGGTCAAACATACATGATTTTGTTGTAACGCTGTGATTTTATCTAAGTAGCCTTGTGTTGCAAAGAATGAAAGCTTATGAACTGGAGGGACTCATGCTCTTTTCTGTTAGGGTTGATGTGATTATGTTGGTCACTTCTTTGGTCAGCATTTCATTTCTTACTGTGTGTCCTTCTGATTCTGAACTTTCAGGAAGACATAGTAGCAGGATAGCATGACGTGGAATCTTCAGGTGTCTGTAGAAAGGCTGTCTCACATGCATTTGAACACTGTCTGCCATTACATTGCCTTTTTTACTTAAACTGGTCAATCTGGTTGCTCCTCCTGCAGAAGCATCAGACCTGGAAAAGAAAGCTGAAGTCGCAGGCTGAAGCCTTTGCTCATTACCGCCAGACACACACGGCAAACGAGCGTCGGCGACGTAATGAAATGAGAGGTCTCTTTGACAAGTTGAAGAAAGTTTTGGGGCTGCTGAACCTTCCCAAGGTCTCCAAATGCTACATTCTCAAGCAGGTAGGTATTTTGTGTGGGGTTTTACTCCCGGATTGGGATGACTCTGAAAGATGGAAAAGTCTCTCCTCCAACCCGTGCCTTCGAAGAAAGACTCAGTAGTCTTCTGTTGTCTGTTCTCAAGGTTGTTTATTGTTGGTTATCTACAAGATTCTTCTCCCTGAATTGCTGTGGCCCGTTCAGCAGCTCGGACAAAGGCACACTGCCCTTCCAGGGGGCTGGTGCTATCTTTTATATCATATATTACGTACTACATGTTTATACTTTTTCTCCAATACCTACTATCTATATTGAATGGTGACTTTCTACTCTAAACCAATCTGTGAGTGCCAACATCACCAAAGACATGGAGGCTAGGAAGGAGAAAGAAAGAGGACAGGGCACACCCAAGTCCCTCCATCTTAGATCTCCTGACCCCCATGTACAAAACTTGGACCCCTGCGTACAAGGCTTAAAACCCCCCTATACAGCACTCAAAAACCCTTCCTTTCACTTCGTGATTATCTCTACTATACTATCTAAACTTTTGTGTGTAACTTGTAATTCTTCATACAGAGTTAGTAACCTGCTACACGGGCTAAGATCAAAACCCCACGTGTGTCTTTGGCTGCATGCCAGAGTCTCAGAGCCCCCTGCCAGCAGCTCTGGCCATCCAGGGCACCCAGAGGGATGTTCTAGATTCCAACAATTTTGAAGCTTATGTGATGAGGAGAATAATTTAATCTGGACAGAGTAGTTATGCTAGTATGAACTCTTCAGGTGAGTCCCAGTGTAGAGGGGACTTCTGTCATCTCTGCTGGACACTCTAGAACAAAACAATACCTGAAAGAATCTATTCCAAAAAGCACAGTCTTGATGACATGAACAGATATTTTTGGATTTGGCCTCCTCTTGTATTCTTTGAGAATCGTGGAACATTATGTCTTAATTCTTCAGTGGTTTACTGTGTACGTAAGGAAATTTTTTAATCCATGAAATCCATTACCTTTTTAATGCTTGAGAAGATAGCATTCCATTAGGCATTATACAGCTATTAAAAGCTTAATTGTAAAGATGTAAATGACAGAAAACTAAACATGAGTGGTAGATATGTAATTATGCTTATCAACTGTACCTAGAAACTGGAAGATAAAAGTTTGGGGTTTTTCTTAAGAATTGCTGACCTTTGGAGGAAGAGCAAACAAGATGTTTATCACTCTTCAACCAGCGTTTAGGCAAACTTGGCATTCATGGTACTTCATATGCTTTCTCTCAATCTTATTTTCTCGGGATTACAGAAATTTGAAAATAAATTTTGTAAACGTTTCTGGGAAGGGGAATTATTATTTTGTGTGTCGCTGGTTTATAAATCAGTTCCCTGATACTATTTTAGGCCTTTGAGGAAATCCAAGGACTGACAGATCAGGCAGATAAGTTTATTGGACAGAAGACGTTACTGACACGCAAACGAGATGGTCTGATTCGAAAAGTATCCACGCTTTCAGGTGAGACTGGTTTTGGATGCAAACTAGCTGTAATATTAAAAGAAAAGGCTTTTAGGAATGAGAATGTGTGGAGTAATTGGTGGATCCAGGTGTGCCATTGGTTCCCATAAAATTCATCACTTTGTAATGCCAAAGAAAGTTGTGCTAAACTCTGAGTCAGTGATAGGCTCATCATCCTGATAGAAATGACTTTTGTTTTCCTTCATGCCTAAAGGAAGTGTGGAACGCTCTGTGTGCTGGGAGCCACATGCTTGGGTTCCTTTTGAAGAGTGGGGTGATGGTGATGGTGTCACTTCATTCTGTCACTGGTCACTACCTGAAATGCCTTTTCTGCTCAGCACTTCACAGTTACACACAGCTGTCTCTGGTCAGAAACCTCCAACTCCTTGCAGAGCTTTGCAAATGACTCCTTGTCCTGCTTTCCCAAGAACCAAGGCTCCTACAGGCTAGAATGTGTCAGCTCTGTACACAGTACAAAACTGAAGTAGATTCTAAGCTGCTGCTCATCCAGACATTAGATCTTGTACTTACTGTGTCTTTCTGTCTCATTTAGAAGGGTAGGAAAGCACAATTTCAACCAGTGTCAACATGTGTGAACAAACAAAATATTATTCTAATCTTGCAGTCTGAGACTATAAACAGCGGAATACCTGTAAAGTAGAAACAAAAGATAACTTGAATCTTTTGTATTTACATTTACATGAATCCATTCATGAATAAATAAGGTATATAAATCCATTCATGCATAAATAAGGTGATTTATAAAAAGTAAAAGGTGTTGTAGTGGAGCCTAGTAATCTATAAATGTATGAGAGGCCTTTTGAGCAGAGAGTGAAAGCAAATAACTTCACAAAGTAGTTAGCTAATCTTTTGCATTCCTAGTGAGACCTCAGATTTTATGAGGAAAAAGTCCTCTCTCAGAACAGTTAGTTAAAGATACACCATGATGTTATAATATACACACTAAGCATAAAACAAGCTAGTATAGTCACTTGAACTTGGATCATATAAAAGTCTGTGTATATGCAGAAAACAAATTATTTATGAAATCTGTGTGTTTGTCCAAGGTTAGAATTTTCATGGCAATGGTAAACTGTATGTGATTCAAATGTCATTTGTGTAACAGGGTGCATTAGTCCAAGAAATTTCATTCCAGGTAAAGGTAACATTTTATCCAGTACTCATATGTTTATCATTAGGAGATGTTGGAGGATTTTTTTATAGCTAGTACTTGTTCAGCAAGAGCCTGTGCTTGTCCAGGCTGATTTCTGCTATCAAAGTGGAAGATAAATTCTAAAATGTGTCTATGTTTCTGAAGGGGGAAAAAAAAAAAAAAGGAATAAATAGTTCACTCTGATATTAAGTATACTATTTACTTGGTGGGGATGGTGGTTATCTGTTTTATAGTAATTGAATGATATCAGCTTAACACATTATTAGTTCTGCCTTCAGCATTTTAGTTTTGGAAAGAGAGTTTGAAAGTAGGCTGACTCTCTGATAATTTTTCTGTAGGAAAGACAGAAGAGGTTGTCCTGAAGAAGCTGGAATATATTTATGCTAAACAAAAAGCAATAGAAGCACAAAAAAAGAAGAAGGAACCTGAGCCACAGAAATCAGCTGCACCCTCCACTGCTAGCACCCAGCAAGAGGGATCCTCTGCTGCCCCCAGAGAGCCAACCCCGATAGCGATGACAAACAGAAGGGGCAAGCCATTGATACTTGCCAGGAGAGGAGTCCGTGCCACAGGTGGGCTACAAGTGGTGCATGTCCTGCATCAAGGGGAAACAGCCATTGAAGCTGCACCCTGTGGGAAGGCAAAATGCCAGCTGGCTTGTGCAGGCAGCCTCACTCCTGAAACAGAATTGTGCATAGGACTGGGAAATGTCCATATGATAGGCGTGGAAACCACTTGCTTTCAGTAAGGATGAGACCAGTACAACTGAGGTCTTCAGGTGAACATGACTTCAGAGTTTCAGAATGATGGGAAGTAAATTCTTACTAAATTGTCCTTTAATCTCAGGGAGTTTCACTGCAATCCAACAGTAATTTCTAAGAGTTGAAGGTGGTTCTTTTTCTGCTGACTCAAAACCTGAAGTTCAACCCCCAGAATGCTGGGGTTGCTAGAACAGACTCTTTAAAACCTCCCTCCTCAAAATGCTAGCTCTCAATATGGTTGAAGTTTGGTCTTAAATTAAATGCCAGAGTTGTCAGGCACTGGAGAGTTGGGGTTTTTTTTTGTAGCTGAGAATTTGTAGAGAAGCGTTCAGCATTTGTGGTGACCTTCACATCATAAATGTAGGAAGGAACAAAAGAATGGCTCCTTCCTGAGCTGTACCTAATGCTGTCTCGCAGGGTGCTGTGCCAGAATAAATGAGCGTTTTACTTCTTCTCTTACAGAGGACTCCTCAGGCTCGCTCACACTCACGGCTGCAAGCGTAGTGATGACTCCACAGGGACAGGTGCTTACACTGAAGAGCCCCCTGGTCCCAGGGCAGGTGGCAGCTGTTCCTTCCACTCTGCTGCAGGCTGAATTAAAGCCTCGAGGGGTTGGTACTACCATGACAACACAGCCAGGTAGGATCATGTGGGATGATGTTAATCAGCGTAGTGTTGTTCATGGATGTGCAGAGCAGTTTATGAAGTTACTAAATTTTGCTTTAATATTTTGGATTTTTTTACAACTTGGCTGAGGTAGAACTTGACTCTGATAAGAGAGATTAGATGTCATTAACTCAAACTGTCAGTTTATCAACAGGTTAGTAAAATGTGTTAAAATTTTGCTATTCAGAAATTAGGGAAACATAGGGAAGGTTCCTAATCACATAACCAGTCTGCGTTTCTGTTTTTACTACTTAAGGATGTTACTGACGTCTTGCCTTGAAGTGCAGTGCTCCTGTTTTCCAAGAGTATCTGAATTATCTGAAAGTACTGTATCTGAGTATCTGAAAAGCTTTTGTTTCCACTTCATCCCCTGTTTCTCTTTTCTTGGATAAGGTGTTACTTCTGTGATGATTCAGCTGCCAGGATCAACAGTTCCTGTCCAAGTAAAAGGAATCCTTACTAACTCTACCATTCCTATTACACTATCAACTGTTGCTGGGAATCCAGCGCCCTCAACAGTGGTATCAGCTACAGCACCCCATTCAGGTAAGCTCTTTGTTTTTCATGGATCTTTGTGCTTGCATGTAGGGAACATTATCCTCGCAAAGCTGAAGGTAAATTGTTTTCTCACTAGGGAGTAATCACAGGTGTTATTGTCTGGGTATTCAAAGAAAATCACGATTAAATGTTTTGAATAGTTTAGAGGGGCTGCTAGGAGATCATGGATTAGAGCTTTTTAACTTTTCTTCATCTCACTGAGCCTGCTTGCCCGCAGGAAAGTCAGGATAAGTAGATACTGGGATGTGTCTGTGGTGTAATGCATCCTCCTGAGGAAGCTTCAGTTCAGAGTGATGGTGGGGCTGCTGAAAATCTTTGCCTGTAACATCCAGACTCTGACTGTGGCACACCCACTTCCCATACCCTGCCAGCTCTGCTGCCCATGGGAGGGCTGTTTTTCAGGACCTCGTGCTGTACATTGGATCTGGGTATGGGGTGGTTCCTGCCAGCAGGGTTCTGCTTGCCATCTGTTGTGCTGAAATCAAGCCACTCACTTTCTACTTCCTTGTAGTCATTTGGTCATAATGAAAAAGGAAAGTTCACTTCAGGTGTAGGGCTGGGAAAAAGCTCAGTGCTATTAACAGGGAATGGCTAGGAGGCAGAAAATAGGTAATCATTTTGTCCCCGAAATGTCTCTGTAGTGCACAAAACCAGTACAGCAAGATGTGATCATAAAAACAAAGCATAAAAAAACCAAAAAACAGTTAGAAGGAAAATTCTCATTTTGGTTGTGTTGTGTATCACCATCTGAACTGCAAGCATTGCAGTTGGTTGCACTGGAGCTTGCTCTTGTTCTACAAGTTGAAAATTCAGCTAGTGGTGTGTTAAACCTTCAGTTGACCAGAGCTGTGTAAGCAGTCTAAATTGCAGTTTACTTGAAGAAGACCTGAAAGTGAGCTAATTATACTTACTTAGGAATTGCCTCGCAGTTAACACATACCCTAATGGATGCTGCTTTGTGTGGTTTTGCAGAAAGTGAAGATTCATTCATGATGCCAAAGATTGTTAATGTAACATCACTGGCTGCTGAAGCGGGCATGAATCTAAACCTGAACCATAACAAAAATTCTAATGCAACAGCAGCTGCAGGTACTCCAGCTTCTGAGCAACCCTTGGCTGTAGCACCCCTTGAAACTATGAGTAGTGACAACATCCTTTCAGAAGAAAAAGCCAAACCATGTTTGGGAGACAGTGGTGTAGATGGAGGAAACACCACATGTCCAAAGAAAGCTTTCTTTGAAAATAAAGATGTCCTTCCACAACTCTGGAATGTATCATGTACAAAGGAAGCTCCAGAGTCCTTCAGCAAAAAGCTCTGCATTGGTGAGTTTGTAGGAAGCCAAACAAGGAGGAAAGATGGTGATTCTGGAGGAGAAAGATTAAAATCCAAAGAATTGTCATTCCGCAAGCTGCAGATCAAAGATTCCAGGATAGAAATGGAATTGAGGAAAGTAGCATCGGCAATGGAGGAAGCAGACCTGGATACAAGTGAGATACTGAGCGGCATTGAGGAGGGTGATGACACCGATGAAACCCTCACTTCGCTGCTCAATGAAATCGCCTTCCTCAACCAGCAGCTGAACGATGATGCCTCAACCATGTCTGAGCTGCCTGGTGCCCTCAGCTCAGATTTCTCTCATAAAGATGCAGAAGCTCGTCGGGGAGCAGCCAGTGATCTCTCTGCTGCAGATGGGTCTTCCTTCCAGTTTGGCCATTTGGGAGGCAGTTTTAAGGACCTTTCTGAAGTTCCAGGTGATGGTGGCTCTTTAAGCCCCCTCCTGCTGCACCTGGAAGATGATGACCTTAGTGATGGGGACAAGAACACCGGGGAGCCCTCATCTGAGGCAGATGTCTTAAAGATAGTGATAGGTGCTGAAATGAAGAATCCACTTTCCAATCTTTCTGTAACCAGTGGTGGGAATGGCAAAACAGTAACAACCTTGTCGGATTCCACTAACGCGACTCCGCCAATTTTGCAGATGAAGACTAATCCAGAAGCTGGTAATGGTGACAAGTCGTGGAGGCCCATGCCAAAGCTAGCACCTCTTGGTTTAAAAGTGGCAAGTCTGCCAGTGGACTCAGAAGGGCAGAGTAATAAAGTGATGCCCTTACTGGCACCTGTAGTTGCAAAATTGGCACCTAGTGGGGTAAAAAATTCATTACCTGCAACTCTTCAAGAAGGACAGGATAACAAAGTAATGCCCATGTTAGCACCTGTGGTTGCGAAGTTGAATACTACCGGGACCTTGCCTTCGAGTTCAGCAGGCAAATAAGTGCAGATGTTTTTTATCAGACTGGAACAGAGATCCAGAGCAGTGTGGCCAGTGTCATTGTTCAGCAGCCTCCATTGTCTGCAAGTTGTTTTCTGTATAGCATCAGTACTGTGTTCATCTGAGGGGCAGGCCCCAAATTGTCAAGTAAGTGTTAGGAAACTTTAAGCATGTTGATGTACTTTTACCTCACTGTTGTATTCTGGGTGTTCTCCTTCCCCTTCTCAAGACAACAAAGATGATCTATAGCCATTGCTGGGCACATGGTATCCTTCCAAAATTGGGTTCTTCACAGGAATAGTTTATCGAGGGACTGAGAAACTGAGGCTGTTGAAAGAGGATTTTTTTTTCTCTCCCCAGTAGGGAGGCAGCTGTCTTGTTGGGGGGGAAAAAATGGATTATCTGTTTTTGTACCAGGCAAATTATCTATGCAGAAAAGGCATTGTTCATAGTTGCTTGTTTTAATATTTGCAAAATATGATAAATATGCAGAAATCAGGTTGTACTTACTCTCAAAGTTGATACCTAGAGCAGCAGAAGGGAAATCTGAGACTGCAGAGGGCTGAAGTGAAAAGGTTTTTTCTTTGGTGCTAGATAGTTCTCTAGCAGAGACTTTTTAAGAGCTTATGCACAGAAAATTTAGATAAACACTTAGAACTCTCACTGCTGGGGAAGAAAAACACATTTCCACATTTCTCAATGTAATTAGAAGGAGGACAGTATGTTAACTTAAATAATACTGTCCTCACTCTCACCTCCTGCCCCCACACAAATACTTCCCCCTTTGATGCTTAGGACATCCGTAAGGAAAAATTGCAGAGAGTTGAAAGAAAATGTGGCCACCCTGTTGCTGCATCTTTAACTACAATGCTGAAGTAGCTCGAGTGTTTCCCAGGTCCTATTTTCTTTCCTTCTGTCATTCTTCAAGATGTATGTGGTGGCTGGGAATGTTCACACCAAGTATTGCTTTGTGAAAACACACAATGCTTTCATGAGTCTTGTGGCCTGGCATCAGTGAGCGAGGTGTACATGTGAGTGTAAATATGAAAATATGTGTATAGCTTTCCAAACCTTTCATTTCTTTATAAATTCAGGAAGGGTACTCAGAGGTTTCTCACTGCATTTGCACAAGCTGTGTATAGCAAAAAAGTCAACAAAAATGCTCATTACCAGGGAAATAGGGCAGTATTGAATCACAAGATGTATTTTTTATTCTTCTCTGCCACTGCTTACTCAATAACCTGTAGATGCTCTTCACTGTTCAGCTGTTGAACTGTGAGGGGCCTGCAGACTGTAAAGATATTTATATTTTTGTACACAATTTCTGTTTTCATAGTTTTCTTGACAAATGAAGTTTTCAGCCTCGGAGAGATGATTTGTTAATGAGTATACACAATCTTTTCCTATCGAGTTTGTAAATATAAGTTATGGTGCGCTTGGGGGGCTTCTTAACTGTTCCAAAAAGGTAAAAAATGTTGCCATGAAAATTGAAAATCATACAGAATTTCGATGGTGCATTTTGTTTTATGTTTAGGAATGTAATTCCATGTCTTAACTGTTCCAGCAACAGCAGCTGGGATTACCCCCTGCCATCCAAATTGCCCATCTTTGGTGATGCAGTAATCCAGGAATTTCATCCTTCCAGCACGGAGGTGGTGCAGGTGTTGCGAGCGATGTTCTTCCACAGTGAGGGAGCAGTGTTTGTACAACCATAGCCCTGTTCAGTACGCTGCATCTTCTGGATCCATGTCTAGGTTAGATCCATCAGGGAATAAACATACCTTGGCTGTTTCCTCAGCATTTTTGTTATTTATATTATGCCACAGAGGAGAGAAGCCCTTCAAGCTCTGTGTGTGTAAAGTTACTCCAGAGACTACGTTAAAAAAGATTTTTCACCTGGGCGTTCTAAACAGTGTGTTTTAAAATAGTTACATACAACTCTCTTTTGCCTTTTGCATATTTGCTATTCTAATATTTCATACAAGTCTAGTATTAGTGATTTGGAAAAGAGAGTTCAGGTCATTATGAGAGTCCTGCAGGGTCTTACAGTGGTCACTTAATGCCTTAGGAAAGGGGATTTACAATCCCAATGAGCAATTAGACAAATGTTGCTTCTCATTAAGTACTTTTTCCTTATTTTAAACTAGTAGAAACAAATGCTGCTTCTCATTAAGGATTTTAACCTTATTTTGAACTAGTAGAAAGAAATGCTGCTTCTCATTAAGGATTTTGACCTTATTTTAAACTAGTAGAAACAAATGTTGCTTCTTATTAGGGATTTTGACCTTATTTTAAACTAGTAGAAAGAAATGCTGCTTCTCTTTAAGGATTTTAACCTTATTTTAAACTAGTAGAAACAAATGTTGATTCTTATTAAGGATTTTGACCTTATTTTAAACTAGTAGAAAAAAAATGCTGCTTCTCTTTAAGGTTTTTAACCTTATTTTAAACTAGATTAAACAAATGTTGCTTCTTATTAGGGATTTTGACCTTATTTTAAACTAGTAGAAACAAATGTTGCTTCTTATTAAGGATTTAAACCTTATTTTAAACTAGTAGAAATCTGGAGTAACTAAATTATTTTACTAGCACTGCATCAGACTCAAATTTATTTACCTGGGAATCTGGTTCTGAGTATTTCCAATAGGCTGAAGTTGCTTATTGTTTTAACTTGTAGTAATTTGTTTTTCCAGTAGTTTTCATTCCTCCTGTGCAAGAAACAACAGCAAGACTTCTGTTGTGATTACTTTTAAATTCCTAATCATTAACCCTTGTTTCTGCACCTCACTTTTTTATGGTTCCAAACAGCCAGTTTTAATTAGCACACAGAATTGTGTGTTCTCTGTGAGACAGAGAGGCTATAACAAGATAACCGATCACACATGATCTAAAAAAAATAATGTACTTTTGAGGATGTTCTGTTTATTATCTGGGAGTATAAAATTTCTGTATGCGAATTTACTGTTTGATACTGGCAGAAAAAAAATCCACTGCAGTAGAAATGTAACGATGTCAAGATGACAGCAAAACCTTTTGATCCCTAAATGTTACTAGAAAATTAACTAAGAACAGCCCCCCAGTCTGGCTGTAAAAGGTGGCATTTGGTGTGGTTCTGAGAAAGATCTTTGATGGGTTCTACCAGCCAACAAAGCATGTTTGAAATGCTCTTGGGTTTTGCTTGTTTCACTGTCTTGTGTCTGCAGCACATTATTTTGCTATGAATTTAAATGCTAACTCTTTGCTCTTCCCTTAAGCTCCCAAACATTTTAAAATTTACATATGCTGTCATTTGAGGCAATAATCATAGAATATAACACTTTATGAGAAGACTCTGGAAACAGGAAAAACAAGGAAACCCCTGCAAGGCGCACGCTCTTGCTTGACCAAGAGACCTGGAGATTTTCTTTGGTTTTTTTACACATCTGTAAATAGACTGGAATGTTTTTAAGAATATAATGAAATGTCAGATTTAGCTTTTTTCCTTTTATATATTAAAATATATCTTTCCCTCTTTTTTGCTTTTGAAAAATTGATATTTTTGTAGAAATCTAACAGTACAAGACTCTTAACTGTATGTGAGGGACAAAGTGTAAAACTAAAATAAACCAATCAAGGTCAACTAGAAACTGGCTCTGAAAGTTTGTTACAGGGAGAGAGGGGGAGCAGAAATGACGGGTGGTGGGCTGTTGGTGACACGTGGCATTGGACCTGAGCAAGTGGTACACGAATGCTCCGAGGCTCAAGTTTTGGCAGCTCAAACATTGGGTTTTGGTTCAAGTGATCAGACAACTCAGAGATTTCTCCCTTTAGTCTTAGCAGTATGCAGGAAATGTCATCCCTTGTAGGAGGGGATCTTGACTCGCTGAGTGCAGAAAAGGCACCAAAGGGACTTTCTTTTCTGCGAGATGTACCCTGAGCAGGAAGCCAAGGGGGTTAACATTTGGCCATGGCACAAAAAGAAAAAAAAACTGAGAGCTGAGAGATTAAGCCCACAGAAAAGCTTAGATTCCTTACCCCAACACCAAGCCTGGGTTTATCCTTTATATCTGTGTCCTTTAGAGAAGTTGAATACAAGGGCTGTCCTAATGGGAACAGGTTTGCAGATCTGCCTTTAAGTGAAGTGTCAGAGGAGAGATGCTTTTTAAAAAGAAATAGATAAAATGCCCATAACTAGTAGCTGTCTATGGCCTCCACATGCAGTAATTGGAAGATAACATTTGAAAGTGTGTGAGGGTTCTTTTGTTTGGTGCGTGGGTGGTTGATGGGTTGGGGGACTTTTTGTGGGTTTTTTTGGTTTTGGGTTTTGTTTGGTTTGGTTTTGGGTTGGTTGGTTGTTTTTTGTTTGTTTGTTTGTTTTTTCTTTTTTGGTTGGTTGGTTGTTTTCCTTTTTTTTGGTGTTATTTTTTTCTTCATTATGCAGTACATTTCTACAAATGAGAAGTTAGTCTTACAGACCTGAGAAAAGAAAATACAATGAGGAGAACAGCTACACATGAGGGTAAGCAATTGACTGGAGAAGACATGTCACAGAATTTATTTTTATTTAAAGAGGAACATTAGACCTTACAGGAATGAATTAATAAAAATGGTTGACACAGTCAACATATTTTCTGAAATTTCTCATTAAACCCTTCAGCAAGGTCTCATCCTATTACTCCTTATTTTAAAGGCCGAAGTTGCTTCTTGGAATAGAAAGAAATATAAGCATAAAATATATCCAGTCAGCCTTGCAGTGGAAAGAACTTTCTAATAGAGGCCAACAATCTGTGCTGGGGATCTGTGTTTTCCAGCATATTCATCGTGTTCTTGGAGATGCAGATGGTGGTACAAATAAACTGTTGACAATACAGAGTTACAGGAAGCCTGTGCAGTAACTGATGCTACAGCCAGATTTGAGTCTGTAAATGCAATCCAAAAATGTGCAGGACCAGTTTGTCCATAATTGGCAGTGAATGGAATCTAAATTAATAACTGTCATTTGGGGTCATGGTAGTGGAGGTATTTTAATGCCGTTTGTTGTCACTTGAGCTCAGTGCCTCATCTATTTGCCCTTTCAACTGCTGCTACACACCAAGGAGGCATCGTTACACCACAGTGTACTTGGCTTTTCCTGTTAATTTTGAGTTTGTGGTGCCTCAGCTCGCACTTTAGTTGTCCATCTTGTGTCTCCTGGGAGTTGGAGGCCTCTGGCCCAGGTGAGAGCTCTTCTGGAGGTGTCCCTGTCTTCGTTCCACCCCTAGAAGGATTTAGTCTCCACTTGTCTGGGTCTTTTCTGATGAAGAGGAAAGCCTCAGTGTGTCCTCCTGACCAGCTGCCTGGGCCTCGCAGGCTGCCAGCAGGAGCCTCCCGTGCAGTGTTTCAGGCAGCTGGAGAGCCCTGTGCCAGAGGCTGCCAGCCACACCGCCTCCCGCACGCTCATCAGCGTGAGCACATCCCACGTCCCAGTGCCAGGGAGGCCTTTGGGACCTAAGGCTGTGTCTGTCTAATCCAATTGTGCACCCAGCCCAGCAGCCAGGGGTGTCTCACCTGTGCTGGTGAGAGTGTTTGGGAATGTCCCCACTGTCCCCTGTTTTGGTGGGACTGCTCTCTAGCAGCCCCGTGCTGCCAGCAGAGCTGCTGTGACACAAAGCACAAAGAGCTGTCCTTGCTTTAATGGTGGCCTTTTGCCTGGTACATCTTGCTCTCGTGAGGGTTCCCTGTTTTTTGTAGGGCAGTCAGCTACAGCACTGGCTTCCTCGAGGGTACAGCTGTTGGCCCTGGCTCTAATGTAAGATAGATGCTGGAAATCAGAGTGGAGAGACTTGAACCCCAAGGCAGCCTTTTGCCTTGGCTGTCTCAGCTCTCAGCATGGGAGTAGCTGCCGGGGAGCAGGATCCCTGCCTGTGTAAGATGGGGATGTGATGGGGGATGTATCAAGGGGCAGTCACAGCTACACTGGTGTGAGCAGGCAGGCTGCTGTGCTGTAAGAGCAGGGCTCAGTCTCTCTGCCAGCCTGCTGGGACCAGCTCCGAGGAGGAGGAGAAAGGCTTTCCTGCTGCCCTTGACTTCCTTTCCCGTCCCTGCCCAGCACAGGGCTCCCTGTAGTTCCCCTGTGTGACGCAGAGCGGTGCCCCTGGCAAGTGCCCGTGCTGTGCCTCGTGGGCTGAAACCAGGCAATTAAATAGCAGCTAAAAAAAGATTCGCAGACATAAGCTGTGTGCCATTTTTAGCGGCTTCCAGCACCGATTAACTCTTTAGGCAGCAGCTGTATGAAACAGCCTGCCCAGCTCCTCCTGGTCTGTCCAGCTGGCCAAACCCCAGGCCTGCTGGGGCAGGGCTGTGGCTGCCCACAGCAGAGCAGCAAAACCTGTGGGTGTGCAGCTCTTGCCTGGCTTCTCCAGGGCATGGGGCTGCGTGGGCACGAAGCCTCTGGGCAGTCTGTAGGCTCACGTGGGTCTGCAGAGCTTACCCGAGCAATGGGCTCCAGTTTGCAGCTGAGCACTGCAAGGATGTAAAACTTCTCATGCCTCTGAAGTGCCACTGGATCTGGAAAATGGACTTTGGACCCCTGGACTTTCAGATCCAGTGATCTGTGATTATTTTTAGACAAAAAAATGTAACCACTGTATTAATACTCGATGTATTAATACATCTTAAAAAAATAGGCCTGAATTTGATTTTGAAATTGTGCTGGACCCAATCTACATAAAAAACCAAAATGGAGGATAAATGCATGACACAAGCTTGCTGGTTTATGGAACAGTACAGTGTATTTTCAGGCCATCGGGATGGGATGACTGATGACCACCTCCCCTTCTCCTGGACCTTCTGCAGAGTGAAAGTATGATCAAGACTTCTTTGATTTGTAGCAGCTTGACTGTTCTGTTTAACAAGAAGCCCATTAGCAGGACAATAAGAGCTTTACAGCTGTTTTTAGAACAGCACACCACTGTCCGCTGTAGGCTGTTGCAGCAGCACGTGCTGCTGTAGCCTCCATTTCGGTGCCTGACCAGGATTTCCTGCAGCAGTGAGAGGAGAAGGGTGGGTCTGCACTGGAGCTGACTCAGTAGTTTGGCAGAAGCAGCTGGGGAAGCTGCTGCCAGCTCTTGCACCACCCATCCCTTGCAGCCTTCGCAGTGCCCTGTGTGCCAGAGCCCCTTGCAGCAGCTGCACAACTGCTCTTGGCCTGAGGGGAGGTGCTCCTCTTTCTCCCCTCCTTCCACCAGTCCTTCTGCCTGCTCAGGCCTGGACCTCTGAGCCCCATCCTCTGTGTAAGGAAAAGGGGCTTAGACCCTGCTGCTTCCCACACTGCTCCCTGGCCTGCCATGACACACACACCAGCACCTCAAAGCCCAGGCCTGTGGCTGCACTCGCCCTTTGGCACCAAGTCAACTGCTAAGCACCTGCTGGGCTCTCTCTTCTGAAGAGCAGCAGTGTCATGCCAATCCCTGTGCCCTCTTCTGCTTCCTTCTCGCTCGCCCTGCCCTCTGCATGGCTGAGGGCTTGCCAGCTATAATCTTTTTATTCACAAAACATGTTCCAACCGAAGGTGTCCTAAAACAGCAGTAAAATTTTTGAAGGGATCCTGGAATTCCTTGCTGAGTTTCTTTTCTCCTGAAGGAAAAAACCTCAATGGAGACAAGGTGTCTGGTTTCTTTTGGTATCCAGTGAAGGCTGGAACTGTTTGTGTAAACAGCAGCTAAAGGTGCCTCTTCCTGCAGGAGCTGTTGCTTGGCACGGGTGAAGCTGTGCTGTCCTTGGCCACAAGCCCTTGGCCCCCATGGCCCTTGTCTGTCCCTGCCTAAGCCGGAGGCGTGGGCACTGCTGAGCTTTGAAAAGGTGTGAACTAATGCTGTGCCTTATTTTGGAGACGTGCTGGACCTGGATGTTACTATAAAACGTTATGTGGCTAGAGTAAAACACGATTTGATCAACCATTAGTGTCCCTCTGGGGCCTGGCTGGAGCCACATTTGTATGCTCAGCCTTGGAAAGGCAGCAGGCCTGGAAAAGGTCCCCCTGCCTGGGCAGCCCTGTGTGGGAGTAGGACACTGGGACAGATGGGGGTCAGTGGAGCCCCACATGTGCCCCTCGGATTCAGGGTGGGGGCAGCTGCTGGCTTGGCCGGGGCTGGCTGGGTTTGGGCTGTGCGGGAGGCGGTGGTGTGGCCTCTGATGGGGGCACGGCTTATGGGGCTGGATAACTTCAGATGGACCAAGCTTCAGCAAACTTCAAACACATGTGAAGGTTTCCACAGCTGTACGATTTCCCTGCTCTGGTTATTTTGATAGCTTTTTTAATGGTGTAGGTCTGATGTGATTGTGTTTTAACTTCTGTTAAGGTGACTGGCTATGAAACCATGACAGGAAAAGGAGGTGCTGGCAAACCTTTTGCAAGGACAACGATTAACTCCTGCTCCCCAACCAGTGTCTGTACTTCTAGATTACAATGGCTACTTGGTTTTAAAAAATGGCTCAAGACTTGCAGCTTGTGACTGCTTTTGCAAAGCTTTTCATTTGCTTCCTTAGTTTTTGAATGCCCATGGCAAAGAAATCTTACCCCACAAATGTTTTGTGGCTCTGACATGTGGGGCAATGAACTTGAACCGGGAGGCTTAGTCTTCAGGAAAAAATTTTAATAAACAGCTCCCACCAGGCGAGCTGAACTGATGGCAGCCACAGTGGGAATTGTTACTACTGTGCTCCAGTGTAGACAAGGCCTCATTGTCTGGCTTTGATGGGGAAAATGTCCAGTTTTGCAAAGTTTGCTGAGCAAGGGAGAAAATAATTATATTGCAGATCAGCTTACAAGGGGCACATTCATGTTTGAAAGAAAATTCAATTTTCATAGAGTGAGGAAGAAAAGCATAACTGCCAAAGGAAAAAAACCAGCGGCATTGGTGACCTACTAAAATTGCCTCAAGTCAGAAGTTATTCCTGGCTGAAGGTGAGTCCCAGGGGGCTGGATCCTTGGCTCTGGCTGAGAGGCAGATGGTGCAAGTGGGAAGTGTGCAGGAAACCCAGCACTCCTCTGCCTCTGAGGGTGCTCTGTGCTGCTGGCACCCGGGTGTGAGGCAGAGAGCAGAGCCCTTGTGTGGCTGGACACAGAGCTGCTGCTGCGGCTGCGTTGCCTCAGGCCCCAGTTCTCTCGTGTTCCCAAGTTCCCCCATGGACATTGCCAGGGCAGAAGCTGTGGTAGCAGAGTCCCACATCCCCATCCTCTGCCTGCAGCCCCAGGAGCCCACAGGGGCTTCAAGCAGGCCAACACCCCTGCAGGTCACACAGCCCTACCACCACTCCCGGGTGTGTGACCGGCCACAGCAGCACCACTGCCTTGGATCTGCCCAACTCCCAGTTTTCAACTTCTAGTCGCTGCAGCTGAGATTTCATTTGCAGTATTTGAACAAAACATTGGAAGCATTTTGCTTCATGTGCTTCTATTTAGGAAGACCACAGGGCAAATGGTGAAGGAAAATGCTTTACAGCACTGGGCTGGCTGTGCTGAGCCACATGCAGCTGGCCCTGGCTGCTGACTGGCTGCCTCCCACTGGCACTGGGAGTATTTGCTGAAGCCATTTTCATTGTCTCCCCAAGGGGGAGGATGTAATTATCTTCCTTTTGCAAGATTGCATGTAATTTTCTCTTCTCTTTCTTAAAAAAAAAAAAGAAAATTGAAACAGAAGCAGAAATGAACTGTGCAACAAGCTGATACCTATTAATTCTTTCATTAGATTAAAAGCAAAGCTCCAATGAGTCTAGTGCTATAAATCTTGGGGGATTTATGAGCATTTCTCTCAAGGAAGTGTGCACTGTTCTCTTTGCAGGAAGCTGCAACACCAGCAGAAATCCAGTTTGTTGTCATGGCAATGTCAGTAGTTGTCTTCTCTGTATGTCAAATCACAGGCACTCATAGGATGACAGAGAAATTCACATAGGAAAGGCCCTCTGGAGATCTATAGTCCAGCCTCCTGTCCAGGGCAGGGGCAGTCATGAGATCAAATCAGGCTGGTCAGGTCTTTCTCCATCCAGGACTTAAAAACCTCAAGGGATGGAGATAGTGCCTCTTCCTGGGCAACATTTCTAGGCTGTTGCTTCCTGCCTTCTACCCTTCCTAATTCTAGTCATTCTGAGAATATTTGGGTTTGCCATGACTTCGGCATGTAGTCACCATGTCTTCTTTTTTTCACCTCCGTGAGAGTGTGATCTGGCTATACTTTTATACTTCCCTCTCAGTCAGTTGTCCTGCCAGATGACTAATGGGCTAGTGTGCAATTTTCTTGTATTTAACATTTGTTTTCTGCCCACATTGGCACTGCTTAAGGAAAGCATCCCTCGTCAGACCTGTGTTTGCACATTAGCAAAGGGAACAAATGCATCCGTCCATACAAGTTGAATGTGCACTTGGGTGCTCTTCAGAAGACTTGCGAGCAGGCAAAAGTTGCCACTAATCCCAGTCCTTCCTGTTTGTTGTCATCTATGTAAAATGTGCTGGACTAAAGAAAGGGGAGAGCGTGTGTGTTTGTGTGTGTCCTTGTCCTGAAGGGCACCCACTTGCCAACTCTCTTTTAACAGGATTGTTTCACGAGTTTTGTGTTTCACTCTCCTCCTGCTGGTATCGTATTTAGTATACCATGTCCTGTCCAAGGACCAACTGCTGTTCAAGGTTTGTCTTGTTTAATTGAATTATCGTTGCCATGGGGAGTGGAAAGTTCAGACTTCATTCTGCATGGTGAATTTTGCAAGCCAAGGTATATTACAGGAAAAGGGGGAAACCAGGATCTCAAAGTCTGTGTCAAGGAGCAAGAGGTTAAATAGAGGGGATTTTAAAAGAGGTTTATGGTAATTTGTTGCCCTAGTTCCCAAGGAAATTCACTTAGAGTTGGGTACAAAATTTAGGCTTATTGGAAAACCCCAGTTCTACAATCTTATGCCACAGCTCTTGTTGTGCCTATCTCCATGTCATCTCTCAGCTTGCTGGACAGAGTCTACCCCGGGACCGAGTTATGCTTTGTGTCTGACACCTACTAAAGTCCTCCCAGAGTCTTTCTAGAGAACCAAGCACAAGCAAAGGGACAGACACTGACTGCATACTGCTAGGTAGGATACCGGCAATGCATCAGGAACGCTACAAATAGATGCAGTGCCAGCAATTCTGGTATTTGGTTTCTGAACAGCATGACATGTAGTTTGCATTTCATTCCCTGTGCCTTCCTCCAGCATCTCTAAAGTGAGAGGCTGGAGCTTGGTGTTCAGGGACACCACAGTGTTAAGCCCTCTACAGGATCTGTGATTCCTTTGGGCCTTGGTACTGACCTCTGTGCCAACCTGACATACGGACCCCAACACAGCCCTGCCTGCAGGAGGGGGACACAGAGATGGGCACCCCAGTGGGAAGCAGCAGAACATCTCTGCGGGAGGGTCTGGAACACAACAGGAAGTTTTGGGAAAAGCTCTCTTGCAAGGTTTGTTTTGATGTTTACTTCTGTCTTTTAAGGACGTGAGAGGCAAAAAGTAGTGCAAATAAAGGAAACATTCATGAGATGTTCTTATCCAAGCAGGAGTTCATGAGAACAGATGGGAAAACTGAGGCAAAAAGCAGTGCCTGAAACCCGTCCAGCTGAGTATTGCCCAACAGCATGAGAGATTTAGTGGGATAACTTCCATGCTCTGTTGCATTTGATTTTCCAGCATTCACACTTCAAGCATCATGGGGAGGGCAGGGTTGTGACATGAGAGGAAATTTAGAACATCATCACTGTGCTAAGTGTGATTGTGGGAGCAAAGTGAGCAGCTGTGAAAACTGATACAAATGGGTGGGTTTCATGGCTTGCAATATAACGCTTGGACATCACTTGTTATCTGAGTGATTTCTTATTTGCTTGCTCACTTACAGTTTTGCTCTAGTTCTTTTGTTTCGCTAACAGTAGTAACAACGAAAGGCATCTGTGGAGGCCATACAGCACAGTCAAGCTGTAAGATCTGTCATGCTGTCTTTTTCTCAGGGCAAAACCCAAGGCTGCCTGCGTTCTGGTTTACATTGTCAGCTTGCTGCTGAGCACCAAGAGCAGGACTAACTCCAGCCAGGGCACTGCCCGCTTTGGGCTTGCAGAAGGTATTCATGCTGCATCGTTCTTATTAATTACAGCTCTCTGGAAACGTAAGGCATGGGATGGAGGAAAATGAAACAAACAGGCTTATTTAGGTCAATTACAAAAGTACGAGCTAATTGCAAACAAAGTGGCAAAACAGGAACGGTCGAGGCTCAGAGGAAAACAATGTGAACAGTGACCTACATTCTCTTGGGGGGTGGGGGGAGGTTAGAGAGCCGGCCATTGGGGACACCAGCTCAGCAGAGAGGGGTTTGCAAGCATCTCTCCTTTCAGCTCCCTGGGCCAGGGCCAGCCTCTGTGCTGAGTGCCATCCATGCAGTCTCTGCAGAGCTGGCCCAAACACGAAAGAACATTCAGGCAGACATCGGTCAAGTGATGTAGCAGCATTGTTCCTGTCTGATGTTTAGCCCCATAGAAAGCTGCAAGGCCTCTTCTGTGAGGGCAGAACCCGGAAAATAACATCTCCCTGCTTTCCATTGCAGAGCAGTCCGGGAGAGAAGATGGTTACTTTGTATGGTCTTGCTTATGCTGCCAGAGGGAGGACAAGTGAAGCACAATCAGTTGTTTAGATGCATGCTGGAAAACCTATCTTGTGATCCCTTTCTGTGCCTGTAACAGTAAGGAGCTCTCGCTAACCTGGTCCAACACAACATAGCTCAACCCAACCTTTCTACAGTGAACTGGCCTCTGGGTGATCTTAGAGCAGTCAAGCAGCACTTTCAGCCTCTGCTCAGTGAGCCCTTGCAAGTATTTTTCAAAGATTTGTGGAAAGTAGCTCTTCTTGGCTACCTTTCACAGACACCTTAAACCCCCTGCCAACAAGATGAAGTGTGTAGATGCCTGAAGCCCTACACACTGGAAAAAATTTATAGGCCCAAAACTGGGAAAGGTATAAAGTGATTGCTCTAAGGGAGGCCTTTATCCCTCCTCCCAGAGTTCAATGGTAATTTCATCCTGTGGTAGGTATTTCCATAGAGCAGTAATTAGGGAGAACAATGGAAGACAAATAACTCCTACAAACAGGAACAAGGATTTGGCATCCCCTATTTAAGTACCAGTTCAGTCAAATGCTTACCTGTCATGTGGTTTTCAGATCTGGACTACCCTTGCAAGTAGGAGTACCACCATCCAATCTCTGTGTGCCTGCCAGCCCTGGCACCTGTCCAGTCAATGGGAGACAGCCTCCTCCTATCTGCATGGTGCTGCTCTTGTCTCTACCCACATTTAAGGTCCCAGATAACTACAGTCTAAAAGTGACAGAGTTCATGCAACACTGCAGTCCCACCGAGGGCTTTTGAGACTGTCAAACCATTTGGTCCTGTGTGTAAATGGGGTCAGACTCTGCTAGATCTAAGCTTGAGAGGACCCCTGTGGATTAGCCTGCGTACCGTGTCATGGCTTGTCTGACCAGCCAAAGCTGTGATGGTGGCGAGTTCGCCGGCCCAGGCAGTGTCTGAGCTGAGCTTTGCCTCAGTACTTGATGATTATCCTCCCTCATAACCTCCACGCAGCCAGCAGGAAGCACAACACATTTACATTCAGCAGCTACCGCATAGCATTCTCATCCCTTGCCACTGAGAAATGGACAACAAAGACAGGTCCTGCTTCTGGTGAAAATTTATAGGGTTGTAACATCATTTATCTCCCTCCACAAGCTGGTAATGCACAAACATGTGGCCAGGCCAGAGCTAGTGGGGATGGGATAGCTGCTCACACAACTAGTGTTGTACTAGTGGAGGGGCTGGAGCAGAAGTAGCGGGGGCTGTGGCCTTGCTCTTAGGGAGCCCCTGGCCCCTGCAGTGCCCTGCCAGGCTTGTCTGCCCCTTGCAGCCCTTAGGTGCTGGTGAGGCTCTCCTGAGCACTGCTTACCACATGTGCTGCCCAAGGTGGCTGTGAGAAGTCCAGCAGCCATTCCTCCAGGCTTCAGTCAGCCAGCACAGATTTTTTTTTTTTTATCAATCACATCTGCCACAGCACAGCAAGCTTGAAATGCACCTGACTGTGCACCGGATGCACGTGTGCCTCGGGCACCAGGTGAGTCAGAACATGGCCTTGCTTTGACAGCTGAATGGACACTTGTGCGCACTTTGCTAATTATGTTAAAAATAGTTTTAATTGAGGGCATGGGTTTTGCTGATCCCTTGAAATACAGGAGTGAGACATAAGCAGACTAGTTCACCTGTTGCAATAGCAGAGTCAAAATTGAAAGGAATTTGTAATTTTTTCCTTCAGTTTAGGGGACATTCTTCTAATTCAGAAAAAAATGAGAGTAGCTGTGCCTGGGATTTACAAGTACATCTCTACACATTTTGTCTTATTCCAGAAACTATCAGTCCTTAGTGGAGACAAGCCTTTTCTAAGCAGTAACTTTATGTCTTCAGCTGAACTTTCTATACTACCCATTTTGTTCACATTCCCCATGGTTTCTCTTTATCAGCACAATTTCCTAGCAACTAGCTGAATGGCATTTATGCCTGTATATTTTTCTTTTTTTAAAGCACAGCTGGGATCTATGATATAAGCATATTCTCCCTGGATGCATTATGAACCATAGATGTCTACATGACTTTCCAATGGGAACACATGATGAAAAGACCCTGTGTAACTGCTGGCTGGATTCGAAACATTTTAAGTCAGGTATCAGGAGCCTGATAAAAAGGCCTAAGCTACGGTTGGAAACAATCTCCAGAAACTCATTCTGCTTATCCCTTGTAGCTGTGGCAATAAATGAGAGAAAGGAAGGGACAAAGCTCACTGCCAGCAAACAAGGCAACAAAAGCAACTACCTCTGCTTGGGTTTCATCACCTGACACACTGAGCTTTGGAGACCTCTGTATGTCCAGAAAAGAACTCTTGGTGCCTTTTGCCAGGCAAAAAAAAAAAAATTTAAGAGGTTAATAATGAAATTATTATTAAGTTCACAGTCATTTTCATGGTTGGAGAAAAGTTAAACATGAAATGCCCTCTGTACACTGCCTGGTAGCTGCTTTTCTTTTACACTCTACCTGTCTAGTTTCTCATATATTTTACATATATGTTATTTTTATTCTGGACTAGACCAAAGCTGTTTATCTTTCCTCCTCCACCCTCTCTCCACATCTGAGTGCCTGCTGTTCACTGCTTTAACAAGAAGTCAACATGAGGAAAAAGCCATAATGACCCTGCTGAATCAACATCCTGTGAGGCTGAAATGACAGTCATTATCCTAACTGGAAAGCAGCACTGTGGTCCTTTGGAGGTTGGAGGGTAGGCAGCTCTTACAGAAGAAGACCAAAAGCTTTCCTTACACAGAGTTTAAAGCTTGTGGGAAAAATATGTTCTCTGCTCTTCACTTGGCCTGAAAGCTGCTCAGGAACACAGCAGTGAGGGCATGGAGTAGAATGTATGTCCCTACTATTTCTGCAGGCACATGTGAAGGTGATCAACCCATCCTCTAAGCCATGTGGGAGCTATGAATCCGCATGAGTGTGATGCTGCTCCCTGACTAACTCACCTGGTTGCTGAGCTGGCCTCAATTGCTCATGCTGGCTGCCGCAGCTTCCAGTTTGGAGCTCCCTCTAGTACCAGAGAGCAGGTCAGCTCCAGCACACCGGGGTCTGAAAAAATGAAATCTTTTCTCAGATCTGTTTCTCTGACAAAGAAAACAAATTTAAAATGGCAAAACCCCAAGCTGAGCAAGCTACCACCCAGGGGTTTGGCTGCAACATGGTATCAGCACATCAGGATTTCAGAGGCACAGAGCACTCCCAGCCCCATCACACAGAGAGTTTGGAAAGCACTTCGTGTATCCAGTCACGGGACTACATCTGCTCTCAGCGAGTCAGCATGGCTGCCTGGAGACTCAGCCCATGCTCCCTGCCTGGCCACAGGTAGTGGGAAGAGCTTTGTAAGGAGAACAAGTCCAAGGAAAGGTTTAATATCACACTGAGAGGGCTCATGTAGCACTTCTGCTCTGTTGCTTTGTGTCTTTTTTATGTACTCTTATTTTATCCTCATATTCTTAACTAGGAAACTTTTTTTTTTTTTTTAAATCACTTCCAAAATGTTCCTTTTGCTCAGAGCCCTACAGGATTACAGAACTATTGCAAAATGCTATTTCTTAGAAAAGCACAGAGGATTTCTGCCACAGAGAAAAACATTTTCAGATACTTCATTACCTAGTGCTTAAAAATATGGCATTTAATTTGTTGAGGCATCTGTTCTTTCATTATTTAAGGCATCTCTCAGAAAGACTGCTTTGAGAACACATAATTCAAGAGCAAATGCTGGAAATGTCAAAGATAAATGACATAATTTATTCATGGTACATTATCCTTTCTGTCAAGGAAGAATTCATGACTCTAGAGTGAAGTTGAAAGTACTGTTGCTTTTGGTTGTGATTAGCTGATCTCAGTCAAGGCACTGCCCTGTGGAGTTGGGCCCTACAGAAACATACTGTAAAAACACAAGCCTTGCTCAGAAATAAAGGTAATTTGTGGCAATAGTGAGAAGGCAATGATGGCACAACAAAAGAAACAGCAGCAAGTGCTGGGGTGAGTGAGCACAGAGTGAAGCACTTGCCCCAGCACAAGCCACACATGCACCTTTAGTGAGCTTTGACACAATGGCTGGCCAGCAGATTACCAGCTTGACTGCTGCCATAGGAAACCCTGTTTTGGACACCACGAGCAAGAGCAACATCAGGAAGCTTGTCATGGAGCAGCAGGTTTACCAATTGCTTCCAGTCATGCCACTGGATGAAAAGCAGTTTCTCCATTTCGAGTGGATTGGTATTTCTTGGAGGATAGGCCTGGGAGAACAGAAGCCAGGCAGGACAGCATCATCTGCTCTGGTTTCACTCCAGCTAAACCTCCAGTGGTTGTAGAGTCAGTGCAAGGGTTTTTCACTTTCATAACCTTTCATAAATTTGATATTACAATTGGAAAATTGTATACCTCCAACAAAGAAACGGGTGTGTGCTAAGACTTGTACTGCAATACCTAGAGGAAACTGGTGTTTCCTGCCTGTTTCCCTTTTGTATTATTGAGATCAAACAAAAAAAGAGCAAGTGTTTTTATTAATGAAACTATAAGAAAAGTTTCTTTAAAAACCACTGGCAAGATCTTTCTCTTTAGGACAAACTGAAGAAACTGTGACATTTCACGCTGCTTCAAAAATAACTAGAAATGTAGTATGCTTTAGTCTGAAAATCAGAAACATCGTTCCCTGTCCCAGTTCCTTTTCAGTGAATTTAGAAGTCCAGTGATGTTTCAGAGTTAGCCTGTCTCTTCAGTTGCTTCACAGACACAAAGAATTGTAATCACAAATCACATTATGCTGTGCTCAGCTTCCAACAAAAGAGGAACAATTCTACTTTCATTTAAACAGCGTCTCCCAAGCACACATCTCAGCTGTCCCTTGTTTTCAGACAGCCCTCAGCTCTTTCTCAAATGTATGTGCTTCTCCCAAATGTGATGACTTTGAGTTTTAGTGTTGAACAGCAGAAATTTAAGAACTATTGACTACATTTTTTTTTCCTGTGCAGTGACAGGTCCCAGTCCTGTACAGGCTGGCACCCTTTTCAAACTCCATATCCACTGTGAGTAGTTCCACTCACTAGAACTCCTAGCCTGGATTAAGCTAACCATATGAGTAAATCTTCCTGGAAGAGGGATTTTAGTTTTGCTGCAACAGTAGGCCTGGTTTCCTTCACGAGTTTCTCCTCACCCTTAGCATAAAGACACTGATGCTGAGCAATAGGACGAGGTTTGGTAGGAATGGACAATATTCTCATTTTCTAAAAGAATCCTTTTCTTATGTGTCACCTCTCAGGTTGTAGACTGTCTGGGGCTGAAAGCTGAGACACCCATATGATTCCATGATTCTGTATATACACTCTTAGCTCCATGGACATTAATTACTTCCATTTTAAAAACAATTGCAATGTTATCAACTCTTGCAGTTTTGTTGTAAATCCCACAAAATTTGATATCTTTCGAAAAGCCATAGTTCCCAGAACCTTATGAGATTTTGACGTAGCAACAAGGATGGATTTCTCTCTGGCACATGTATCAAAACAAAAGCTATCAAAGGTTAGACACTGACATTTTAAATTCACTTCCTGCACGTTACTGATAGAGTTTAGAAGCATGCCCTAGGGGTGTTTTCATCAACTTATGCAGGTTTCTGACCAGATAAACCTTAAGATCCTAGTCCTGCAAGCCCTTGTGGCTACTCAGAATCCCACCTGGAATGCAAACAAACTTTTCCTGAAATGCTGGTGGTGCAGGTTCACACAGTCACAAGCTGTGACGCTGGCAGTGTGCTGTCTACCCTGGGGAAGACCACAGCCTGTGTGGATCATTTGTCATTGTAAATCTCTGCCTGAAGTTCAGCCAGCTTTCATGGCCTGCATTTTTTGAAGGATCATCTCTGATTGCTATGAATAGTCTGGGTTTGAGTTAGTCACTGAAGACAGGACAGTCACCAAAGATGGGAAAGGGAGCAGGTCACCCACAGGAGGCAATAGGGAGCCAGAAAGATGCTCCAAGGATGTAGGACTAATTGCAGTAAATGGCAGGGCGTGTTGAGGAAGAGGGAGCTAGCAGGACTTTCCCATGCTATGAAAGGCTGGTTTCCTTCCCCCCTTGGGGGCTGTGGTGTGACCAGTGTTGATACATGCAATCTCTTTGGGCTGAAAAAGAGAGAGCTACATCCTAAATGTATGCCCTCTGACAGCAATTCAGGCTTGCTGGCTTGTGAAATCTGCCTCCCCACCTCCTCCCGTGTGGTTAGTAGCTGCCATGGCATGGTAGGGCAGCTGTCTCCCCACTTGGGAAGCAACGGAATTAGCATTGTGGCTCCTGAACTCTTCCTTGGGGAATGGGTATTGGACAGCTCCAGGGCAAAACCCTCTTGCTGGCCTGACGTGTATTTGCTTCTAGGCTCTCACCTGCTAGAAGCCAGCACACAAGTGTCCAAATTTTTGACTCCATGGGGTGTCTTGATGTGTCAGTGGCCTGCCAGACTCCTAACAAAAACTTTGAAGAGCTGAAGAGAGAAGGAATTCCAGGACTTCCTCATAGCTGGGAACCTATGCAGTGGGGCCCTACCATGCCATTGTGTGTTTGTGGGCTCCCGTGGTCACCCAGGAATACCCAGCTCAGCTGCTTATGGGTGTGGCTTTGCCAGCAGCCTCCACACCACCTCTGCGAACATCGTAGCTCCAGTAAAAGATCCACACTCCAGATGTGAAGTGTCAGCTGTCCCACACTATGGGGGAACAAGGTGACGTTCTCGGTCCCCTCTCCCACCCCAGAGCAGCAGGGTGACAGGGTCTCACGGTCCCCTTCCCTGTCATTCCCCAGGAGGCTCTTGTTGTGGCGCAGGCAGGATGTGGTGAGCAGCCAGGAATGGCCAGGCAGTTGTGTGGGGCAGTCAGGTCACAGTGACACCTGCAGAGACAGCAACACCCCAGGCATGGTGTGCTGACCCATTCTGAAGGGGAAGGAAGCACCCAAGATTCGTAAATGCTTTTGTTCAAAAAGAGCAACTACAGTGAGAGGGTTGGCAAACAGTGCAGTTGAACTGCAGACACACTAATTCACACCAACAATTCAACCCGTTTGAGAGACCAAGATGGGTTACATGACATCTGCTGTTGTCCTACCTCTTGTATTATGTATGGGCCAATTTTCCAAATTTCTGGTGTTGCTGCTCAAGGGATGCTCCATATTTTCTTAGCTGTTGTTGGCAAGTGTAGTTTGGTTATTTTTGGGAACTACCATATTAAGTTTGGATGTTAAGCCAACCCGCGTTCCATTTTGCCAGAGACACGACTGTTAACAGGTTCGACCAGGAAAAGATGGACAGGGTGACAGGGCACGATGGAGGCGGAGGGTGCAGCCATGAGTCCTGAGGGGGGGCGGGCAGGGCAGAACGGGCCTCTAACGCGCCTTTGACCTTCCCCCGGGTCTCACTTGGCCCTTGCGTGGGAGACGCACGCTCGGATCCCCATTAGAGCGCTCCGGCGGCCGCCCCGGGCACGGCCCAGCACGGTCTCCCCGCACGGTCCGGGCACGGCCGCCGCGCCGCGATCCCTCCGCCAGCGCCGCCCGTCTCCCTCCGCCGCCGCGGGGCCGCGGTTTGGCCCGCGCGGGCCGCCGTAGCGCTGCCGGGCGGCCGGGCCGGGGCCGGGGCCGGGGCCGGGGCCGGGGCGCGGCGGGACGGGCGGGCGCGCGCCGCTGCGCTCGCGGGCTCGGCGGGCGGGTCCCGGGCTGGCCCCGGCGCCTGGCCCGCACCGGGCACCGCCGGACCGCACCGGACACTGCGGGGCCGCCCCTCGCTGCCGCCCCCTCTCTGCCGCCGCCGCCGCCCAGGGTACGGCCCCCGCCCCGCCCGCGGGGGCGGCCCGCGCCGCGGCCCCTCCTCGGGGCAGGCGGCTGCATGGGCAGGCGCTGCGGGGCACCGTGGGCGCCGGGATCGCCGTTCCTGGGCGCCAGGTAGGAGCGGTTTAACGCGGCGGGGCGTGCTGGGGCTGGGGCGGGGGGAGGAGGAGGCGCGGCCCCTCACCCGCAGTGCTGCCGCCGCAGGAAGGAGGCTGCCGGCTGTGCTGGCTTGGACGTTTCTCTCTTCCTCTCCTCTCTTCTGTCTCCCCTTCTCTCTGTCTCTCTCTTTCCCCCGCCCCCATTTTGCACAGAAGCCGGGAGGATAATTCACTGCAGGCTCTCACTCCATCCCTCTTTCTCCCAGCCACCACCGGCTACTTCGGGAAAGGTGAAGGTGTTGACCGGGGGTCTGTAATCCTTGGCAGCTCTAGTGCCTCCTTGATTCACTTTATAAATAGGGGTGGGGGGACGTGGAAACATCAAATGCCTTTATTATCTGGTATCACACACTATGTAATTGTGTGGACTTAAAACAGAGATAGATTTGTGAGAGTTAAAAACTCCCCCGTGTGTCTTCTCGGGTTTTTCTGCGACTCCGTGTTTAATAGTCAAGTACAGCATTGTGCTTTCCAGGCTGTGAAGCATAAGGTGGAACGGACGTGTATGGAGATAAAGCAAGGGGTGGGAATTTTTGTCTTTGATATTGAAGTGCAAAATCTAAATTTTGGATTTGGGAATTGGTATAGATGTGTTAATTGATACTAAGTGGATGATAATTTGTGTGGAAACCTGTGAAAATAGTAATGCTGCCTCCATCCCTATAAGTGCTTGCGTTCATATTTCTTGCAAAGAATGAGACTAGAATTCAATTTACTGTGAATATCATATTGACTCACAGTGCATCTTTCAGTTTAGATTGCTGCTGATTTGATCCTCTGGAATCTGCAAAAGGAAAGTCTGCCAGCCTCTGTGAATAGCTTTGCAGTGTAACAGGAGTGGAGTTCTCTAGCAGAATTGCTGAGAGATATGTGAATGCGTGGGAGCCAAGCTGAGCACATCGGTGTTTCTGCCTCCAACCTGGGCTCGTTCCCCAGGCACAGCCTGTGTGTGGGGTGAACACCTCCGTGGCACCTGGAGATGATGTCAGTCGAAGGGTCTACGATAACAAGTCGGATCAAAAATCTACTTCGCTCCCCTTCCATTAAGCTGAGGAGAAGCAAGCCTGGGAACAAGCGAGAAGATATCGGCAGCAAGGTAAGTGCTGTGGGGTGCAGCAGCATACTCTAAGTTTGTTGTCTAAGTTTCCATCTGTACTGATAATGCTGTTTTGGGAGACTTGGTATAGCTGTAGAGTGATGCAGAGGAGCTAACTGATCCATGACTGGCCTGGCTTTTAGTTGGGATCTTTGCTCTGCTGCAGATCCTTCCTGAAGCTTGTGCCCCTCTTTCGAAGCATTCTTTTTGCTTGTGTGATATGAACCCTGTCAGTATCAGAAAGCTTTTGGGATTTCCCACACGGTGGTGTGTGGAGTTGTTACAGATGACTGACAGGAGAAATGCAGTGCTGCCTCTTCCTCCATGTTGCCAGCTGCTAACCTGCATTACTGGGAGCTGAGGATACAGAAACTCCTCTTGTGTGTAAGCAATTGCTCTCATCCTGCAGAGTTCTGTGAGCGTGTGGGGAAGGGAAGGATGATAAGAAAGATGTGAAATATGTCTTGGAGGTATCTGTTCAGATAGCATCTGTGTTCCACAGGTTAGGATGTGCTTTCATCTGTGTGCCTCAGACCTCCTTTCCTTGGGGTTATCTTCTGTTGGGTATAATTGGTTCTTAAAATCCATCATTCTTCTTGGTGTTTTGGAGAATTCCTGACAGGCACTCACTGACTGGGAATTGACTGGTGTCATGAGGAGAGGATGACTTAAGCCTGGCTTCAGGGAGTGCAAGAGCTAGGTGGCATTGCCTTGTGCTGACAGCAGGTGCCTCTGAGTCAGGGCACCTTGTTCTGTCCCTACCAATGATTCACCTGTAACCCTGGGCAAATCACTCAGCCTTTGTGTAGCTCTCTGTCTCCATAAATAGAAAACTTAATCCCTCCCTTTTTGTGAAGAGTTGCTAATAAATAAGAAATGCTTGTAATACATGTCTGAAAAGCGTATTCATTGGTCTTAAAACAATAATGCTTCAAAATTTCTCTCCTGAAGTGAAGACTGTATATAAAATTCCAGGGGAAGTAAATGACACTGTACCTACAAATGGTCTTTCCCCAGCATGACATCCTGTTCTCAGAACTCTTTCAGAGTTCAGGTCAAAGTTTCCCTTAGATGGCTCTTTAATACCAAGGAACGCAGTATTCTTCTCTTGCCAAGCAAGAGAAAAACCTGCCTGGCTTCCTCAAAGCTGTCTAGGGGAAAGTCCTTGGTGCTTGTGCTTGACCTCAGTGTGTGCATGTGGATGTACGTACATTTCATGCAGCCTGTGGACTCCAGTGAAATGTGCTTTGTTGGTGTTTGTTGGTCTGTATTCTTCAGCGACTTCTACTGGAAGAGACAAAGCCGCTTGTACCCGCACATATGGTGGGTGTTTGATTTTGGCTCTGTGGTCTGCACACTTCTTTTCAGAGCTGGGACCTGCTGCTACATATCCTGAGTATTCTGTGGTACATGTTTCATTTTGCTTTCCTTACCTGTGCCTTTTGGGAGAGCTCCGTTTTATCCTTTGTGCTGTCTCCCAGTGTGCAGCCAGGGCTGTCTGAACCCCTGGGGAGGGATATCACGGATTCATTCTGCACCATCAAATTAGGGTTTCAGGGTTGGATTTCGTCTATCTTATTAGTGAGAGCTGTTAATCAGTGAGGTGCAAAGGAACTGATGGTAGTTTGCTAGTAGAATGGGTTTGGCTGGCAGAGTCAGTTTGGCATTATGAGGAGTTAGGCACAGGTGTTGGTTTTCTGAAGTGATCTGCTCTGAATTAGCTCAGATGAGTTAGGGTCTGCCATCAGTGGGCCAGCTGGAGGGGGCAAGGTGAAAGGGAGTGGGCCCTTTATCAAAGATCTTACAGATGTTGGGTATCTGTGGAAACACTCCCTCTGCTACATGTGTACTCCTCTGCTTTCCAAGGTGAGAAGCACTTCTGTTTTTCTAAAATAGCAGAAAACAGAGGTTTCAGTCTGCTATTTGGTGTGTGTAAAAACCCCCGGGACTAATGGTGACCATCATACATATCATTCCTGAAGGATCTTTTCTGACCTGCAGGAAGGAGTCTTTCAGGCATCTTTGTCTCTTGGACTTTATGAGAAATAACTGCTCCAAGAGCTGTGTGAAACTGGTCAGGTGGAAGCATGGAAGGCCCAATGAAGTTGGTCATCTCAGCTGGACGCTGCTTGGTTACATAGGATGGAGCTGGACTGTTGCCCTAAATTAATGCCTGGAAGATGACATTGTGCTTTGCATGTGCAAATGCAGGTGAAGACCCAGCCCTCAGCAGCCCTTTGAGTCTTTCAACTTTTTATTGCAACCAGGTGCTCAATTTAAGGTGGACAAGCACCCTCAGTGACACTGCTTAAACTTCCACAAACTGTGGTGATTTGGGTTTTTTCCCCTCCGATGGGAAGTGTCCTGGCTCTTTCCTAAAGAACCCTTTGGGCGTGTGAGGCTTGCCAGGCTGTCTCAGTGGTTAGGGCCAGACCCCTCTGGCAGTTTGTCATGCTGAAGAGAAGGCCTGTGAAATTGCCTCCTTTCAGTGAGGCAGCCGTGTACTGCTGGGCTGGCCGTGGGCAGTCTGTGGGAGGCTGGCTCTGCAGAGACCTGTTTGTGCATTGCTGTGGAAGGGGGAGTGTGGGTAAGTAGAGATATTTTGCATGATGGCTGTGCAGGACATGCAATGTGTTACTGGGAATCTGTACAAGAGAGAACTTGTTTTGTGACTTGCACTAGGACTAATTTCTTGCTGTGATTAATGCATGTTTTTACTGTAGAGCTCCAGGAGATCTATACAGAAGTAAAACTAAGGAGCCAATAGATAATCATGGACATTTAAAAAAGGAAAAGGGGGGAAGGAATGGGAGCTTTAAGTAAAGCTTGTTGACAAATGGGATGTAGTGTTTGGTTTTGTTACTGCTTTTTGAAAAGAGCTTTTGCTTTGTGGGAGTCTGATTTTTGTTGCTGCCTGACTAGTTTTGTGTTTAGATTTCTCCCTTTTTTGTGTGTCTTCTCATGTTCATGGCTTGAATCCACTTTTGCTGTGCTCTCCAGATCTCTACTTTTTATGTTGAACCAATACAGACCTAGAGTGTCTTAAGTCTAAGGCTTGTTGACTGTTGGGATTTGTAATGCATTGGTGTGGCTGTTGGAAGCTAAAATTTCCTCAGATACGTTGGTTGGCCTGCATTCAATTTCTAGAGGATTACTAGCCCTGCCAGAAATCCAGCCGTGCATCTGGTCACCGTGCTTGCGATTCCAGTAGAGACACAGGGTTAAAAGCTGGGCACTAAGTGCCTTTGAGTCACCCTGCAGAGCCACACCATCAGGACAGAGGGGAAGCTCAGGCCTGACCCATCTCCCATTGTTAGAATGTCTGGGTTGCTGTAGTACTCTGCTCTCAGAAGTAATGTAACTAGCCACGTACAGTTCCTGCAGGGGTTGTTTGTATTGTTGAGCTCTACACTTGTAAATATAAACCTCTTTTAAACTGATGTAGCAGTGCCTGTTTCAGGGGGGATGGTGTGTGTGGGTATCCTTAGTCGAATCAGATTGTGAATGTCAATGTAGAAACAAATTTCTACAAAACCTGCCACAGGCTTTCCCTGAAACAGGAAGCCAGTGAATCAAAGAAACACATTTGGAATTTGCTTCTGTTTTCTTTGATCTTTGCTGTTTTTTCTAAGCCAGAAATATTTCAAGTTGCCTGTTTAAAAGAGTGTTTTGACTAAAACCTGAATTCCTCAGCAGGAAGTCATTCAGCAGAGAGCTGTTGTGTTGTGGTCTCTCCCCTCTCCAAGTGGCATGCAAACATGTGCAGCTGGAGTGCCTGTTCCTGCCCTATGATGCTGAGTTGGACTGGGTGGCTCTGCAAAACCTTCTTGAGAGCTGTTGTTCTGAAAATGAGCCCTGACTAAGTTGCTCCTAGTGGGACAGGGTTTCCTGTCCTCCTTTGGTGAGGCATGGTCTGTTCTTACTGCCTGCCAGTAGAAACAAGTACTTCTGTGTACTTCTGTGTCCTGCCAGTGAGCTTGTGCAGATTTAAGAGGAAAGCAGATCCATGGAAGCTTCAGACCCCTCATGTCTTATCATTCCCAAAAAAGTTCTCCAGCTTCTTAATCCCCTGAGAAGCTGGAGGGCTCAGCAGGGACCACAGGCTGTCCTGGACACAGGAGACTGGAGTCATGTTTCTGGCCTGACTGTAGCTTCCTGCCTTCAGCACACAGTCCTTTTTGTTTGAAAATATCGCGGCTTCCAGCATGAATCGGTGTCAGGCCACTGTTGGTCTTAACTGGATCAGCTGAGAATTTCTGAACCTGAACTGTAACAGAACCAAAAACCAGACAAGTTTGGTTACTTGATATAAATGCATCAAAAATGATCACCTCTTATTAAATCACTTCAGGTGCAGCTGAGGCTAATTGCAGAGTGGGATTCTCTTTGAAGGTCTTTGGGAACAACTTGGTCCTGCAGCAGCAGAACCTCCTGGATTCCTAGGGAGCTGGATGTGGGGCTGCGCAGCCTGACTGTGAGGGTGAGGTAGGGAGCAACCTGTCTGATGCTGACATAAGCTTTTCTTTTGGCAGGATTTGGAAGGGTCTTCTATAAAATGATGGTGCTTTTGAGGAGCCAGTCAGTGCAGTATTGCCCCGTTCATCCTTTTTGTTCCACTGCACTCTGAGTAGTGCTCAGCCCATCTCTGGGACCAGTGCAGCCAGTGGCACGGCTGAGGGAATGCCTGTAACCTTGGTCTGGATGTCTGCTACTGTGCATGTTCTGCTTCAGCATCCATGAATATTGCTTGACCCCAGGTGGTAGCTAGGGATCTCTCTCACAGCTCTGCACTGCTCAGTCTAAACACAGCCAATTGCTTCAACAGCTTAGGGCCTGCTGTTCAGACATAGAAGGGATTTCATGTCTGTCTCTAGTCAGGCTTATAACAGTGTCCCTTAAAGCACAGGACAAAGGCTGATTGGGTTCTCCATAGCCAGAACTGCATTTCAGTGGCATGTCTGTAGATCGAGCCCGTGGAACAAGTGAGAGCATCTTCGCTCAGGGATTGAATGCTTCCCTGCTTTGGTCCCCCCTATTCCATCCTTGGATATGTGGTGCTCAGGGTGCCTCTGTGTTTGTAAATAGTTTAACAAAAAGCATTTTCTTGTTCCAGTCTTCAATCTGTGAATGATGTGCCTTGTCCTGAAAATACAGGGCGATCAGGCTAGCTCCCTTGGTCTAAAAATGAGAGTTAAATGTGACTTACATTCACAGAGTTTTTCTGCTGGTGAACTACAGTGCCAGTTGACTTTGGGTCTTGAAGTATAATGGATATAAAAGCATAAAACAATTCAACATATTTGGTCTTGCAGCCTGCCATTGTATCCATAAAATACTGTGATACTTTCTGCCAATCTTGAGGCAAGTTTTTGGCAAGATCCATTCTTCTAGCCACCCCTAAGTCATGTGCTGTCTTGACTGTGAAAGACAGCAGGAAGACATCTCCATGGCAGGGGGATCATGACGATGTGCTGGGGTGAAGTCAGCATAAATAACACAAACCAGGTCATTTGCCTTGTGGGTTTTAATAGTTCTTGCTTCCTGTGGATGGTCATACACTGCTTATCTGGATAACCTTTCAGAGCTCCTGTGGTCCTGCCTTGAATGTTGTTCTTCACCTCCTTCAATGAGCTGGGTCCTGGCTAACCTGGTTGGGGAGGATCATAATCAGGTTTCACACTGCTGTCCCTGCTGTGCTGGGCGAGCTGTGCACAGAATGCCCCCTTTTGTCCATGGGCTGTGAAGCGTGTGGTGTTTGCCAAAGACCTGGCTGGGATAGTAAGATGGCAGAGGTCAGGGCTGCTCAGAGGCGTTGCAGGTGGTACATTTGCTGCTTGCTAGTCAGAGCTGTTGTTCGCTGTGGTGCTGAGGGGGCTGGTGGAGAAAGGCAGCCTCAGACACAGTGGAAAGAGACCTCCTTCAGAGTGTACCATCTGTTTCACTAGCTGCATGCTTTGCTCTCCCTGTGGTGTATCACCTCACGTGTTTCAGAAGGGCAGAACAATTGAAGTGCTGGTTGGGAGTCAGACCAGGCTGGGCCAATATTTGATTTTCCATCATCAAGAATCAGTAAGCACCTGTGAAATTACTTGTATATTATTTTACTGTCCTCTGTGTCTAGTGAAAAGTAACTACAGGGCACCACCTCCATTTCTGGCTGAGAAAGTGGTGGTCAGCATTTTGATGGCCTGGAAAATTGAAGTAGATATTTTGTTTCCGGTGATCAGGTCTTGGGGAGAAGTTGCTTGGTTAGCCTTGGTACAATTTTCTCTGTGTGTGAAAGCAAACAACATATACTAGCTACTCTTTGGCTTTTTTCAAAGGTTTTGGTGTTTGGTGCCAGGAGTGGTGCTTACATGGCACTCAAACAGTGCTTAGCCCTGACATTAATGCTGAGTGATCCCAGCTAAGGACTGAATAATTAACTATCACCAAGCCCAGTTTCAGTTACTTCAGGCTTGTGTTTGTGCCTGACATACCTGCCTCCGCATAGCTGGAAGTTTCTGAGCGCTCTGGTATGTGCGCAGCAGGGTTGCGGCACGCTCGCTGCTCTGGTTCCCAGCTCCAGATGTGGGCTGCTCCCTGTGCCTGAAACCCTGCAGGCTCTGCTGAGGCTGTACCCACCAAAGGGTGGCTACTGCAATTCAGAAAACCCTACTACTATTTCCCTTCACCACAGGGCTGCTTATCCTTGCCCTGAGCATGTTCGTGTGTTGTGCAAGGAAAATTCAACTGAGGCCTGCAGCTGTTGTAATCAGCTGTGCTGTGTGATCTGTATTCTAAAATATCAATGCAAAGGTGACTTGTTGCTAGTATTTGTATGACCATAGACTGCAGGAGCATCCCATCTCTCTACCTTGCTTTGGTGAGCGCCGGGCAGATGGGATAAAGTAGACCCAGACCAGAGGAGCTTCACACTTAAAAAATTAAAGGGATGGAGAGACTGGAACATGCTTTTTCTATACAGACATAGTTCCAAACTCCCACAGGAAGTCTGAGGCAGACCTAGAAATTGAATCTTGATCCTCTAAGGCCATGTCCTAGCCTTAGTCATGAAGCCCAGCCTCTTGGAGATTACCAGGGATGTTTCTCACCTTTTGCATGCGAGGGGGACTTGTGTTTATTTAAGATTATTTGCTTAAAAGTCCACAAACTGTGCTGTTGTAAATGCTGACTTGGTCCCATTGTCACTAATGATTTCAGTAGCTCTGGTGATGATGACTTTCCAACAAGCTCAAGCAGATTAAGCACCATAAGAATTAGAGCTGTGGAAACCCCAGTAAGCCTTGTAAATTTGCTAGTGTCCCAGGAGACCAGGACTGTTGTTAGTTACTGTGAGGAAACTGATTGAAAATAGTACTGTAGAGGACTATGAACTGCTGGTGTATTCAGAGTTTCCAAGTCAATAGCAATAAAAGTCAGACCTGCTTGTTCTCCCAAATACAGTATTAAAATTCATGGTTGGTCAAGATAGCTAATGTGATATAACAACTAATATGAGATTTCTTACCCAATGAAATTTTAACAATGGCATTCCTTCCTTTCAGTGATGCTTCTTTAATTTTTGCATCTTCCTGACACTTTGCACAGTTAGTCTGAAATTTCCCTCATTGTGGATCTAGAGAGACTCTTTTCTCAGGAAAAGGTAGATTATCTGAGGTTGCATCATAGCAGAGTCATAACATTAACAAATGTCTGAGAGCAGGCAAGTTGCTGAAAGGAGAAAGCAACTATAAGGCAGTGCCCATGGATTCAAGGATAGAGAGTTGTAAAGCTTTCTGCTCCTGTTTTTTTTCTCCCAAGTAGGCACTGTGAAAAACAGTGCTGCCTCTGCAGAAACCCTTCCCTATTGACAGACAGGCCCAGCACAGGGCAGCTGTTTGAAGTGCCAGTATTGAAGTGTTAGCTACCTCTCCTGTGCTCAGGGTGGTAGCCTTTGAGGTCTCCCAAGGGCTTTGAAATTTGCTGCTCACCTTTGAGTAGCACATAAGGGGCTGCTTGCCTTTGAAGTCTTGTTTGTACTAGGGATGCTTTCATTTACAAAAAAAAAAAAAGGCACCATTGCTCAGGCCAGTCTCAGTCTTTGCACCAAAGGAGCTCGAGTTCATTGCTCAGTCCCTAATGCAATCTAGATGCTGGGGGTGCTGCTGAAACATTGAATAAGACTGAGGGTGAAAGAAGGGTCTGCAAGACCTGCCTCCTTATTTGGTGGCACCTCCTTATTTGGGGGCAGGTCTTGGTGTTCAGAACTCACTGTGCTCTGTGCTTTGGCCATGGCCGTGGTGTAGCCATGAGGGGATAGGGATGGTGTCAGAGGTATCCTGAGAGGGCATGAGTGTCAGGGTGTGCTTGGTTAAGCACTTGCCTGTGCTAGAAAGAATTAGCAAGCTGAGATCCAAAACCAAGCTGTCTTCATGGTAACACAGTATCAAAAGAGTCTATTGAATGATCCTGTCCCTCAGAGAAACAGGCTATGTCAGTGAAAGGACTTCTTTCTGCCAGTTATGTTTCATCAATACTAGTCTTTTCTGCAAGAGCTTTTTGTGGGCTAAGACTGATGTTTTTCATGCTCTTAACCAGTGCTGCTTTGCTGCTGAATTGTATAAAGGTAGAGTGAACCTTGAAATAGAGCTATGTAATTTTCTTTTAAAATGAAGTTAAAGTTTTTGGGTTCTGTGCTCTGCTCTTCAGACTGTCTCTGAGTCTCTTCTTTCCCTCAGTGTAAAACACAGGGATACTTTTCCACTTTCTGCAAAGCGTCCCAGCGTCCAGGGCTTTAAAACAGCTGCATAACTCCTTGTGTTTGGCTTGTCTCCCAGTGTTGAACTAGATATATAGTGGTTCTGAGCACAGTTGTTTCAAACCTGCTTTGGGGGTGTCATCCTTCTCAAGCAGCTGGGTCCGAAAGCATTGCTGACTGTAAACTGGAACTGACAAATTTGGGATCTGCTTTTTTTGCTTAAGCCCATCTTGTCCCAACTCATCTAGTTTTCTTGGACGGAATCATGGCCAGATAGGCTTTAGATATGGTTCTGTGTACCTTTCCAAACTATGAGGGCTGGCAGGAGAGTGTTTGCCCAGTGTGTGCCCCAAACTCTGTTATGGGAGTGGTGGTTGAGTGGAATGGATACAAGATGACAGAAAGTGTTTTTAATGAAATGCATGAAAAAATATTTCTGAGTCTGTGGTAGGTCTCAATGAATGTAGCTGTTTCTAGAAGCCTGAGCAGCTTTTGAGGCTGGAATTGGGATTCTACTGTCCTCTGCACCGGGAGGATAATCTTCCTCCCTGATAATCCATGGTTTGTGCTGCCTGTCTCTGCAGGCTTCCCGAGCTAAGCTGTTGAGATGTATTAGCACGCAATCAGCAGCGTGAATAACTGGTGCTGGGGGAGGATGAGGGTGAGGTGCTCTGGGTGACAGGCAGCTTTCTTCAGCTTCCTTGCCACTGCCTGCTTTGGCTGTAACTTCTGAAAGAACAGGTCTCCTGCATCACAGTTGTGGTGAGTGGCTTATGGACACTTGCTTTGTGAAGTTCTTGGCCCATTTTCTGTAACAGGCTGCAAATAAGCTTTTTGATGTCCGAGACCTGCAAAAAATACTTTTCTGATGGAGCCATCAGTGAAAAATGAGTGTGGTGCTGGGGGAGAAGGTGCAGTGCCTGGATTATCTCTGCTCTGTGTTGAAGCTGCTCCAGGCCCTTGGAATGAACGTCTCTGCCCAGGAGTGTCAGTGTGTAAACACCGCTGGCTGTTAATAAAATGGCTGGGGGGCTGATTAATGAATTTCTACATGGCCTGCTGGAGCTGGGGTGAGAGGCAGTGGGCCACGCAGCACCCAGGCCACAATTGCATGGCCTGGTCTGCCTGCCTGAGGGCAAGTTCACGGCTTCTGCCCTGCCTTCTTGCAGGTGCTGCAGCCTCCCGTGGCCATGGACATGCTGAGGTGTGCTTGGGAAGGGGCACTGTGACCCTGCCTATGGCTCTGTGGGTATCCGGTGCCTGGGGAGGGCCCTGCACTCCCTGGGGCCTGTGGCTCTTGGTAAGCCTGCAAAGCTTAGTTTAAACATATGTTTGGGAAAAGGAGACAGCCAAGCTCCCAGTCTATAATATAATAATCCTCCATAATATGCTTGGAGTCTGTGTTGTTCCAGAGGGTGCCTGAACCTTAATGGTGGAACTCTGGTGATCAAAGTTCTAGCCTGACCAGCAAGGCTGGGAAAGGCCACCAGGTTGTTGTGTGTAGCAACATTGCTCTCCATGGTAGGGAATATGGTGCACTGGGCAACTTCTGGCTTTGCCTTTCTGCCAGGGAAACTGAATTGTCTCATTAGTTTGGAAAAATCTGCCTCTTTGGTGAAAGACAAGTATTTTACAGGGCACCTGGCGACCTCTGAGGTTATCAGGGATTGAGAAATACTTCTTGCTGTGGACAGTCATATGATGTTCCCCTGGGAAAAGAAGAGTGCTTGTTGCAATAGGGCATTTAGCTTTGCTGTCAGTTTTTTCCAGAGGTTTAAAACAATTGGGAACACTCATCACCTACTGCCTAAAGGTTTGTTGGCAAGCACAATAATCTCTTTCTTTCTACTCCTAGTTTTTTCTGGCACTTAGGGCCTCTTGTACTGGGAAGAGCAACCTGGCCCTCCTTAGCTGGCAGCCGTGGCTGAGGAGAAGAGGAGGCTGTGTAAAGAGTACTATAACTGTCCAGATAGAGATGAACTGGTATTCCTGCCTTGGGTTGCGGGGAAGAGAGTTGGGGGCCTGAAACATATTTGTGTAGCATTTTGGGATTAGTTGAGTTGAGGAGCTCTCATGCTGAGGAGATGGCAGAACAATAAATCATTAGTGATCTCTGTAGCTGCAGAAGCAGTTAGGACAGAAAGAAGGGCTTAGAAACAAAATTCATCATAGAATGTCAAAGTGGGTGGTTTCTCTTGCTGGGGAGAGGGTCTTGTCTCTGGACAACAGAGGGAATGCTGCCTGTGCATTGCAGCCATCTCTCTGGAAGAGGAATTTTCTTCCAGGTCTGCTTCTTATGTTTTGTCCCATGTCCTGCTCTCCCACTCTCTACTGTGATTTCATTTGGATGCTTTTCTTAGATCCCCAGAAAGGAAAGTACTGTAAAGAGCTGCCAAGCAGGGTTTTGCCTTGTAGAGTGTACTTAAATGCTGAGGCCTGGTTGGATGATGGTATGATTATTTTTCTCTCTGTGTGTGTGTGTAATATGAAGACCGTACTCTGTTCTGGTTGAGTGTATGTTACTTTTCTTAGTGTGCCTGTTAGTACTGTAACTTACAGCCTGTCCTTTTCCCCTGCTTATAAAGTGACAGTGGTATTATGTCACAGCTGTAATGTACACAGTCTTACACAACTCTTTATAGCATTTTTAGAATCGTGGTGACCTTGAAAGGTTTAAAAGAAAACTGAATGCAAACTCTGGCACCATTCCTGTGGGTGCTTCAGCATGTGCTTAATTTTGTGTGGTGAGGTAGTATGAGTGTGAGTGGTTCATTTTACCCAATGGATGAAAGATAAGTGTCTCTGTGGCTGATTGCAAGATCAGAGTCTCTGTGTGATGATTCATTTAATGCACATAACTGTATCTGTGTGCATGCCTTATATGTATATCATGCAGTTGTCTTCATCATGTTTTGACCAGCTCAGCTGCACTTTGTCCAATAGTCCAAATTTCCTGAATGTGTTGCTTACCAGTCCTGTGAATGTAGACTGTTTCTCTTTCCCTGTTTCACATCCTCCAAAAAAACAGTTGATCAGAGAAATTCCATTTTTATTTTACCCCTGAAATTGGTTTCCCTTTTTCTCCCCATCTAGAAGCTCTCTGACAGAGTGACAGAGCCTCCTCTGATCTGAGCAAGATGCTGACCGGGCATGTTCAGGAGTGGCAGTTCCATCCCTAAAGTTATAAACAGGTTTATGCAGGATAAAGTGTAGGTTATTTATACCCCAGGAGAAGAGACGCCTGCCTCTTTAGAGGCCTGAGATGTTGGTCATTAACTTTTCCACTTCCCATAACCAAAGGTGCCGTGCCTTGTTAGATACTTGTGAAGTGTTGATTATGCTTTCCTCCTCTTTAAAGTTCAGTCCCATTGGGTTCAGACAAAAGAAAGGCAAGCTTTTTTTAAGAACATGTTAATCACGTATCTTTTCCCCCTGTCCACCCTCCCAGTATTTAGCTGTTGCAGAGAAAAATGTGATGAAAGGTTGTTTTTATGTGTGTTGGGAAGACTGACAGGGCTGTGTTTGAAGCCTGTGAGAGGGACAGTCTGGTGAAAGGCATGGTAATTATCACCGCTTGCTTTTTTGCATGTGGGCTGCTGTCTGCAGCTTGAGCTCACCTAGGTGCTCACCTAGGCTCAGCACTGGCATCAGTAACCTGTGAGCTTTCTAGCAAGTGTCTTCCTAGTCTAAGTGTCACTGAGACCCCTGCAACCAGTGCTGAGGTAAATACCCTTCTGGTGTTGGGCCAGGGCTCTTGCTCCTTGCCATTCTTGTTTCTTTTCAATGTGTGAGCTCATGGATACTGGATTCAAGTCAGAGTCATTAAAATATAGTAGCACTGCTGGTATTTTCAGTAGAGGGTTTGCAAACAGAGCTGTTCACATCTATCTATCTATCTTCTGCTTTCCACTCTTAAGTTTACAAATGCAAGTGGATACTGGCAGATGCTCTGTGTATTGCATGTCTGCCCTTGTGCTGGCCCACACCCTGGTCACCTCCATGTGGTGTCTTGGCAGTCAGACACTGTATCTTGATGTGACAAGAGCTGGCTGTTAACTTACAGCTATAAATCTGTTTGGGCTACAGTGGAGGTCTGTCAGTGCTGTGCAGATGGCAACTGGCTTATTTAGCTTCTGGGTGGATAACTTTTAATTTTTTTTTCCTATCATGGTTTGTGTTTCTGCAGTTGTAGAGCCTGTTCTGGTTACAGTGGATCAGCAGTTAACAGAGTTTATGGGACATTGTTTCCAATTGCTGTGGTCTAAACATATGTACACCAGCATTGAGTTACTTCTGCCTGGAAATAAGCCACAGAGCTATATATAAAATATGTTTGAACTGGTGCAGTAGTGTTGTTGGTATAAATAGAAGAAAGTGGTAGACCCAGGGCTTCCCTTCCTTACAGCTGATTCAAGAAGACTTTCCAGATACTCTATCTCCAGTGGAAAAGGCTGTGGAAAGTGCCTGAAAGCAGCAACAAAATGCTGTATGTCATGCCTTCAGGGAAGAGCATAAGTGCATTGGCTTCCTGCTTGAAGATTGCTTGGCTCTTTTCTCTTGTGGTGAAACATCTGTCAGAAATCCCATAGGATTCAGTTTGCAGCAACTTGGTGGCCCAACACCACAGAGTTTGGTCTGTGACAGTCTTAGTTTTTTCTGACTCCAGAACTGTTGCTGGGTTTGCTTGAACTGTCAGACTTTTTCCTCCTCAAACTGTTAGATAGTGTGGGTACTTGTGGAGCTGCCTTGATCATCATGATGTCACACATGGTAGGGAGCAGTATTTTGGAGTGGCATCATCTGTGGTTTTGTGGGTGCATTGGGATGCTGCTATCGTCTTTTGAACCATGGGGAGTATGCATAGGACTTCTCCCAGGCAGTGCTCGTCAACATAAGTCTTGCAATTTAAAAGTAGCTTTCTGGTTCTTTGTCGAGATTGTTTAGTGTTTAGTGCAAGTATTTGCTCAGTCAACTTGGCTGCTGTGGCAGATTGTGCCAATTTCTGTGGTCCTATCTGTTACTAGTAGATTTGTATCTCACCTAAAGGAAATGTAGGAAATGACCTCTGTAGAAATAGCAGAAAGTACTGATAAGCACTGAGCAGCCAGTTTTAGTCTTTGCTTGTGGATGATGGTAATTCCATCTTTAAGTAGTTCTTTTGTCTTTGGCTAATTTTTAAACAGAGACAGTAACACAGAATTGTCTCCTAAGTGTTCTATTGCAGGTATTAACCTGCAGACACATTTGCAGGTGGAGGTATTGTCTTTCCTTAAACAGACTGATGCAATTAGAAGAGAGACGAGACAGTGTACATGTGGGAATATTTTTGGGTTTCAGTGCTCCACAAACAATTATACAGTAATTTCTTTCTGCATTTTTGTTTAAGAGTCCAAATCATCAGCTGTGTTCATTCAGCTCTGACAGGCCATCAGCTCTGTTTCATCCAACACCTCTTCTCTGGTCGGTGATGGGAATTGCAGCCTGGCTTCATGCAGGAGCCAGTTCTGGTGCAGGGGTGACAGCAAAACTTGTATCCAGCAGTTGCCCACTACCTCTCTGCCAGTGCACCACAGCAGGGAGTGGACACAAGCTGCATAGAAGCTTTACAGCTCTCTTTTTACTGGAGAAAAATACAGTTTGACCAGGGTTAGCATGGTGGTACAGCACAAATGTCAGTCAACAGGGATGTTCTCTCTTGTGTTGCTGTGCTCTTCAAGTGTTTGCCTGGTTATTACTTGTTTAAACTGCAGAAATGTACTTAGTTCAGATATTTCTGAACTACATGTGTTACTCCAAATTATTTATTATCCAGACAGATTCTGCTAAATGCTTCTAAGTAGGTGAATGTGTCTAAAGCTATTTACCAGGAAATTAGGAGAGTTGCCTCTCTGCTGAAGATTGGAGTTCCATAATCTTTACTTTTGCATTCTGCTTTTTACAACAGCAATTTTTGCTAAGAACTAAGAACATAAAAGTGGCAGTGCTTTGTGAAGTGTTGAAGCAACAAGAGTTGGTTGTGCCCTGAATCCAGGGTTTTCTGAATTTCTAAACAAAAGCAGTAAAGAAATGGTGGTTATTGCAAAGATTTGCTTTCTTGAAATGTGACAGAAACCACATGGTAACAAAACTAAGGGTTTTTAAAGTATGTGGATAAAAATTGTTTCCTCTGAGTATGGTGTTACTTCCTCAGTTCTCACATTTGGTAATTCTGCCAGTTCCCTGTGCTCCTGAACCTAAATGCAAGTTAGGGGAGACTTCTTTTCCAGAGCTACTCCCTTTTTTAGGGTTTTAAGGGACTTAGATGGCTTTTTTTTTTTCTTTTTTTCTGTTAAGTCACTTTAACAGCTACTCAAATATGTCATCTTATCTTGGACTACTGTACCCCTTGTTTACAGACTTAGTTTCCTTCAGGAAAATAAACTGAAAAGTTGCTTAGGAAAAATCATAGAAAGAAGGGGGCAGAGTAAGTGAAGAATGAAAGCAAGTTGAATGAATGACTTAATGAGTTAGTTTAGGATTGCTTTGTAGTTACCTTTATCTCTCTGTGGTTTATTGTCTAGTGGTGATTCTGTCTGTGTGCATGTGTGTGCAAAAGTGTGAGGATTGATGGTGTTTCTTGCTGCTGACTTAGAGGAAGAGCATTCAGGTCTTTGGGAGGCTGGGTCTATGTCATAAAACTTGTAAGAAATTTGAACTATTCATAAATGACTAAACTGAATTCTGCATCTGCTCTGACTGTTGGATGATGATTGATTCTCCTGGAGTACCATCTTGCATCTTTGCAGCAGAAAGATGGCTCAGTGGCGTGTAGCTGAGTGAGCACATGTGGGTTTGCTGGAGTTGTCTGTGCTGGTGGCTGAACAGCAGGGGCACGTGACAGGGACGCTGTGTTACAGGTGAAGGGCTTTCCCCTGTACTGGAACAGGAGGAGAAGTGGCAGCAGGATTGTTGAGGAGATGATGGAAGTCAGTGCTTGTGCTGTTCTCTTCAGTTTGCTTTCTCAGTCTTTGGCCCATGTTCCTGTGTATCAATTCCCCTGAGGGATGTGGTCTCCTTTCTGGCTGACAGGACAAATCTCTTGGGTGCTCAATATGCATGTTGATGGACAGATGTGAAGAGCTTCTTAATTCCAGGATGCACGAAGGGCAAGATGGTGATAAAGTCTGTTCTCTAAGAAGCTTATTCTTTGGGCAGAGGACAGGGAAGAGTGCAGGACGGGATTGCCTAGAGCTAGGCAGTGAGTCTTGACAGGGGGCAGGCAGGAAGCTTGAATGTTCTCCTGTACATACTGATTGGCTTGGGAAAAAGAGAAGAATCTCTTATGCTTTCTTTTTATTAGTTTTTAAGCATTCTTTAAAAATACTGTCCTTGGCCTCAAGCACGAGAGAGGTACAGCAGTGGTGCAGCATGATCCATGCCCTACATAGATAGCTGCTGAAATTTGTGAGGGAGTAAGATTGTTCCCAGTTCTGTTGCTAATTGTTGCCTGTTCAAGACATTTAACCTCAGTGTTTGTGTGGTATTGCCCCCTAGTCCTCTTACACTTGGTTGTAGATTGCAAGCTGTGTGAGAGTACATGTTGCTGCCTGCTGTAAGTACAGGAGGGCTTTGTGCTTGTTGGGACTTCTTGCAAGTACTGTGAAACAAATAATAAATAGTTCAGACAATGTTTAGGGAGAGATGGAATACTAATCTCTTTACCTCCTGCCTCCTTCCATAGGGATGTTGTCCATGTGATAAATGCTTTGCTCTTACGCCGTCCTTTCTGTTGTATTTATTCCCATCTTAGCATATTTTAAATTGCTGATATGTAACTTTTTAACATAATTTAAATCAGTATACAACAAAACCATTTTCTCGTTCCCTGAGGATGCAAGTATGTATCTTCCCCCATAACATCACTGAAATCATAGGGAGATGCATGCATGGGAGGACAAGGTGTCTTGTCCTGAAGCAGTTCAGATATTACTGGCAAGATCCTTCAGGTGACAGGAGAGGTGAGCTCTGAGATACCTGCTCTGCGTAAGGAATCTGGGCATGAAAAGGTCGGGCTTTTACATTCAGAGTCTCTTTAAGACACTACTTACAGTCTCTTTAAGACTTCCTACAGCTATGCTCTTCTCTAGAAGGCGTAGTCGCTTTCATGACAATGTAGAGTGGGTAAGGTAGGGATGAGATATGACAGTCAAAGACTTTTAGGGCAGGATGGCTGTGTAAATCACTGGTGAAGGATGAAAATTAATTGATTTGGCATGGGGTCATGGGTGAATAAAGAAATCACAAATGAATTATGTGTGTTGTCTCAGGCAGGCTGATCAAAAGGCTTTTCTTCATCCTGCATAGCTCTGTGTGTTTCTACTCTTTGACTCAAGATGAACCACTAAGTTCTCCCCCAAGCCTTGTCAAACAGTTCACTGATCCGTTTATACCAAAAATAAGCCTCATAGAAGAAATTAAGGGGAAGCAGATTGTAACATGATGCTTTTCTTGAAGTGCTGAGATGTGGCTTTCCTTCTGTGGCTCCCCTCAGCAGGGTTGACTGTGGGGAAGGCTTTTTGCTCCCTCTCTTTCTTCCCCGTGTCCAAGTTTAGCTTGAATGTATCGTTGTTTATAGAGTTCAGCAGAAGGTGATTTAGGAGGGAGCTCCTTGCCATGACGGTATCAGTGTTAGCAGTGCTTTGTTATGGCCCCTGTGTTTGACTGCTTCAGAGTCAAGAATTATGTGGTGCTGCCACGGTTTCCTTGGAGCGTATGCCCGAGAAGCTGTGGACTTTTAACCATTGCCTGTTTGCATTTAGGAGCAGGCTCAGCTCAGGGTTAGGAGCAAGAGGAGGGACTTCAGCAGAGCCACAGAGGGAGCAACCTTGCCAGCCTATGCCCACATTGCTATTTGGCTCTTGTCTCTTGCTTTTTGTGAGTGGTAAAGCCTGGGCAAAACAGAGGGGAAGGAGCCTTTCCTATCTGGGAAGTGATGATTAATGATGATGAACAGTGACCCTTACACTGGGAGAACCGTTTGTTCCTGCTTGATTTCAAACCCTTATATGAGTAACTGAAACTCTGCCCAAGGGAGCTATATTGGCTGGTTTTTTGGCTTTTTTTTTTTGCTGTTTATTCTCACTGAAGCACTTTCTTTGCCTGTATTCAGGCCCCTGTGCATGGATTTGGAGGAGACCAGTATGTGAGACTGCCAGAAAGTCAGAAGTTGCTTCCACTGATCTCCAGTGTTGGGACAGATTAGGGGAGTGTTGCAAGTTTGCATTTGTACCTAAAACTCATGTAGGTAGTTCTTGATGCAGGGGAAGGTGAATTGGCTTAATCTACAAAAAAAAAAATCACAAATTGCATATATAGGAGGGCAAAAGCATACCCTATGTCAAGTCTGGTATCTTGTCTGCTCTCTTTCGTTATGAAAAAGTAATGCATATTTGCAAAGTGGAAAAATCTGGTTCTTGTGAAGGAGTGATCCTGCAGAATTCCAGGTCCCAAGAGCTCAAGGAAGGGTTTCTTTGAAGCCTGCCCACACAGAGGTGTCTCTGTTGTGTTCCATGGGGCTTGACTGCCTGTGGAGCTGGTCCGATTGACTCCATGTGCAGATGCTTAGTCTGGAACAAATCAGGATTGACCCTTTATGTACCAGGAATACCTGTAGCCTGTTTGATGTCACTTTTTCTTTTTTGTATTCATTTCATGCATTCATTGCACAGTCTTCACAAACTTTGCTTATACCAACAAAAAAGAATTTCCCACATGAAAGTCAAAATAGCATCATGACAACATTGACAATGGTAGACAATTTACACACGCTTTTCCCTGTCCCTTCGCCACACTTGTATCTCTGAAGCTCAGATGTTCTGAAAGTTTTGTGAAATCTCATTAAAGTCTGAGTTGGTGTTGCTTTTACAGTGAGAATCAATGGTAGAAGGAGGTATGATGACTGAATGGTAAAAGGAGGAGAAATTGCTGCTTGTCATGCCTTTGGCTGGAGTTGGTAAGGTTACATGGACCTCTCCTCATCCCTGCAGTATTTAGGAAGAAATTGAACTTGGTGGGGGGGGGTGGGGAAGAGAAAATTGGTTGTCCAGGCTGTTGTTAAATGAAGAAACAGAAGATTACTGAATGATGGCTAGGGTGTGCTGTAGAAGCTGGTAGGAAATTATCCTCCACATGTCTTGTTTGCAGGCTGCATGAACACTTGCAGGTGTGTTCTGCTGCCAGTTCTAAGTTCCCTCACTATGGTTGCTGGTAGAGGTGCTTTTAATAGCCTCCCACCCACTCCCTGGGGCTGTGCAATGGTATTTATTGCCTGCCCGGGACTGCCTTTCTTCAGGTGCATGAAGAAGAAGGCAGAGTGCAGATTCAGCACGTAGCCCCTGACAGCTGGGGCTGATGGGTCAGGAATGCAGCCCTGACAGCTGGAATTGGACTGAAAGCGGCCAGCACGGTGAGGAGGCCAGGAGGGGAGAGCAGGCAAGAGAGGCTCTGTGGAGAGGTGGACAAATGCATGCTCACTGTGGAAAGACAGCCTGTGGAGACCCTGGGTTGCTTGTGTTCCGTTTCTCCCACCATCATCCCTGATTTGTTCCGTTTGTCCAAATGCCTGGATAATTTTTAATAAATGTGTACACACCCCAGTTGCAGCCCCTGTGCAACACACCTGGCAGAGCCATTAGACCTGAGGCTCAGCACTTCCATTGGAATACCCCCATCCCACCTCTGATTTTGTGCAGGTTTACAAATGTAATGTCATTCTCCCCATAACTCAGTGATTCAAAACCTTTCAGCAAGTCAGCTCTTGTCACTCTTGCCACTCTTGTGCCAAGGAGTGCCATTCATAACTTATGTTGTGGGAAATTGTTCCCTGATGATCTTAAAGTGGTTATCTTGAAATCAAATTGCATCAAATTGGCAACTGCTTGTGTCATACTATGATGGTCTGGTCAGGTGTTTTTTTCTGATTTGTTTTGCTTTGTGGTTTCTTTTCCTCTTTCACTCTATTTTTTAAAAATTGGTTAATTGTGAGGACTTCCTCATAGTTCTCGATCATTTTCCCACGAATATTGCCTTTAAACTGGGCATTGGCTGGAAGCACCTTAAATATCAGAGCATATCTGTGTAGTGGATTGCATGAAACCAGTTTCATGGTCTTGCAGTAGTTCCTGGAGGGTCAGTTGGGCAGTTGGTGTGGGTGTGCAGTGGTGGCTGTGGACAAGGCTTAGGAGGCTTACAGCAAGAGAAATGGACGCTCTTCTGTCAGCCAGAGACCTCCTGAATGGGTTGTGTGTTGGAACTTGGCTTGCTACTGTTGCCTTTTGCAGGTGGAATGTTTTCAGTGTCCAGGCTTGTCAAGACATTCCTCTTTCCTAGCGCTGGTTGCTGAAGGAAGAAAGACTGGCTGGAGAAGACGGAGAGGATAGAAAAACCTCTTTAAAAAATATAAAATACATATATGTAAAATAAATTTAGAAGTGCATATTCTGTATGCATATACACAGTACATATTTGGTAGGTGAGGGGCAGAAACCAACTATGGAGCTGAATAGTTTTGTTGTTTGTGTGCTTTTGTTAGTCAAACACCTCCTGCAGTTAATTCTATCCATCCATCTTCAGCCCTTCCCTGCCAGACCAACAATAAAAACCCTAACTCCCCCCCACTCCAAAAAAAAATCAGGCAGGGGAACCTGGTCCGAAGCCAGACCTTTGCATGTTAAGCTGAAGTGCAAAATGAATATTTCACAGCTGTGTTATAAAGCCCTGAAATGAAGGCTTTGCAGTGGAAATGCTGACAGCCCCTTAAGTAGAACAGTATGCTGTAATTAGTGCTCTGTATTTTATGTGCCAAACGAAGCTCAGCAGAACTAAATGTAAAACTTCAAGCCTTTGTTTTTCTGCAGCAGTAACAGGCCATCAGACAGTGTGTTCAGACGATGGATTAGTGCCTACAACGTGTGCACTGCTCCCTGGAGGTTGGACGTGCTTTTTTGCAGTGGGGCTTGGGGGCAGCAGCAGAGATGTACAAACAGGGCCAGCTGTGAGATTTGGCGCTCTGTATCGAATTTCACTTATGTAAGATAGGCAGCTATTTCTTAAATGCTGACGCTGACAATGTACAGCTACATTTTCAGCATTTTCACGTATTGGATGCCAGAGTGCATTGATATGACTTTGCTGTGTAGCAGCATGGAAAACACGTTGGAGTGCGAGCAGAGGTGCTGAAAACTCCGGCAGCAGAATGTAGAGAGACAGATGTGCAACCCACGGTGCTGTTGTGAAGCTCAGGCCTGATGTTGGAGCTCCCTGTGTCAGTGTATATCAGTGTATAGGACCAAAGAGCATTGGAGTCTCAAGTTGATCAGTAAAGGCTTTATTTTTTTAAAAGGCAAAAGAACACGATTATGTAGCCACTCGCCTCCCTTCCCCCCCCCCCCCCCCCCCCCCCCAAGGTTGTTACTTAGTTACAACTGATTATGTGCTAGGGAAGGCTTCCTGAAATAACCCTCATGGGTCATGTATCTCAGGGATTTCTGTGTCCTTAGCTTTTTCAGGAGCACGTGCCTTTGCACATGCATTATTAATGTGCCTACTTTCAAGCAGGAAAGAGGGATGAGGGCAGGCCTGTTGTGCAGTGGACAGTAGATGAACTCTGATGGATGTTGTCTTGTCATGCTGACTCGATGCTGCCAGTTAATTAAATGGGTTTGAATGTTAACTGTGTTATACATAGGCCCATGGGAAGGCTTTTAAAATAGAACTTGTCTGCTTGTGGACATTTACTGAAGTAGCTATTGTGGAGTGGATTGGAATTGCTGTGCTGCAAGAACTCTCTCTGAGGATGCTCTTGATCATAAATGCTCACAACGGCATGGAGAGAAAGGGGTACGTTGAAATCAGACCTATTAATTCAAGAATAGGATTTCCCATTCCATAGGGCAGCAGGCAGTGCAGAATGGGAGATACGTTTCCAAATGTAAAGCAGCAGTAGGTCTTATCTGTGACCCTGATGAGCAGGGTGACCTCTTTGTTGCTCTCTTTAAATGATCTTAGGTGTCAGAAAAGCTGCGTGTGGTTTTGGTGTTTCCCCTTCGTCCCAGGAAGAATGTAGAGGACATGGAAGGGGCTTCACCTGGAAGAGCTGATAAAGGATATGAAATGGCTTTCAGAAGAGCCATAAGTGATTTCAAGAAGACTCTTGTATTTGGAACACAGATGACTTGAGGTGATAGTATGAACCACCTAAAGGTGGGGGATGGGGACTGACTGTTCACTGTCTCTTCCCATACAAAGATTGAGGTACGTCAAATAAAACTATTAGAAGTGAGGTTTAAAACAAATAATGAAAGATGGTTCATCTTGCAATATTCCAGACTGGTGAAGCTCCTTGCCAAAAGATGTGGTGAATGCTAAGCTTTTATAGACAGAGTGGATAAGCTCATAGTGGAGAATTCTACTGAAATAAGTTAAAAATGGAGAATATCTATTTTAAGACTGGAAGACTGACAAGACGTGAGAAAAAAAATTGATTCTTCCTTGATCTTAACCTTTATCCATACATTTCTTTATACCATTCTTTCCGACTTTTCCCCTTTGCTTTTGTCTGCAAATGGAAGAAGAAAGCAGGGCTAGATATTGGTCTCTGATCCAAGGTGGCCCATCTCACGAAGTCTGGAACAGGCATACCTGCTTGCTGGACATGGTTTTCTTGGGCTGTAACCTCCTGCTTAATGCTGTAGGTACTGGAGTGTGTGGGCAGCCCTGTAGAGTAAGATCAATTTTCTCCCCTTGGTTGTCATTATGAGCACAAATCCTCTCAAACGCTTTGCTTTTTTTATTTCCATGCTTCAATACATTGTGCTTGTAGTGAACAATGAGATTTTGGGCCCAAAAGAGAATGAAGACAGCATAAGAAGGCAGGAGGTGAGATAATAAAGTCAAAACTCAAATTTCTTTAGCTTATCAGTGTGAGGATGAGGAGCTCAAATACTGTTGAACTCCTAACTTAGTCTTTTGCTGGCCTGAGGAGAATGGTGGCGTGAGTAGCAGCAGGCTATTATTCAGCCTACAGTCAAAACTCTTTGAGGGATGCCTGGTGGCCTAAAGCCTAAATATGGCTTTCTCTTGAAAATGTCTCTCTCTCTCTTTCTTTTAAGATGAAGGCAGACTTCAGATATCTGCTGCAAACAGGCACAGATACAGGAGCTCCTACCCAGGGGTTCAGTAGTGAAACAGTGCAGCTGTAGGCAGAGTGCCTGTGACAGGTCAGGCAGGACTGTCAGTGTGGTGAGACTGTCCCTTTTGGCACCCGTTCTGGTGGAAGCTATTGCTGTGCTGGGTGTGTTTACTACTGCTTTCAAAGAGAGTGCTGGCTGGATGTGCAGGCCACAGTGCTCCTGTACTCCCCTGTGGCTTTGCTAGTGTAGATAGTCCCAAAGGAATGCAAATGATGGGAAAGAGGAAAGTGTTTGTGGGTGGGGGTTAAGTTGGGCTGATCCTTCAAGGATTTCTGTGTTGTCCTTACAGCATATGGAAGCAGTTGTTTGCGATAACTTCCTCAAAACAACAGAAAGAGCTCACGCAAGTACAAAACTCACTCTGAGACCTGGGTGCAGCTGGTCAGACACCGACTTTTCTGAAAAGCCAGATGAGGCTGGCTGGGGCTGTTCAGATCAGTCTTTCTGAAAGGATTAGCTGCACCTCAACAGGATGGCAGAGATGGCACGGCTTCTTTCCCCAAGCATGGGCTTGCCCCATGCACTGTGTGGGACTGTGCCTGGTGGAAGCAAGGGCTGTTGTCAGATAGGTCCTTTGACTTCCAGGTGGGATTGGGCTGCAGTGACACCCCTCTTTCTGGGAAGGCCCAGCTGCTGTGAATACCTGTTAGTGCCTTGAGTCCTGCAATGCAGGACTCTGCTGGTTTGGTTGTCCTATCTGTCTGATGGTGCTGGGATTTGATGTGAAAGGAACAAGGTAAGGGATCTGCTTAGGCACAAAAATTTCTTTACACACATTTGTGCAGTTCCAAGTCACCAAATTTAGATTTAAGCCTGTAAAATGGCTGAATATCAGATTTTGCAAGACAGGTGTTAGCTTCACAGGTTTTGGTGCCTAAGAGTGTATATTGAGTGTCGAAATTTGAGTAAAAGTTGACCTTAAAGGAAAGGAGATGGGATGGTTTCAGATAGCAAAGCAGCAGTGCAAAATGAGCTGCAGAAGTGTTTTGTGTGGATCAATTCAACAACTCTAGGAAGTCACATAGAGAACCTTGACTGAAAGTGCCAAATGCTATTAATAGGAGCCTCAAAATGAAGTAACAAATGCTGCTTGTCAGCCTCCTCTCCTGCCTCTAAATTAGGTACAAATGACAGGTTTAATCATGCAGTTGTTTCCAGGTTTGGATGGGGATGTTGAGGTGGCCCATTAGTTGCCTGTGAAGGCCTGAGCAAGCAGTGACACGTCTGGCAACTGTAGGATGCAAACTGGGCAAACTCAGGAGCTATTGGTAATGAACAGTGTCTCAGATCTGCGGGAGAACTCTCCAGGTCCTGTGGTTAGCTCAGATCAGACTTGGGAGGGTGTGCAAAATACTGTATTTCTGACTGGGATGTGCTAAAGTACTATTTTGGGAGACTCGTAGGAATGGCAGTGTTTATGGCTGTGTAGGACTGGGAGACTGCCCTTACCACAGGAGGAAGTGGTAGCTTCAGAGGTGGATGATGGCAGATCTGTATCTACTGATCTGCCCTTTGCTGACAGATCTTGATTCCAGATTAGGAAGTTAAAGTTGATGTGTTTTTGCCCTAATTACTCATATTAAGAATTTACTTGTTTTAGCTGGCAAATTGAGAAGAATCCAGTTCATACTGTGTTTTTACCTATTGCTTTTTCTCTCTGAAATGTTTTTCATTCCCAAGTTTTGTGACAAAGTGACTATCTCTTCTCCCTATGTCGCCTAGTCTGGAAGCTGGTCATGGGGAAAAAACTGTGGTGTATTTTGGGCAGGTTGGTGGAAGTGGAGCTCACAAGTCTCATAAGATCACATTTGGTTGCATTTTAAATTTATATGCATCCCTTCTGATGCAAGTTGGTTTTAATACTCAAGTATTATCATGTGGTGGTGCTGCCTTTGGGTAGGCTTTGTGGGGTTGCCTTTCAAGTTCTTTACACTGGAAAGTTTTTGAAGTTAAGACTGGGAGCAAAAGAGGGGAAGCCTTTTTTAGAAAGTTAGTTATGAATCTTTAGTCTAGAGACAGTTACCTGTTTCTGTAGCACTTTTTCTGTCAATATCAGAGGTATGGCCTTGACAGTTGCCTTTTTCTGAAGGAACAGATGGTCTTTTGGAGGCCAGAAGATACTCACTGGCAGTAAAATTATTAGACTGGAAGACTGAGCTACTCCTTTTATGACAAGCTGTGTGCTGACCATAGGAGAAAGGTAGACTTTCCACATCCTAGCATAGCCACAAAAAGTCTCTTGGCAAAGCAGCAGGGGACCTCCACTGACTTTAGAGTGAGAGAGGAGGCTGGAGTAAGGGTGATATTTTGGCATTGGTGAGGTGAGGGTGTCAAGACAAATCAGGTAGTCCTCCTGTTTGGTTTCTCTTCTTAAAGACATGGAGGGGTCAGATTGGGTTTTGGATGTGCAGCTAGATTGATCCAGTTGCCAGGGAAAGGGTATGCTTGTTTTGGTTTTTTTCCCCTGAATTTGGTCTTTCTGTGATTTTCCAGGCTGGCAAACAGAAAACAAACAGAAGATTACAAGTGGAACATGGTTTTCTGGTGGTTTGGCCTTCTGGACATGTAATTGCCATGCCAGGGCTGTCTGGAGTGAGGGGAAATGGAGAGGGGTATCACTGGGCTGAGAAGGATGAGGGAGGAAGGAACTGTCCCCTCCAAGACAGGCTCCTGTAAGGTCAGCTCAGCTGTGGTGCAAGACTGCACACTGAGAGGCTCGATAAATGTCCTTGCAGAGCAAAAACACACCTGTTGGTGAAAGTAGGTTGCTGAATTGCTGCTGAATATCTGCATAGCCAAGGTCAAGCAGTGCCTTTTAGGATAGTGGCAATTACAGCCAGACGGAGCTAAAGCCTGCACTGAGCAGTGTAATCACAGCATTGCTAAATTGATGTTTGCTGACAGCATCAAGTAATTGGTGCCTTATCTAGATAGAACTACTTGAATGGCACATGTCTTTTCCACTTCCTCCTTTGCTGTCAAGAATGCATTTTCTGTAGGAATTCAAACCCATTCTAGTTTGGGAACTGCTGATATTATCTAGACTCTCAGCAGCAGAAACAGTGAGTTCTTTCTGCATGTTTTTGAGCTGCTTTGAAAAGATTTGTTTTGAAGTATTGTTAACAAGTCTGGAAGAGTAGATATCCTCCTGGCCTTTCCCAATGCTCTCCCCAACCTTGTTCCAATATTAAGTTGAAACAAAACTATTTCCTTTCTTTATCAGTGGATTTGTAACTGCATTTTTATTTGCAAGTTCTTTCTCAACGAAAATCCAGTGGAGTTTTGTAAAAGCCATATTTTCAGAGATTCACAGTTTGCAAGGGAAGGGGAGAATGTGGTGGTTTCTCATAATGTTTAAAAGTACCTGGGGTATATTATTAATAAGAGGGGAAAAAAAGACCAAGTTGTTCCAGAGATTGGAAAATGATATCTTTCACTTTCCATGTCATTGTTTGAAGGCAGGCCAAATTTGAACTAACTGAAAGCATGGATGGCTCATGTTAAGTGGTGGCACTTCAGCCCTCTTTTACCTGCTGAATCAAGGTGGTTCTCTGTGTGAGGTTATTTCTGGCCCCTTACCTAGTAACCTGAACCTTGAGCTCAGTGAGACCTTGTATCTCACCCTGCAGCCAAACTCCTCAGGTCTGGTAAGGTGTGTGGTCAGGGTGGCGTGGGAAACCTGCCCCGCCCCTGCCTTTTGTGCTCCACCTCGGTATAAATGCAAGATGTTCGTCTTCAGGGCAGCTATTAAAGTCAGTAGTAATTATTACAATATAACTTCTGATGCTGTGTCCATGCCTCTAAGGCCTTAACTAAATATGACTTAGATGATGATAATTAAAAACAGAAGACTGTGACCCAGTAAAATCCTTGAGTTTGGCACAGACAGCAATGCCGAGGAGGAATGTATGCATCAAATATATAATAAATAAAATGAAGCTGTGCAAATGTAAGGGAAAGAGAATAATTTTGTGTCGGTCAAAATAACCCCAGGGCTGAGAACTGCTTCGTGCTTAGAGATTGAGTCCTTTCATGCCACAAACCAGATTTTGTGCAGTGTAATCCCACTGCAGCCTTTTGCTTTGGGGTAATTGCTGAATCTCCCTGGCCTTCTCTGCCAGAGAGTGCTCCCAAAACATTGTATCATGTCCATTTGTGACCTGTCCTTCCCATTTTTTTTTGTTTTGTTTTTGTTTTGTTTTTTGTTTGTTTGGTTTTGGTTTTTTTTGCTTTTATCAGCTTCTTACCACAGAGGCTTTTGTATCTTCCAAGTAGCTCTTCCCAGTTGCATTTCTTGTCTTAAAAACAGTGGAGAAGTTTGCCTGAGGGAAGTGTGGGGACATTTAGATAACAGTCTCTTGCAAGGGTTATTGGTATGCAGCAGGCTTGTGAGTGTTTATGGTGTTCTGTCTCACTGTTCCTGGCAAGGAAGGCCCTTGACCACTAGTTGTGATTTCCACCTCCAGCACCATAGGAAAAATGGACTATTCAGTTCCTAGGAATATGAGGCTGAGACCAGGCTGAACCACTTACAACTGGATGGAGGCAACAAAGAGAATGTGTCAACCTGGAAACTGTTTTCAGGAAAGAGCCAAGCTCTAGAGACAGTGGTGTATTGCTCTTACTGGAAGGATGGGAATCTGTGGCCAATGAATGTGCATTCCAGCTTTTCACCAGTACTATCTGCTGCTTGCAACCCTCTGTTTGCAATGCTCTGGCATAGAGAAAGTAATAAGTGGGTCAATAACTCTTTCTCTGTACCCCAGCAGTATTTTCCTATGCCTATACTGAAAGTTGAATGGGGTTACTTTTGTAAGTGGTGCTTCTCAGTGGATTTCTAGGAACCAGGGAACCAGCGTGAACCAGACCATCAGCATCTGTGTTATGGATCTATTTGAGCTGCACTTATGTTTCATGGTACTTCTTGTTTTCTTTCTTGTATGCTCTAGGTGACTTTGGAAAAGGTGTTGGGCATAACCGTGTCGGGAGGCAGAGGATTAGCCTGCGACCCCAGAACTGGCCTCGTTGCTTATCCAGCAGGGTGAGTCACTAACCACATTCCTCAAAGCTAAAATAAACCGTGACTGATACAATAACATAAAGATTCAGGGTGTTTTCACTATCATCTTCTATAGGAAGCCTATTTACTGCTCTTTAAACACCAGACAATGATGAGACTCAGCACTGTTAGTTTAATTGGCAAGGGAGAGGGGTTGCATTATCAAATTTTAATGAGATCCCTTTTAATGGAACTGCTCTCATTCCTCTTGCTCTAAGCTTAGAGTTAAATACATTTTGTGGACTTTTCACTGTGTTCTGTAGTGTGATGAACATAGGCATAACTCAGTGTGATTCTCAATCTAATAAAAACCTAATGGAGCAAATGATTCTTTCAATGACTTGACAGAAGTCTTCTTGTAGATGCCCTGCAATTTATGACTTGCCATGTTCCTCAGCCAAATGTGAGGAAAGATTTCAGGCTTATAGCCTGAACCTGCTTATGTGTGGGTTCTTTGGAGTGAAACACATCTGTCAATTGTAGTCTAAGCTCAAATAGAGGTATCCAGAAGGAGACTTTGATGGAAAGCAAATCAGCTACCTACAGGGATATGGGTGAGGGCTGGAGAGGTTTGCTGTGATGCAGAAATCAATATGAGTTTGGCTCTCCTTTGAGCTTGTTGTGCTGGTCAGCAAGCTAAGAGAGAAGACAAAGGACATGACTCCATGTCATATTGCGTGGACAAACTCTTAAGATATGAAAGCTGGAATTAGAAGACAAGAACTTCCACATCAGTTGTAGATGATGTTTTCAAGGGTACCATAAGTGTGCTAGCAGCATTTAAAGATTCTGTGTTTGTGGCTAAAATGAGAGATGGAATCAGTGAAACTGGCTGGAAATTTTTGCCTGTCCTGGTGATATCCTAGTTCACCAAATCACAACATTGCTGTGGTTGGGGGAGCCTTTTGAGATCATCTAGTCAACCCTCATGCTCAGTCAGGGTCACCCCTAGCAGGTTGCCCAGGACTATGGCCAGACAGCTTTTGAATATCTCCAGAGAGGGAGATGCCAACATCTCTGGGCACCATGTTACAGTGTTTGACTACTCTCACAGTAATACAAACAAAATAAGAACATAAAAATAAAGGGTTAAAAATTTTTTTTGTGCTTTAATTTATGCCTATTGCCTCTTTTTCTGTCAGTGGACAGTCTGTTAATCTGCAGACAGTTTGAGGTCCACATCAGTGTTCAACAGTATCTGTTATGCTTGAACTCTTTGGAGCCAGGCAAATATATTCTGGTGTGTTTTGCCTCTTCCTGTGTATCTCTTCTGACACTGAATATGTTCACAATTGAAGTCAGCAAAGAGAGAGAGAGAAGAAAATGAGTGCAGTAAACAGGTATTTTGGGCTCTTGCATAGCTGAAGATAGGTTAGCTTTGTTAATAGCTATGTCCTTTGAAGAGCATGCCTGACATTGATTTAATCAAGTGTCAGTACACCTGGGATTTCTTCTGGCTAATTAAAAGGTTATGTGGTCCCTTAGGGCTTTACAGGGGAATTCCTGTCCTTACTTGTTGGTGGTAACATTTCATGGCCTGGGCAGGAATATACTAGATGTGTGTTCTAAAAGTTTAAAGGCTTGTATGACTTGCTGCTTTTGTGCCGTGGCTTGCCTGATACTGTTGTGATTTGCTGCAGTCATACACAAGCTAGCAATCTAATCATCTTGTTCAGTTTGGGTTTTGTTGGTTTTTGTGGGGTTTTTAAGTTTGGTTTGTTGTTTTTGTGGGTTTTTTTCCCATTCTGATTTGCAGTGAATGTCTCTTGATTTGGAAGAATCCTGGCCTTTCTGGTACACTGGATTAATTTTGTATATTTTTGTTTCTATTTGTATTACACAGACTCACAGAATAGGTAGGGCTGGAAGGGACCACACTGGCTCATTCAGTGCAACCTCCCTGCTCAAGCAGGGTCATCCTAGTGCACATGGCACAGGATTACATCCAGATGGTTCTTGAATATCTCCAGTGAGGGCGACTCCAAGGCCTCTCTGGGCAACCTGTTCAGTAAAGAACTGAACTGTCACCTTCACAGTAAAGGAGCTTTTCCTCATATTCAGGTGGACCTTCCTGTGCATCAGTTTCTGCCCTTTGCCTCTTGTTCTGTTGCTTGGCACTACTGAGAAGAGCCTGGCTCTATCCTCTGACGCCCTCCCTTGAGACACTGATAGATGTTGTCTCTTCTATGCCCCCTCTCTGTTGTCTCTTCTCAAGGCTGAGCAGGCCCAGCTTCCTCAGCCTTTCCTACTCCAGTCTCTTAATTATCTTCCTAGCCCTTTGCTGGACCCACTCCAGGAGCTCCATGTCTCTCTTGTACTGAGGAGCTCAGAACTGTATCCAGCACTCCAGATATGCCCTCACCAGGGCTGGGCAGAGGGGCAGGATCAGCTCCCTGGACCTGCTGGCAGTGCTCTTCCTGATGAACCCCTGGATCCCACTGGCCTTCCTGGCCATAAGGGCACTGCTGGCTCAGTTGTTGTCCACCAGAACCCCCAGGTCCCTCCTGGCAGAGCTGCTCTCCAGCAGGTTGGCCCCCAGCCTGTGCTGGTGCCTGGGGTTGTTCTTCCCAGGTGCAGGACCGTGCATTTGCCTTTGTTGGATTTCAGACAGCTCTTCCCTGCCCATCTCTCCAGCCTGTTGAGGTCCTTCTCAAGGTCTGCACAGCCCTCTGGGGTATCAGCCACTCCTCCCAGCTTTTGTGTCATCAGTGAACTTGCTGAGGAGGCGTCTGCTCCTTCATCCAATTCACTGATGAGCAAGTTAAACAACACTGGGCCCAGTACTGAACCTTTGGGGACATCACTGGTGACAGGACTCCAACAAGACCCTGTGACAGTGATTATGACCATCTGGGTTCTGTTGCTCAGACAGAACTGTGCATTTACTGGACACCAAACTACTTACATGAGTCTGGTGTAGCAGACCGGGCATGGCTCATGCCCAGTTGTTTCATGACCTGTGCATGCAACTCAGTCATCCTCAGTTGTAGTCCAGTGATTTCCCCATCCCACTGCTCAGGTATGGAGGTTTTGCAATGCTGATGTGCAGATGCTTTGCTCCTCCAGTCCTACCCCTAAAAGCTGAATTTACGTAACAGTGCTGTATTTTCCTAAGAACACTTTCAACATACCTAGATTGATTTGGTTGAGATCAAAACAGTTGCCCCAGGCCTCGTGACTTCATCCACGTCACGTATACTAGCAACTATGTGAATGAGGACTTGTGCATAAGCTTTGGCATTCTTTGAGCATAATCTTAATTTGGGAATTTGGGTCTCTGGATTGCCTAAAATATTTTTTTTAAATGTGATTGTTTTTCTGAGTTTTCTCTTTCCTAGAGTTTCTGAATCTCCTGGGAAGTTTCTTAAACTGATGAAAGAAGCAATTCCCAATGCAACAACTCATTCCTACTCCACTGTTGTGCCAAAGAGCTGAGTGTTACATTATTTTTTCCTTTTCTTCCCAATGGCTTTTGCACATATTACCCTTTATCTGCTTTGACCCTAATGGGGCTCCCTCACTGGCAGTTTGAGACAGCAGCTGTGCTGATCCTGGTATATTTTTTGTGGGATGCTTGTGTTATAGGAGACCTTTTCTTCATGTCAGCAGTAAAGGGCTAAAGGCACTGAGTACTGCAGATGTTCCAGGCTACCCCTTTGATGTAAGGCTCTTGTCTTGGGAGATAAGACAACATAAGAGAGAAAATTGTATCCTCTGCAAAAGTCTTGCATCTGCTGCCTGCATTCACCTGTTTTTATACTGTCAAGTGAAACAAACCCAAAGTTGCTTAATCAGATCTTTGATTGGGTTTTGCAGTGAGTAACAAAGTTGTTCTTGTGAGGGGAGTACAGAAATGTACCAAATTTTTTACCTCTTGTGGTAGGACCATTGCTCTGGCCTTCTCTTGTTTCAATTCCCCTGCTTTGCATTTTCCCTGCTCTTCTCAGTTTATTCTCTTTTGAGTTTTTTTGTTTTTTTTTTTTTTCTGCAGTAGCTAGTTGAGACTCTGTTTCCTAGAAACAAGAAGAGAAACAAAACTAAGAAAATCCTCTGAGGATGACTAACATTAAAAAGGAAAAAATGGGTGTGTGAAATGTCTATAATTTAAATTCTATACCAGCTGCTAAGATAGCTTTAGTCAGCTTATCTGGTTTTGGTGTTTTGTTTACTGGTTTTTTTAAGCCTTGTAGGTTGGTGTGACTGATTGATTGATTTTACTTCTCATTGTTCTTCTTTTCTTGGCTCTCAGCTGATCCTGATAGCTGGTTGAGAACCTGATCTTCTAGTGAGGCACTTGCCTGCTTGAGGAAGGATCCTGTGCTTTTTCTACTGAGGAGCAGGAACGTAGCGCTTTGTGCCTTTAGTGTGCAATGCCTTTTAAACACTATGCTGTCATGCTCTGGTCAATTTAAGCATCCCTCTAGCTCTTCTCATCAGCTTGGAGCCACTCTGATAGATTTCAGGGATTTTTTACATTCATGTTCCTTGCTGGGAAGACTGGTATTTGATATATAGCACGTGTACTGAGTTGATCAATATTAACCTGCATATTCTTTTATTCTTTCCTCCTTTCAGCTCTTGAATAGGTCTTTACATACAGCAGCTCCTGCTAAAGGCAGATATGTGTTTAATATAGAGAATTCTCTCTGAGATATAGTAAAATGAGTTTCTCTGGCTTTCTCTCAGAAATTATTGTAGACAGAATAGACACAGGTCCCAGGCTAGCTCTGTGTGTGTGCACAGTACATTTGCTGAACACATGATTTGGATGCCTCTCTATTCTGACCCATTTCAGAATGAATCATCCTTGTTTGTAGATAGAAGCGAGGGACAATAGGAGATGGATGATCAAAGTTAAAGTGAAGATACCGAGTCTTTTATCCTGCTGCTTTTTGCTGCATGATCTGATTGAAGAGTTAGACTTGTTCCTTCTTCAGCTTTATCACCTTGGGGTTTTAGTTTGTTTGTTTGTTTTTGTTTTGTTTTTTTGGAGATATGCAAGTAATATTCCAAAAGAAATAATTGTATGAGTGTTCAAATCAGAAAACTGCACAGTTCTGGGTCAAATTTTATTTTACTGCAATTGTGCTGTGCGTGCTGCATGTCAGTGCAGCAGCTTCTTGTGTGCCAACCTGCACTGCAGCAACATCCAGCCACTGTCTTATCTCTTTTCACTGTGTCTTCCCCTGTTGCACTCCTCATCCTCAGCTGATTTGCAGAATGGAGTGGAAGCCACTGAACTCCTCAGACCTTCTGAGTCATACCCCTCCTGGCTGTCAGGTCCTGCACTGACTGGCAGTGATGATGGTCTCTATCACAGCAAAGGGAGGAAGGGGATGAACAGGAAATGAGTGAATTGGTTTTAATCCATCTAGGAGCCTGCTCAGCACATGTGTAGCTGTCTCACATAGCTCAGTGGTAAGTCCCTCTGGAAGCTGAAAGAATGGAGATTTTTCTTTTCCAGAAGTAATTGTTAGTTTGCTCTCAAATACTTCTTTCCAGTTCCAGTAGATAGGCTGTAAGGCTGAGTGGTTTCCAGCCCATCCACATGTGGATGGAAAACTTTCTCTTGGAAAGTTTTAGTCATAATTTTCCATCATTATATAGATAATTTATTACCTTGTGCAGTAATCTTTCAATTTAGAACAATTTCACTTTACCTTAAGCTGTATATAACCCACAATGGAAGAGTAACATTTAGGATAAACATTATGTAACTTGAGCAGGTAGAATGAGCAAGGCAACATCATTTCTTCCTTAAAGTGGAAAGTTTTGGTCAGTGAGGTACAGTAACAAATTTTGAGAGGCAAATCTAACAGGTGAGTGAGGGTGAAGGAGGCAGATTGCTGTTCTGAACTGGGATCTTTCCAAGGCTTATGACCATTTTGTCCAGGTTAGAATTAGTGGTGATGTGGACAATGAAATCCTAATTTCTAAATTAACAAGTATTCCTGCATTATTCCAGTGCCTGTTTTTATTAACTAATGGATCACATTGCTTAGGTGTCACAATGGTAGCTGCCTTTAGAAAGCTCTAGGTGCACAAAACCAATGTACTTCCTTATAGAGCCAGTACATGATACATACGCAGTTTGAGCACAGCTCTTCTGCTCTGTGAAGGCACAATTCTTCACTAATTTTTGCTTAGCATAAACACTAATGCTATTGGGCTGTATCCCAAATGCAGCCTGCATTAGTACAGGGATTTTGAAATACTTGAGCTGCTGGGTTGCCAGTAGATAAATCCACTTCTACTGGTGCTGTCTTCTTCAAGTTTACTTACTAAAAGCTCTGAAGCTCTGTGATTTCTTTTTATGATCTTTTGTAAAGGAGAATCCTGTGGTGTTGTAAACCTACCATAAAATGTAGAAAAGTTCTTGTATATGCTTCAAAGCAGATTTCAGCATTTTGGTCACATCAGAGGCAGCTTGCTTTGTCCTCTTTTGAAACAGGACAATTGCCTTTCAAGAGTTAGACCTCTTTTCCCTCATCATCTCCCAGAAATCTGGAGTGTTGTTAATACCTTTTTTCTGTGAAGCTACTGTGCATAACATGCCATCTGGGGAGATTTTCCAGCTGGCACAATTGTGATGATGGGCTCAGAGATGAAGATAAGAAAATCCCCTTAAGTGAGATCGTTAAACATAATTAGAATCTGTACTGCAGAATGGTTTGAGTAGGGCCACTACAACCAAACCAAGTCAAACTTTGTGTGTCAAAAGTGAACAACACTGGGTTTCAAAAAGATCTGTTCAAAAAGATAATAAAAAGTAGCCAAGCCCTTCCTTCCCTTTCCTTCCCCAGCAGTAGCAGATTTCTCAGAAAGAAGCAAGGATACTTTTGTGTCTCAAATCTCCCTGTGTTAAATACTCACTGGAGAGAAAGGAACGGATCTGCGCTGGGGCATGAAGACCGAGATGTAACAAGAGTTCGTTCACTACTTGTCTTTATTAAGGTAGATGGGGAGGAGGGGAGGGTTTAGCTGAAGAAGTAGCTGTAGAGAAGAAGGCTGGGCTGAAGAAGGCTGATATAGTCTTAGTTTCTGGCAAGAGAGTGAAGTCTGTACTTGGGACAAAACAGTGGAGATATGCTTTGCAACAGTGCTTTATTCTCTTGCCAAATAATTGTAGCTGATATTTTAATTATCAGAGGTGGATTTAAGGGGGCTGTGGTCTCTCTTCTGTTCTCTTGCAGTTGGCCCATGACATTCACAAGTAACAGTCATGCAGTTTGGAGTAATTGCCCTCTTCAAATCTGTGTAGCAGCTGGATCCAGTTCTGAATCCCCATCATTGCACTTCAGACAGAAAAGGTCCTGCCTGCTGAAGTAGGGGCAGTCTTTCTTGTGTGGGCTGGCTCCACATGTCTATAACAGCTAGACAGGAATTTTTGCATTGTTTTTTTCTTGGTCTTCCTTTTTGGTCTCTCCTTTCTTGGTCTCTCCAGTGAGTACTGGAGACTCCTCCACACTGAATCCATGTCTCTAATAAAACTGCACCTAAAGAGTAGAATTGTTTGCTGAACAGTTGTGTACTGATCAGTTCAGTTGTAACCTTGCTTGGTTTGGCAGAAGAGAAAACAAATAAGCAAACGAAGCAGTACTAGCAATCAGCTGGAGCTGTAGGCAAACTCCCCTGGTTTAAGACTTTACCAGAACTGGAGTCAAACCTGTTAAATTGACTTCCAGTTTTCATCAGCCAGTCCCCTAGTGTGTGGCTGCTTTTGATCTCTTGCCTAATTAATTAAAATTCTTTACCTTTGACAACCAGTGGAGGACATAACATTTGGTAGAATCTTAAATAATGAGGTAGCTGTGAAGCTTCAGACCTGCAGCAAGCCTGTTGCCCAGCAGAAAAGGGAGAAAAATAGGACAAAACCTCAAAATAGCTGGGCAGAAAAGCTTCTTACTAAACCAGAGGGAGACTTAGTGAAGTCTGCCAAAAGTGCTGCAGCATATATTGAAGACTGCAGCACTGGGGTGCTGTCAGACAGCTGGAGGGAATGTGTTGGGAGCTGAGCCCCTGAGTCTGAGAGCTCAGCTGCTGGATGGGGAGTTGGTTAATGCCATCTTTGCCAGCTGTGGAGTAGCTCTTGTGGTGGACAGTGGGAATCTTGTGGAATGCTTGGCTTCAGACCTTGTGTGACTTCTACATTTTGTCATTCTTGCTCTTGAAAGATGAGTCAGGGCAGTGCTGATGTTTGGTGTTGCCAGGTCCCTTTGAGGCAAGCTGCTGTGCACAGAGCTTCTGGATCCTTGTCCTGAGTGCCGCATGCTAATCCAGCCTTCAGGTTACAAGGGGTGGGTTGTAGCTCTGTAGCCAGCTACTACATCTTGGGACAGATAGAGATGTAATGTGATGCTTTATCCTACAGTTACTATTTGAGTATCTGGCATCAGCAATAGGTCTGATATGGCATCCTCCTTCAAGCCTCCAGGTACCAATGTATGTTTATTCCCTGTCTTTCAAGAGAAGCTATGAGATATGAGTCCCGTCTCCCAAAAAATTCTTTGTGTACCCCTTGCTATCTGGGATCAGCCTGTGCTCATCCATGCTTTTGTAATTCCTCCTTTCTGTTAGGCACCTGGAAAAGGCTGGGCTTTGCAGCTGAGCTCAATGTAGGGGCACACTGCTCCTTCCCTGTCTGGCTACAGAACCTCCTGTTCCAGAAGGAGCACAGTCTGTTCCCCATCTTGCAGCCCTTGCAGTGCCAGGACCTGTGACAGGCAGTACCCACTCTCTGCACTCTGAGTGAATCAAAGTTGAAGTCTGGTGGCCCTTTAGTAAAAGTTTGCTGCTATTTATATAAACAAAACAATGCAAACCAGAAAACCTCAACCAACTCCAACCAGACCCCCAAAAGCCTCAACAGGAAGCCTTGACTTTTTTAGACTGGCAGATGGTTTTTGATATCTAGATTTAATTGAGAATTTTTCAAGGGAATGGTCCAACCAAAATGAAACATTTTGGGATGTGTTTTACAAATTTGTTCACAGGAAATCTGTAGAGAAAGGGAATATATGAGAGGAAGCAGATATCTTTCCCCAGAAAGAGCAGCCTGAGGATCTCCTTAGGATGTGGGAACCCTTCTTTGAGTTGAACAGAAAACTGAGTTCAATTCAGAGGTGAGCTGGTAACTCTATTCTCACCTTCCCATTCTCACCTTCAAATATGCAGGGTTGGCTCCAGGAAAGTCATAGATAGAATTTGGGTTGGAAAGGGACCTTTAGAGGCCGTCTAGTCCAACCCACCTTGCGGTGAACAAGGACATCTTCATCAACTTCATCTTCAGGGACATCTTGCTCATCTGTCACCCCTCTAGACAACCTGTTTCAGTGCTTCACCACATTACTTTTTTTGTAAAAAAAAATTCTAATTTGGATCTATTCTCTTTTAGCTTAAAGCCATTTCCCCCATTTCCTACTACAACAGGCTCTACTAAAGTTTGTCCCCATCTTTCTTGTAAGTCACTGTTAAGTACTGAAAAGCCACTGTAAGGTTTCCTAGAGCCTTTTTGTCTCTACACTCAGCTCTCAGCCTATCCTCACATAGAGGTGTTCCAGTCCTCTGGTCATTTTTGTGGTTTTTCTCTGGACCTGCTCTAACAGGTCCATGTCTTTCCTGTCCTGAGGGTTCCACACCTGGATGCAGTACATCAGGTGGGGTCTCACCAGAAGCGTGTTGTTCTGTATTCTTTATGTAGCTCTATATTTGGAATGATACTGAGGGTTTGTCCAAAGGACAGGATGACTTTCCTGAAAAAAGCCAGCAATAGGGAAGAGCCAGTGTATTGTAGGGCATGGGGAACAGACTTCTTTTCTTTATATTTATGGTCACGGGTCTGAATGGTAGAGAAAAATCACTTTGTTTATCTCAGCTTGCACCATTTCCTAAAAAGAAAAGTAACAGTTCTCTGTTTTCTCCCTTATAGATAATAGGAGTTGGGTATTAAATAATTACTATATTAAAAAAAAAAGAAAAAAATTGATAATGGGAAAGATGCTGTGTTGTACACCAATCCTTCCCTGTGCTAGTTAGGACACTCTTTTCCCAAGACCACACACTAACCTTCCCTCAAGGTGGTAAAGCCCACAAAGACACGCTGTGCTGCCTTTCAGAGCCTCTGCAGTGCGATGCTCCTGCTCAAAGTCCCACAGCTCGTTCCATGAATGGGACACGAGCTCAGCTGACGCTGTGGTACCTGCACACACACAAAGTTAAGGACGTGATTAGGGCAAAAACCACCAGATGCTACTGGCTTCACTCTTTCTGTGTCCTTGTTTTCACCTGTTCTAAGTGCTGAGCAAGCCTGATTCTCAGAGAGAGGATACAAAATGGGGCAGTGGTGGAAAGAAATGCTCTCAGAATGGTTTGTGGAAGGAAATGGGATGGAGTTTGTGTAAGCATCCCTTCAGTGGTATATTTTACATTTTCTTTTTTTTTTTTTTTTTAACATCAGAATACTTTTGCTTGCAAATTCTTTGATTACTAATTGCCTTTGGACTCTGACCCTTCAGTACCACAGCATGACACACAATTGTGTTAACTATAAGAAACTTTTTAACTTAACTGATGGTCAAGTTGGGGATGGTTTTTAGTGTAAGAATGAATTGCAGGACTCTTATTATGGGCCAAAGAAGGCTCCTTGCTTGCACTGTCTGTGTAAGCAGTGTGCATGTCCTCTTCCCACCAGTGATGGAAAATCTCGGAGAGGGGTTTTGTTCTGAGTGTGGTGCTGCAGTGGTGTGAGTGAGCTGCAAATGAAGCTGGTACTGTGGGTAGGGCAAGTAGTTAGGTAGCTTCTGTCCCACACTGTCCCACACAACCAGTGTGGCAGGTCCAGGCACTGCCTGAGCAATGTTTCTTAGGGGGCCAAAAGTATTAGCTGAGTCCTCAAGAATATTAATGTTAGTGTGGATTCTTGCTGTTGCCAAAAAATGTTAGTGATGAAGAAAGTGAGAGCAGGGAAATGGGAATGCTGTTATCTTTGCAAGGCTGCAATGAAAATTCTTGTCACGGCAAAAGCACTTAACTGCCCTTGAAATTTCCCTGTGCTGGATTCCTGAGGCTGTGAGCAGGGAAAGGTAGGGCTTTTTGGAGAAGTCCTGCAAGTTTGTTGCTGTTTGGGTTGCCTGACAAACCATATTAAGGAAAACGACATAGTACATGCTTCTTACTGCTGCCATCCTAGTTTTCCCTCAAAAGGAAAATTCCATCATGCCTGTCACAATATCTACAGCAGTTGCTGTTTTAATGATTGTATTGGTCATTTCTGACTTTAACTTGCCTTAAGAGAAATCCTGACTGTCCTCAATCCTAGAGTGTGTCAATTGGATTTTTAAATTGGAAGGCAAGCTGGTAATAATCCCATGTAGATGGCTGGTTTGTTACTTTGTGCTTTGATGTCATTAACCAGCATGTGAACTAAAGGTAAGTTGCTATTGAAAAGGAAAAAAAAAAGGGAGAGGAGCAGGCTGGGGAAGCAGTCCTGTGGTGAGGGTCATAAACTTGCAGTTTATGTGCAAAGAAATGGAAGCAAGAGAATAAGCGTGACTGTGTTATTTGATGACAGAGTTAAACACTCAAGTAGAGCTCTGCAAGTGGGAAGCTTTGGCAGGTTTGGAAAGCTATTGCATGCTAGTGAAATAGGGAAGAGGAGTGTTGCAAAGCTCTCAGTACCTCAGCTATTTTGGAACATGTAGGCCTTTTCTCAGCTTGAGGCTCTGCAACCTGCTGGGGTTTGCCCATCAGCTGAGAAAGGAGGGGGACGGCAGAGAGCACAAGTGCCCAAAAGCCTGTGTACCTGCAGGTAGCAGCCTGCTCTCTGCTCTACCTGCTCTGCATCTCTCCAGTTACACCTCCTAGCAACCAGTGCCTTGGTGCAGCAACACCACTGGCCTGTGAGCCAAATCCTGAGCTTGCATAAGAGCAAGGGGGGGGAGTGGGGACTGAATAGCAAAGTCTGGGATGAAAATGAGATACCAGCCGCCTCAGCTGAGCTCCACCCTTTCTAAGAATCTCAAAACAGGCACTGTCTCCTGGCAACCTTGACACAAATCACAGAATTTAAGTTAAGAGAAGTACATACAGTCCAAAGGACATATCCCATCACCAGGTGTGAACAACAGGGAGTCACTCCTTTTCCTCTTTCTGGAAGACCTGGCACTGTAGATGGTCTTGGGTTTCACTCAGTGTCAGAAGGCAGCTAGTTAAAGGTGAAAGAGCATCGTGTTTGCATAGCTAAGAAGTGCCAAGAAAATGGTGTATTTTGTTTATTGTAAGCATGCCCTGACTATTGCTTAGGAACCAGATGTAGGACTTGGCCCCCTCCCTGCTGCACTGCAAGATGTGCCCTGCAACACATGCACACATTGGGCTGTTGTGCACCTCAACCTGGTTCTTTCAGCTGGCAGCCAAGGACTGACAGAGCTGATACCAGCCAATTTCTTGCCTTTGGAGTCAGTTGTTATGCCATGCTGACCTAATATTTTTTAGGAAGTACTCTTAGTCTTGGACTCTAACCTGACAACATTTCTCTGTGACCGGAGATGTAGATGTACAAGAAAGCAAAACTGAGTTTTATCATGATTGCCTCTCCTTCCAGGAAAGCTGTCTTTTCAGATCTCCTGACAACTGATGCTCATTAACTACTCTGAAGAAATTGCAGTGCATTTAAAATGCTATGTATTATGCTGAGGTAGAGGTAAAGCAGAAGTACATGTTCGTCTTTTGTTAAAGGCAGAGCTGTCACAAGGCTTCTAAAAAGATAACATGGGCAGAATTTAACTTTGCCAATCTGGCAATGTCTGAGCTGTTCCTTCTGTGAGAAGTGGCAAGGCTGGGAGAGGGAACTGGCATGAGCTGTGGATGTTTGAGCCTGGGAACTGCAGCAGGCTTCCTGTGCATTGTGGTGTGGACAGTTGTGGGGAGAAGCAGGCCCCCCCTGCCCCTTCTTTCAGCATCAGCCAGCCTGACCTTGCAGGGTGCTGAGTGGGCAAGGCTGGCAGGAGGCTTTAGTGCCTTTTTGTGGACCTGGCAGCCTGCTGCCCAAGGCAACTGTCAGCTTTGCCTGTGCCTAGAGAAGTGGAAAACAACTGGCTATTTGAGCAAGTGATTCTTTAACTTCATGCTTTCCAAGAAGCATTTTTTCCTCTCTGTGTGTGTTTGGTGTGTTGTTTTGTTTGTTGTGGTGGGTTTTTGTTTGTTTGTTTGGTTTTTTTGTTTGTTTTTTTTTGTTTGACACTCTTGCAGAGATATGGCCTGGATTATGCTTACTGAAGCATTCAAGGGGAAAAGCTGCTCCAGTTTCTTTGCCGCAGTGGGGGCTTTTGCTGCCTGCTCTGGAATGCAGGAGAGATCAATAACGGGTCAATGGACCCTGGAGGGGTCTGCTAGTACCTTACCCCAAGTGTGACCATCCTGGGAGATGGTGGTGGAGAAGGGGGCTGGCAGACAGGGTAAAATTTCATTGCTTTTTTGTTTTGCTCCTTTGAATGATGCCCTTTTAATATTGATTCTATTTGTACTCATGGTAAAACAGTTAAAGCCCTGAGGCATCACCCATGAGCTGTCATGTTGGTCTGCCCCAGATTATTAGTTTGATGTACGGATCCTTCTCCCTGCACTTGAGCTGCTCAGGCACAATGAGGGAATACTCTGGCTGTGCATGCTGCTGGAAACAGAGGTGTTAGCCAATTGCTTGAAAGCAGGATATACTTTTCCTTTAGGACTTGGTTTTAAAGGAAGACACATATTCAGCTTTTGAGGTTCATGGCATGGTGTCAACTGCTCTTGCAGGGAAGTTGGTGCAAACCTGAAGTGTAGAGCCAGATTTCTCTGTGCAATCCCAGCTGGGTCTGCAAATCTCTGCAAGGAGCTGCTTGATGCCAGGAGGGTACCTTCAGAGAGCTCCCATCTTCTCTGGTTATACCATTGGGCTCAAAAGCTGAATTTGCTCAGCACGTGATGGCAGATTTGATTATTCTGCAGTAATTTTATTGTAAACTTTGCTTCTCTTTATCTTTTTCTTGTCTTTCCCTCTAAACTGCTCTTTGTCTGTTTTTTTAAATTTTTTTAGATTTTTTTTTTCTTTTGAACTTGTCTTTCATTGCTTTTTCTTCCCCTGCATGTGTGTCTTTTCTCTGAGGCATTTGCTTGGGCTTTGTTCTTCATGGGCAAAGAGGAAACACTCCTTATATATGGGCTGTGTATGTACTTAAATAAAAAAGCAGGAATTTATTGTTGGTATAACTGAATTCATAACACTAATTCATGAATCAATTTACTTTACCACTAATTATGACAGAAAAAAGAAGGACTAATAATGCATTAGGGTAATTCTATATAAAAATATCTCAATAATTGTAATAGTGCAATTAAAACTGTAATACATTTCTTTGTTTCTGTTTGGTTTTTCTGGTGTTATGCTCACACTTATGCTGCTCCTCTAGATCTTAAGTCAGTTGTAGAGGGTAAATCTTTGTAGGCCTTCTCTGGGAAGAGTATGATGTGGGTTTTACTGGATTCTTCCTTACTCCGGGGTTCATCTGGGTAATTTTTTACATGTTTGCTAATACACTTGCACATCTTGCACTCGTACAACTCTACAATGCTTCTAGAATTCACTATATATATGATGTCTTTAATGCGCGTTGGATAATTTTTCTTTGTTTTATTTGCTAACCCTAAAAGCTGTTTTTTTTCAGCTCCAGGTCTGTATGGTTTTTAACAGACAGTGTGTGAATTGTTTGCAGCAGTTTGGTCTCCAATGGCAAGCACGTGCCTCCTCTGTTATCATCCCATTCCTGTACTCCTCTGCACTGCGTTCTGCTTCTCCACTTCTCAAGCCTCTGCTCTCATACCTTGCCTGCATTTTTCTCCACTATGCAGTCATTAGTTGTAAATATCTCAGGCTACATAAAATAGCTGTTGGTCAACGTTGTTTATATAAAACTATGGTTATACTCCACAAAAGATAAACAGAAGTAAAACAAATCATCTATAGACACCTGGTCAGTTACAGAAATTGCTGTCACAGCTCAACCTAGTAAAACAGAGCTACAAGCAGGTCAAGAAAAGTTCAGAGCATGCAAACCCAGGCAGCCCAAGGCCTTTGAGACTCAGTAAAAAGTTTGTGGCCTGTTAGTGAAAATGGCAAATCTGGGGCTGTCAGCCAGATACTGATTGACGAGGGACTGGATCTTGAGAGTGAGTGGAGGGGTGGAGCACAACTGGGGAGCAAGAGGTCCCCAAAGCAGGTGTCTTGGCTGGTCTGTCAGGACAGATAGTTGTTCTTTTCTCCTTGTTGATGTTGCTGGGACAGCTGTAACTTTGGGAGATCTCAGCATATGGAAACAGGTCTTTTCCCAAGAATTAACCTAGTATGCTGTGATTCTATAGTGTTCATCTTGGAAAAAGTTGCATTCTCTGTCTTGCATGTGAAGCTCTTCAGGTTTTTAGCCATGTTCTGGCTGCTTGTTTCACCACCTGGAACCAGCCAGGTGCTGCTCAAGGCTCCATTTCCTAGCGCTTCTCAGTCTTGTCTGTCTGATCAGCACATTTTCTGGTCATTAACTATCTCAGTGATCCTTTTGTTCCTCCAGTCTACCTATCATCAGTTGCCCGTTGCTCTAACCCCTGAGGCTGCTGCTCATCTGCAGTATTCTGTGGGTGTTTGCCAAGAGTGCTGAAATAAAATGCAGCTCTGCAACTCCTAGCCCAGTTGATTTGATGCTTCGTGTAGGTGTATTGCTGGCATTGCTTCCCTGCCCCTAGGCAAGTGAGTGGTTTTGGAGAGAGGGAGAGAGAAATGTGCACTCTCTATGTGCGTGTAAATGTTGTAGTCAGCCGTGAGCCATATGTATGCATGTGTCTGTGTATATACCTACAAATATATGTGTGAGTATCTGTACAGACATTTGTCATCAGTGCCCTGTCTCTTTTGAAGCTTGTCACATGTGCAGACAGACAGACATTTCAGTCTGTGTAAGTACAGCTGCTGCTTTGTGTGGCTTCGTTTTTCTACCTACCTTTGCTGCAGGCTGGAGAACAGGTGGAATATTCTGCAATACAGCAGAGATGGTCTGTCCCTGGCTCTGCTAGGACAGGGTTTTATTCCTGGTTTCTCATTCATGAGGATTTTTTTTTCCCTCTCCTGGCTTTGACTTATTGAAGGGAATGGTGTTGTTTTGAAGGAGAAGTTCCTGCTGAATCACTGGTGACTAGGTAGCCGTGAGCCATAACAATTAACTGGAAACATTTTCATCTTCCTTGCAACTGTAATAATTCCCAGTTAGTAAGCTGGTTTAAATTTCACGGTTTTCCTCTGGGGCCTTTTTTCCCCTCTGCTTTCCCTACATACACATCTTACCCAAGTCTTTCACAATTTATGTCTGGCTTAGCTCTTTGCCTCCCAGGAAAGGTGCCTCCTTATTGTGCAGCTCTGTAAAAAGCCATCACTCTCCTCAGGGCATTACTGCTACATCTCTGGCTCCAGTGCGGCTCCTCTGGAGTTATGTACAACTTGTCCAGTGGGAGACAGGACCCAGGCTGTCTTTCCTCTCTGCATCCATTTTGTGTGAAGTGTTTTCCTGAGTCATCACCCTGCCTTGTATTTGCCCAGGGTCAGAAGGGTTGCTAATTTTAAAAATCCTCCTCCTCTTCTGCTCTGCCTCCTTAAAAATAGACCTTGAAATAGCACGAGAACCTCCAATGGTAGGTTAAGGATTTTCCACATGCGATAGTTGCAGGAGGGTGAGGATACGTTGCAGTGAGATCAGCTGGTCCTGCTAGAAATCACTGTAGCCAGCCCATGAGGACAGGCAGCACCTCCACTCTAGGAGGAGGCAGGAAGGAAAACTTCTGCAGTTTCTCATCTGTGGTCCTGGTAAAGCTGAAACTTCAGTGGTGCCTTGTGTGTGCAAGAAGAGAGGCCTGGGCTGATTGATGTTACAGTCACAATCTCTGCTCATTATTGGATCTTTTTATCCGTTCATGTGTTGAGTTCTTTTAAAGTGTTTTTAAAGTGTTTTGGGTGCTGTTTCAGATCTGTGCATCTGTTCTCTGCCATCTGCAGCTTGAGGTTAGAGACACAGCTGATTGTTTTAAAGATGTAGTCTGGCAGGTGTAAAGGGGCTGCTGAGGGCAGCCAGTGGAAGCTGTCAGCTGTGCGTGGCAGGAGTTTGTGCTGGCCCACCCTGTGCAGGGCAGGAACTGAGGAGAAGCTTTCTGGGCACTCAGCCCTGTCCCCTCATCTGCAGCAGGGCTGCTCAGGTAGGCAGGCACAAACCGCATTGGCAGCAGAAGATCGTGAGGATGGTAGCATCCCTGCCAGATGACAGGGAGAGAAAGCTGCCTGGTTTTCTGGATGTCATCAGATCACGTAGGTATTGGTGGAGATTTTGTAGGGCTCTCAGCTTTGAGGCTCAGTTAGTGTAATGGACAAGGTGAATTCAGTAGGCTGAAATGGTGGTGAGAAGAGAGGCTGCCCTTGTCTGTTTGGGGATTATCCCTATAAATCCTTGTCAATTCAGCTCTGCTGCAATTTCCTCTGCTGCTCTCTCTCCTCTCACTGTGGGTGCACACTGTTTTAAGATATCTCTGAAAGTCAAATTTCTGGAGGCTGAGAAAAGAGTCTGAGCAAGTATCTTAAAATATGCCCTGTTCTTCTCTAGGACTGGGCTATTGGAGGCAAGAAATTGGACTTCAGTTTGTCACAGTTCTTCCTGTGGTTTTTTGGAGCAGAGCCTATTGTGTGATGTGTCTGAGCTCCCACTCCTGCAGATTTGGGGTGCCATGCAGCCTTTTAAATAGAGCAAGTGTGTCCCTGGTTGGCAATCAGACATTTCTAGTGTATTAGTTTAGTGACACTTAATATATCACTGACTTTCTTTTTCACAGTGGGTTTCTTGTTCAGTATTTGTGGCTTTTCATTAGTCTGCGTTGGTTTCTGAAGCATGAATTTAGCTGCACCTCTCAGGCTTCCACCTTTTTAGTTCTTTCTATCACAGATTGGTACGGGGAGCTCTGGAGGCTTTTCTGCTCAGGCAGTGACACCCAGCTCTCAACCTCTCAACAGATAGATCTTTCTTCTCAGCATGCATGTAATTAATACAGTTTGCTTGAAAATACCTATTCAGTAACACAGTCAGTGTGCACATCCTCTCATCACTGTTAACCCACTCCCAGTACTGGCTATGAATTAAAGAAGCTTTTTGGCAGGAAGAATTGCCACATAGAAAATTAACACCAGCTTCTGTAGACACTGCTTTGCTCTGATCAAGCTTGCCATGGCAACCAATGCAGTGTAAAAAAGATTTTGTTCTTATCAAAGTCTTTTTTTCCCCATGCATTTAGTGCATAGGAAGCTATTGCACTCTCATTTGAATAGCTTTGGGTGAGGGGAAGAGAGCAAGGTATGAGCCAGAAACTGAGAAATGGACCAATTTTGAAGGGGATGGGACTGTTTGCTCTTTTCATTTATTCTTGCAGTGGCATGAAAGGAGTATATTGTGGGGGAGAAAAAAGAAAGCTAATGTTTGTTTTCATGTCTTAATGGAGTTTTCTTTCCTCTGTACAGCATTCTCTTCATAGCATAGGCTCCATGCGTTTGGGAGAGGAGGACTTGACACGTGAGCTTTGCCTACAGCCATGTGTCCCATGAGATAGGGCAACGCTGAGTTGGTTGGTAGCTTGGAAAGGAATGCTACTGCAGCCTTTTAATTTCCCCAAACCCCCTGTAAGGGGAACCTGTAGAGGAAGGAAAAGGGAAAACACTTCTGCAGAAATTTGATTTTTGTCAGTTTGCTGAGGAAGGAGATGGCTGGGGTAAGGCAGCTAATAATAGAGGGATGTTGTGGGAAACAGGAGGACAATGAGAAGAGTAAAATGCCCAGAAATTATAATTTGATAAGTGCAGAAGTGAAGCCAGTAGAAGAAAAGTCAGAAGTAAAGGTGGAGTGACCCACTGCCCCTGACTTAGTGAGTCAGATACTTTGTGTAAATGTGATACTGATGTCTGATTCCTCTCCACTCCTTACATGATATTTAGCCTAGGAAAATTGCTCATTTTTTATATTTTGTGGGTCTTTTTGCTTTTGCTGGAGCCAGTGGAAACTACTGTGACATTCCATGCCTACCTCCTTCTTTCCTCTCCCTCTTCCCCCTCCCTCCCTGTTTTTCATCTGCATACATGACGCACGGTTGTGAAGATATAACCTTCATGGAGGTTTGGAAAGCTCTGCAAGGAACCTTTCTTGTTGGCCGATACAAATGGGCTCCCTGATGGACAATGCTCATGTTGTCGGTAAAACCTTTGACACTGCTGTGAGAGCTAATTCTGTCCTTCCCTTGTGTTACCTGGATGTCCCACAAGAAATAGGCATACTGGGAAGGATTGCCCAGCTGAGCTGTTTATAAAAGCTGCTTGCATCAGGAAGGTGTGCTTAATGGTTGTGAGGCTGCACCATAGACCTAGAAATAATACCTTTCAATATGTCATTGCCAACAGCCTCTGCAGGAACCAGCATGCAAACAAACAGGACACTTGATCTCAGCTGGCTGAGGTATGGTTTGTACAGCAGTAGTCCATACAGCGGCGAATAGTTTGTGTAAATGTCTTGGAAATCAGAATATACTTGTGGATTAAAGAGGTGCTGTGATCGTCAAGCCTTGTCTGCAGCTGCAGAGGAGGTAGTGTTTGTGCTGAAACAAGAGGGCTAACAGTGTTGATGTTCTCAACAGCTGATGTGTGCCAGGCTCTGTAGGTCTCATGAGGTGTTTCTGGAGCTAGCCTTAGTTTGGATGTTAGCACTAGCATTCAAAAATATCTCTTAAGACAAAGCTGTCTTGAGCACTTAAACTTGCTTTGAAAGCTTCAGTTTGGGAAAGGGGTGGAGTGTGTGGAACAGGTGATGTGACCATTGGGGAACTTTGGGTTTGAAGTACTTTGCTTTGTCTACATGCACAGTTCGAAGCTGTGAATAAAAAGATCAGTGCTTTCTTACCAGTCATCCTTTCCTATCCCTGTGGCTGTAAAATACTGAATGCAGCCTAATAAAGAAACAGACAAAGGTGGAGGATGGTTAGATGGGTGTATGCTCTTTGATGCAACTAATTTTCCATGGTAGTTATATTTATTATTTTAACTATTGTAAGATTACAGCAAGCATAAATGTAAAGGAGTAGATATTTTGACTCCTGAGGGCTTGATAGCCTTACTGGATAGGAGGCAGTGTGGAGTAGGTGGGTCAGCAACCTAATCATTCAGTGTCTCCATTCAGTTTATTTTGCTAGACTGATTTCCTTTGCTGAAATGGAGCATGCCCAGAATATTAATGGGCTCTGAAATACTTTATTTAGGAAATAAAGGTTCAGCAGGTTCTGCTGGACTGAGCTGAGCTATGAGTGTCTGAGCAGGCAATGGAAGCCACCCTGTGTCACTGAGCAGCTTAGGTTGTAAAAGAACCTCAGATCATGGACCATTAACATAACACTACCAAGCCACCACTAAACCATGCCCCTGTGTGCCATATCTCCTCATCTTTTAAATACCTCTGGGGATGGCAATTCAACTACTTCCTTGGGCAGCCTGTTCCAGTGCTTGACAAGCTTTTCTGTGAAAAAGTATTTCCGAATATCCAGCCTAAACCTTTCTGATGCAACTCGAGGCCGTTTTCTGACTCTCTGAAGAGATTACAGAACTAGAAATAGTTTTTGCCTGTTGTGGAAATGTGCTCTTTAGGATGGAACAGGCTAGAAACCTTCCCAAGCATTTTGAGAGGGAGCTAGTTTATAAACTGGCTCCCAGAACAGGATCTCTGCCCCACTGTATGATTGATGATTTGAGGTGTGCCATCTTGCTTATATAGGATGTCCTTGGAGTTGGCTGAAGTCCTTGTTGCCCTTGTGTGTGGCAGAGAGGAGAGGAATGGTAGAAAATCAGCATGGGACAGCATTGCAGTAGGGTAGCTTTTGTTGCGTAGCAGTTAATTTAAGAAAACAAGTTCAGAAGACTAATTAATCCTGGCTGAATGGCTTGGCAAGAAGGTCATAACTAATTACTAAGTTATGTTAATTATTAACTGACAAATCAAAATACCTTCCTTTGCTGAGCTTATGAGCTTAAAATTACTATTTCATTATATGAATCAGTGCTTGCTCACTAGTATGGAGATACTGTGGTTTATCCCCCTGCCCTTCCAGTTAGTGTTTGTTAATATGGGTCAAACTCAGCGAATCAAGCATAGAGTTGTCTTAAGACAAAGTTAAAATATCCACAGTTGTGATAGCTGCTCTGGCATTAGGAGCAGTGTGGCTCTTGAAATGGTCTGTTGATTTGCCTTGGTGTGTGAGCTGGGTGGTGGCTCTTACCTCCCCTGTAGGCTCTGGATTTGGCCAAGGTCTGGAGACCGGGGAGGAAGCCTGCTGGCACCCAGGCTGTTCTGTGGTGCCACTGTGCTAAAATTCATGATTGTAAGTGGCCAAAGTTAATAATGGCCTGTAAGTTAATAATGGCAAAGCCCTGGACCTTTGTGGCCCACTACACTATTCTAGGAAGTGGTTTGTTTGCTTGCCTGGTTTGAAGACCATGGTTTATATTTTATATCTTTCCTCTGTTTTTTAAACTGTGTTCACTTCTCTGAAGTCCTGTTTCTCTGCTGAGTTCCTCACAATAAAACAGAAACTTGACTTTAAGAGATGCATAAGAAAGTCTTTGTGAAGATTTCATGTCTTCCATTTATTCTTTCTGGTTTTCTGAAGCTTATTTTAAGCAAAATTAATCCTTATTTTAACTCTGCTGGATTTTGGTCCATTAACCCCATCCAACCATAATGGGGTTTTTGCTTTGCTTTTCTAATTAGCTGGAAGCTTGGGATTAGATAGATTTTCACATCTGCTAACTTCCTATTTCATATCTTGTGATTTGCAAGGTTTAACCTTCCCTGCCTTGTTAATGGAATATAAACCACCTGCTTCTTTGCACTAATCCCTCAGAAATATGTAGCATGGCTTTGACTTGAAACGCTCCAGTTTGGTTCCCCAGGGTAAAAAGGATCAATTCCGGTCTGAACAAACTGGTTATCTACACTTTCTCTGCTCTTCCACAAGGTTACATCTCCAACCATGGCTATCTGCCCTTTAACTGTCAAGAAAGTTTGGTACCTTTATTACCTTGGCCTTCAGGGTAAGGTGTGAGTGGATAGGGATGTGTGAAATGGCATGGCTGGAGAGTAGAGTAGTCTAAAGGAGGGGAGGGCATATTCTATGCTTCCTTGGTGCTTTGGATGCTGGCATTGAGCTAGCAATGTTAATGGAGTGTGGAAGGTCCAGCCAAGGACTCTCAGCTAAGGTATTGGTGTGTCCCTCCTCTTTTCTGCCCTCTTTTCAAAATTGACAATCCTCATGGCAGTGTAGCCTGGTCAGACCAGAGACCAAAGCTGCCAAGGCTGGGTGAGGAGATGCCAGAGGCATTGCAGGGCCCTGTCAGCCCTGAGCATGCCTGTAGCACTCCCAGCCCTGCCTGCTGCTGGGGATGTGGAGCAGGGCCTGGAAGGATGCGGCTCTTGTTCCAGGCAGCGTGGTGCCAAGGTGTGCTTTGTCCTGTGCGTGAGCGTGCGCCGCCTGTCTCGAAATGTTGGTGAGGTCTGTAGGTGAGGTTCTGCAGTGGATTTCTGTGGTGCCTCAGCTTTTTGCCCTTCTGATTGGCTGTTTCAGGCCAACTCCTCTATTCCCTTACTCCAGGCCAACTCCTCTACTTCTCCTGTGTGTCCTGCATGTTTCTTCCAGTGATTGATGTCTGTAGCCTGGCTTGTGTTGCAAGCAAGCCCCAGCACGATGGTGATGTGACTGAAATCCTCAGTGCAGCAAAGGCTGCTGGCAACGGAGCAGGGACATCCTGCAGTGCTCCCCCAACACTGCAGTGAAGGAGGAGCTGGGACTCTCCAAACTCAGCAGTGTGTTCTTGTAGAGGGACAGGCAAAACCCACAGTTTCTGTTTTAGCGGTGAAGTGAAAAATACGGCACAAGGTCATCAGAGCAATTGTTACTCTATCTTTTTATTCCCATAACAGCATTTTCTGTTGCTGGTTGTTACTGTGCTCTGCTGCAAGACAAATGCTGGTACATGAAGATTTAAAAATGGTGTATAGGATGTTTGTGGAGAGTGGGGAGGGCTGCAGCACCTGTGACTGCTATAGGTCTAGTTGTGGACTGAAACATGGAGGGAATGTGCTGTGGGCAAGAAAAGTGGGAGATGGGGTGTCTTCTCCTTCCTTCCCCCCCATGTCAGCAATGAAGGTGTTTTGCTCACAGTGGAGGTGATTATATTGCTTACCAGGAGCTTAGTATTGCTTGCTTTAGCAGTTTATCTTACTGAGAGATATCTGCAAGTCCCCTGAGCAAGTTGTTTATGCAGATAGACTTCTTAGGTCAATAGTTTTTTGGCATCATATGTCTCACTTCTCAACCGGCCAGTCCCTTCTTGTGCTATACTCAGTGGTTTCTGTCCTGTCTATTGTTAAGGTCAGGCACAGAAATTTAGTGCTTTTGACTTTTTAACTTCCCTTCATCCCCCCCCCCCCCCCCCCCCCCCCCCCCCCCCCCCCCCCCCAATCTTTTCCAAAAGATTCCCTCTTTCCTTCTCCCTACCTTCTTAATCTTACACTAGACACGCTGCTTTGGTGCCCAGCACATAGGGTCACTATTATGGCAGGGGACATAATCCATTAGGGCTTTGCACAGGCTTTCACGGGCAACCTTTCTGTCCAGCTTGAACAATCAGACTCAGGGCTCTTGGGGGGTAGAAAGGTAATTATTTATGGTACTAGCAAATGGTATTCCTCAACATGGGAGAGAGATGATTTTCCTCTGGATTGTTCTTTTGCTTTCTGTTTTTTAGTTAACCTCAGCTTAGCCTGGGATTAGGGGATAAAACAGCTTTTTGGGACTACTTTTGCTGCTTGACTTTTTTTTTTCTTCTTTGTTTTCCAACAAGGATAGCTCTTTGGTTATCTTTATGCATGTGGTGATGTAAACTTCCTTTGTTTTTGTGTTTCCTTTGTCTAGGTGTGTTGTTGTGCTGTTCAACCCTAGAAAAAATAAGCAGCACCATATTCTAAACAGCTCCAGGTGAGTAAAGCTTTAAGCTGGACTTGCTTTCGGTGAGGTGAATTCAAGACTTTTATGGCTTGACTGAGGTGCAGGAGCCGCTGTTGCTCCAGGCTAAATCCCCTTAGTTAGAGTTCCCTTGGGAACTGCTGCTGCTTTGACTCCAGCTCCTTCTCACATGAGGTGTTATTGCTGACAAAGTACCACCTCATAAACATTGTGATCCCAAGAGGAACTGATAATGGTCATGACATGGAGGGGATCTTAACTACAGTTCCATGGTATCTGACTTTTTTTTTTTCCCTCCACCTCAAATGATGACCTCATTATTGAAGCCAGCAGTGTGACATGGTCCTGCACCCGGAATAAAGGTGCAGCAATGTACCTCAGCTTTTGGAGCTTTTCTGCTGCCGTAAACTGCTGTTTGAGACTTGGGCAGCAGGGAATCTCCATGGCAAAGCAAAACCATTATGTCAGGCTATTATGGGCGACTTCAGTGTTTTTTTGGTTTGTCCCAACCTACTCCACAGTCATGATGTATTGAAATGAAGTCACATGTTGGAAATGTTTCTCAGTGTTATTTTCTCTGTTTTAGGAAAACAATTACAGCACTTGCTTTCTCTCCAGATGGAAAATATTTGGTTACAGGAGAGGTAAGTGTGAGAGGAGAGTGGGTGTGCCTTGTCCATCACACTTTGAAGCAGGGCAGAGGGGCTTAGAAGAAACAGGCTGTTTTCACATGGAAGTGAGTTCCAGTGTTGCCTCACTGTTCAGTGAACCTGCTGGCTTATAGGTGGCACTGGGTGCTCCTGCTGGGAGTTTTTAAACACGTCAGCTTGGAGGCGGATGGGTCTTCTGGGGTGACATCTGTGGGCTGAAGGTAGAGTGAAAATAAGCAAGAGGACGCGCAGCATCGTTCTACTGTAGCATCAATGGAGAGTACTTGGATGGTCCAGAATATTGGCCTGAGCTTAGCGCTGTCCCTTCAGGATTCCAGGAAGTAACTGAAACCAGAAACAGTGTTGCAGGAAAAAAGAAAAGTGCGCATGGAGTGGAGTTTTAGCAATAGTCACAGAAGATGCTGGTGCTTGGGGTTTGGCATTGTTTGTTTGGCTGGGAGCAACAACTGCTTCCTCTTTCCCAACATGCCCGAGGGGGAGAATAAGGATGAGTACACTGTGTGTCTGTTCTGCATTAAAAGTTCAAGACATGGGCTGTGTCATGAGGCTGGAATTGCTGGGTGTTAAAAATCCACAGAAATGCTGACCTTCATATGGTTGGGCTTAGTTTGCTCTTGTGTATGATTAATGGCAGTTTACCACTAGTCCCTGTGCCTCTGTAAGAGATGGGGAGGGAGCATGTTTGAGACAGGTCCCCTCCTGAGCCTCTGCCACAAGGAGGAGAAAACTGTCATTGTCCTGTGTTGAAGCTGTCAAGGTAGAGACTGTTCTCTCCAGAGGTCCCCAGTGTGGTCACCTTGATGGCAGCTGTCATGTCACCAGGTGGCTCCAAACCTGGGCCTGAATCCTGTATGGATCAGACTGAGGGTAGAAACAGCAGTGGATTTTTTTGGATGGAGGCTACCATGACTCAGAAAAAGTTAGCATAAATTTTCCATCATTACATGTTGTGATTAGTTTTTTTTGGTGAAAACATGAGATTTTATAGCTCATAGTATTCAGTTCTGATGATTCTGGTGCCTTCTTTTATTTTCCTTTTTTTAAAATTTCTGATGCTCGATGCTTTTCATTAGGAGTAAGTAAAATGGTAAAAAATAAAGTGGGAACTTTTCTTACTAACAAACTTTTCTGTTTGAAAATTTATTGGGGTAAATGGGGTAAATTAGAATTATTTATGGGGTAAATTAGAATTATTAAAAAAAAGGTTGTTCCAGTTATACTTGAACTTTGTAGGGGTTTTGTTGTTATTCTTGTTGTTATAGGGTTTTTTTTTGGGATTTTGTGGGGGTTTTTTGTTGGTTTTTTTCCCCCCTTGTTGCAAAACATATCTCCTCTTGCCCTGTTGTAAAACCATTTATTTTTTTTAGTATTCTGCCTCATGTCTGACGTTTGAATTATTACTTAGTGTAGCAGTGTCCCCTGCTGGTGTCAGCAGTCGTGTCTTAGTTCATCCCCTGTCCCACAGGGAAATGCTTTCAGAGCTCACTTTCTCAAGCTCCCTTGTAGCTGCTTTATGCTAATTCTGCCTAATAACACCTTAGTTTTCTGTATGGCTGGCTTTTCAGGGAGGAGAGCATGGAGGTTAGTCCTTGGCTGCCATGCATATTAAATGTCTTTTACATATTTCAAATCCATAAGAAAACTATTTTTTTTCTCTTTTTAATTATTATTTTTTATTTCTCTGTGTGGAGGCGTAGAGTCCTTGTCCATGGGGGGGGGGGGGGGTCACACAGAGCTGCCTTTTGGTGAGCATTTCTTAAAAGATGAAATGCAAATTCAGTTTGTTAAGGTCCTGTGGTGTATGCTAAGTTACTGGGAAATAGTTATATAAATGTATGTGTTTAATTATAGCAATTGTTTTGAAGAGCAGCTGATTCAGCTCATTGTAATATCTTGCCAGCCACCTTGAGACCTGAGCTCTGCGTTGCAGGAGGGAGAGCTGTACCAACTGCAGTTAAATCTTACCGTGGCATTTTTCCAGGCCACAGGCGGTTGCTTAGCAGAGCTTTTGAACAAGACAATTAAAACATGCACAATTTTAAGCTTTTAAAGCTTCGACTTCTACTTGTGATGAGACTTGCCTCTCCCACACAATGAAATTACTAACTTTAAACCAATCAAAAAGGTACATTCTGCCATGTTGTCATGGATATGTTATCTTACAAGCTACTGTTTTGACAGACTTCAATGTGGAATCATGAGTGGTTCCTTGAGTAAGATTTGCCCATCTAGCACATTTTTTTGCCAGCACTCCAGCTCATCTTGTGTGCCTTGTTTTAATTTGGTTTAATAACAAACAATTAAACAAAAGAATAGATTTGTCTGGCAGAAAGTGCTGAATTGGCATTTCTGTTTCTCTGGAGAGCAAACATTAAACCAGAGGCTCTCTTCCCGCCATATCTTTTTCTCTGACATTACCTTGCCCTCACTCTTTTGGGCAGAATGCATCTGTGTGTTACCTTGTGACAGAAATGATGCTGCTAGCCTCTCAGAGGCTGCCCTCAGATGGTGTGTGAGAGTTCCCACGCCAGCCATGTCATGTTTTTGTATGGCATGACCTGGTTTGATATCTCAGATGTCCATGTTGTGTTAGGAGCAGAGGATGTGAGGGCTTTTCATTCACTGGGTCTATAGATAACAATCTATTATAATCCTTTTCACAAGCAAGCTGTAAGTTCCCTTTTACAAACACCAGCGATGTGCATCAAAAGTATTGTTCTAGTCCCTGGCTAGAACAGGGACTAACATATTGTGAGTAGCATAAGAAGAGGTTTAAAGCAGGGGAGGTGGTATGTATTTGCACAGCTGTTGAAATGCATATACTCCTTAGGTTGTTGGTCTCAATCTGGGCTTTAAAGAATCAAAGGAACTGCTAAACCTATTGTGAGTGCACCATGTAGACATCTTTTTCCATGCTCCTGCACATTTACATGCTCAAATTGGTCAGAACTGATTTTTGGGGTGACGCCTCCTGTTCTGTGTCTGTTCTTGTCCCTTCCAGAGCGGACACATGCCAGCAGTTCGGGTGTGGGACGTGGCTGAGCGAACCCAGGTGGCAGAGCTCCAGGAGCACAAGTATGGTGTGGCCTGTGTGGCCTTCTCCCCCAGCTCCAAGTACATTGTGTCAGTGGGGTACCAGCATGACATGATTGTCAACGTGTGGTCATGGAAGGTAAGTTTTCTAGGAGGTTGGGTGGACCACATGGTGTTGCTAAATCAGGAAGAGCTTCTGGTCTGACTGTAAACTACTTCAGTTCCATCTTGCTTTCTGTTTTTAAAAATTCTGTTATTATTGTTTGGTTTTTGACATTCATAGACACAGACAAATTTGGACAAGAGAGAAAGCTATGGTCCCTTAGGGAAGGTCTAAGTCATTTCCATGAAGGGATATTTTTTATGCTTGGAAATGTGTTACATTCTTCTGTCCAGCCAGAAAAGCCTGGACTTTGAAACCTTGCCAAACCATTGTGTTTTTTAGAGGCTTATTAGAAACTAATTTATGAGGTTAAGGAAGGAAACTCTCATCAGCCAGAGATTTCTTTTGTAGTGTAGTGGATACTCTTGGCTTGTTTTGATTTTTTTCATGCCAGAGTTTGTGATACTCTGATCCCATCCTTGATGGGTGAGAAGGGGAACGTAGGGAATTCATAATGGGTGGAAGCTGATGAAAGTCACTCTGCCTGTCACTGGATTGAGGCAACTCTTGGTAGAAACAAAGCCTGTGTCTTATCCTCTAGTAAACATTTAAGCATTTGTTTTTTGTAGGTAAGAAAATAAACATTGATTTTTTTTGTAGGCTAGGAGTCTTTTGTATTATTAGATGCTCCTGCTACCTCTTCAAGTGCTGTAACTCTCTCTAAAAGAGAGATGATTTAAGAAAAAAAAATCAATGCATCTGTTAAATCTCACAGAATCATAGAATCATAGAATGGTTTGGGTTGGAAGGGACCCTAAAAATTACCTCTTTCCAATTCCCCTGCCATGGGCAGGGATACTTCCCACTAGACCAGGTGGAAACCCCATCACAGCCCTGTTCAATCTGGCCTTGAACATTTCTGGGGATGGGGCATCCTCAACTTCTCTGGGCAAGATGCTCCAGTGCCTCACCACCTTCACAGTAAAGAATTTCTTCCCAATAGCTAATCTAAATCTACCTTCTTTCAGTTTAAAACCATTACTGCTTGTCCTATCAATACTCTTCCTGATGAAAAGTCCCTCCCCATGTTTCTTGTAGGCCTCCTTTAGGTACTCAGAGCCTCCTCTTCTCTTGTAGCTTCTGAGTCCACACTCATTTAGTATATTACTCTCTTCATCACATTTTCTGTAATTTCATCTTCATCACATGTGC